>NW_027411977.1:219256484-219750160 GCF_047663935.1 Musca autumnalis | reverse complement strand
TGAAGGTCTTCTGTTTATAGAAGACCTTTAAATAGCCTTCTGTCTATAGATCTTAAATGGTCTTCTGTATAACAGATCTTAAAGAGGTCTTCTATCAACAGAAGTCTTTTAAGAGGTTTTCTATGTATATAAGAACTTCCACGGTGCGCCTTAACCAACCTTAGATGGAAGGTACTTACTCCTGAAATTACAATGTTTATAGATGAGACAATTCAAAAAAGAATCGCCAGAGCGCTTTTTAAATAGATCGCGATCAAAGTTCACACTTTTGGGGTTTTTTAGGTTTTTACGATTTTGCTTGGAAACTGCAAGCCGTATCGAAATGGGATTGGAGAATATTTTGTATCTGTGAATATTCTCTACAAGATTGACCTTTATGATATTTTCGTAGGTTTTACCATTTTTAAGATACAGAAGTTCAAGGTCATACACCTTGCGCCGTAAATAACTTTAAGTGAAACCCGCTTACACCAGGGATGTGTTTGCGGTATTTGAAACAGAAATATTCATAACAAATCCAAAAACAAGAAAAATCGCTGGTGGGATTTTTAAATAAATCGAGGTCCAATTTCACATTTTTAGGCCATTTAAAGTTAGTTAAGGCGCTATTCCCATTTCGATAAGACTTACGGTTTCCATGCAAAATCATGAAGACCTAAAATATGAACTTTGATCGCGATTTATTTAAAAAGCTCTCCGGCGACATTTTTTTGTTTTTTGATTTTTCTAATCTATGAACACAAACTTCCCAGGTGTAAGTACCTTCCATTTAAAGTTGGTTCAAGCGTACTGTGCTTCACAATGTCTTTTGCCTATCGAATACCTTAAAACAGTATTCTGTTTACATAAGACCTTTTGCCTATAGAAGAATTTTAACTGGACTTCTGTAGAAGACGATTAAAAGGCATTCTGTCTATAAAATAGCTTTACAAGGACTTCGGTCTTTAAATGATATTCTGTCCATAGAATACCATTAAATGGTATTAAAAGGAATTAACTAATTAATTTAAAATGCCTTTATGAGATAGAGGTATATTAAGAGGTTTTCTATCTGTAGAAAGAACAATGCATTTTGTCTATAAAAGACCTTCAAAAGATATTCGGTCTATAGAAAGCCTTCATATGCTATTTTGTCTATAGATTAACTTCAAAAATTCTTCTGACCATGGTCTTCCGTCTATAGATGACCTTTAAAAAGTTATTTGCCTATAGAATATCTTCACAAGGTCTTCTGTGAAAGTTCATCTGGTCCTACTGTCTAAAGACGGCGACTTTCTGTCCATAGAAGACCATTAGACGATATTCAAAGGACTTCACTCTATAAAATACCTTTAAGAGCTCTTCTTTGGATAGGGATCTTTTAAGAGGTTTTCTATCTATAGAAAGAACAATGCCTTTTGTCTGTAGAATTTTTTAGGTCTTCTGTCTATAGAACACCTTTTTATAGTCTTCTGTCTGTAGAAGACCTTTAAGAGTTTTTCTGTTAATAACAACTTTTTTGGAGCTCGTTCAAATAAGAAAAGCCTTTTATAGATGTTCTGTCTATAGAAAACCTCCAAATGGTCTTCCGGCTATAAGGTCTTCTGTCAATGGAGAACACTCAAGGGGTTTGTTTAAGTTAGAATTAGTTCGAACGAATTTGAATTCAAATCGTCTTAGAGAAACAGGCAATAAGTCTTCTTTTTGTACAAGACTTTCAAAAAGTCTTCTCTACATAAAAGGCCTTCGAAAGAAGATCTTTTGTATACGAGTAGGTTTAAGATTTTTAAGAGATCTTCAGTCTATAGAAATTCATTGAAAGGGCTAGTGTTTGTATGAAGGCTTTTCAAAGGTCTACAGTTTCTGAAAGATTTTTGAAAACAAGTAAAAAAGTATCAGTCGGCTTTGCCGACAGAAATATATTTAGGGTCTTTTCATAATTTTGTGGCACTTTTTGGACATTTGAACTTGCCGACAAAAATGTGGATTAGGATTAAAGTTCAAAAGTTTTGCGGAGGAGGGAATGGACCGGCATAGTGCATTACGGAAGTGGATCTTATTTTGAGAGTCATATATTTTCGATAGATATCGCGCCCACTGGTCATGTCAGTGGGTTATCGTACACCTGTTTGACCAGTATGCCAGGAAGCATTGACTTGTCCACGGAAAACATAATATGGCTGTACATCATCGGTATAAATTTCCAAAGGGTCTCCGAACAGACCCTAAATTGCACTTCGACGTAAATGTTGAACTTTTGTGGGGGATGCATCCTAAGGAGAGGGCCGATATGGGCCATTTTAGAAGTTAAACAAAGTTCGGACAAAATATAACGAAGGCCAAATTTTGGACCAAATCGATCTATCAGTTCGAGAGTTATTGCGCTCTCCAACTACTACATATGGTGCCATAGGGTTTTTTTTACAATTTTCGGGCTGTTTTCCCAAGAAGTATGGACTTGCCACTAAAAAAACTTCTGCCGTTGTAATTGAGACAGCGAATGCAAGGTGCTTCAAAAAATCAAAGTGATTTGATAGCAGGTCTTAAAGTGAACTTATCCGTAATTTGTGTGATAGGTACCGGAAAGAGTGGACAATCATAGTCCATATTCGAACCTGATACATATCTGGTAGATATATCAGGATGTGTAAAGTATGGACCAAATCGGTCACTCCCTTCAAGAGTTATCGTGCGAACAATTTTTCCGAACATTTAGGTCCTGAAGGAGTGGACCGACATGCCTTATGTTCGAACTTAAACTATGTTTGGACAAAATATTACGAAAGCCAAATTTTGGACCAAATCGGTTGATTCGTTCGAGAGATATCTTGCGCTCTATCCACTACGCACGGTGTCATAGGGTTTTTTGAACCTTTCAGGCTATTTTCTCATGAAGTAGGGTTTTTTTTACCAAAATATAGTCCATATTTAAAACTGATCTATATCTGGTAGATATATTAGGATGCGTAAAGTATGGACCAAATCGGTCTGTCCCTTCCAGAGTTATCGTGCGCACAAGTTTTCCGAACATTTTTGAACTTTTGTGGGGGAGGTTCCTGAAGGAGTGAACCGATATGGCTTATCTTCGAACTTAAACTAAGTATGGACAAAATATTATGAAAGCCAAATTTTGGATCGAATCGGCAGATCCGTTCGAGAGTTATCTTGCTCTCGAACTACTACACACCGTGTCATAGGGTTTTTGAACCTTTCAGGCTATTTTCTCATGAAGTAGGGTTTTGGCCCTGATCAAACATGTACCGCCATATGGGGGAGCCGTGAATACAAAATGCTACAACAAAAATCAAAACGATTCGAGAGCAGTTCCTAAACTGAACTTTTCCGAAATTTTGTGTCGGAGGTACCCGAAGGCGTGGACCGATTAAGTCCATATTGGAACCACATCTAAGTTTGGTAGAAATTTCACGTTGGGCAAACTTTGGGCCAAATCAGTTATTTCCTTCAAGAGTTCTCGTGCGCACAAATTTTCCGAATATATTCGAACTTTTGTGGGAGAGGTACCGGAATTAGTGGACCGATATAACCCATCTTAGAACTTAAACTAAGTTTGGAGAAAATATTACGAAAGCCAAATTTTGGACCAAATCGGTTCATCCGTTCGAGAGTTATCGTGCGCACCAGCCAGACAGACAAACTCACGGACATTGCTAAATCGACTCCAAACTGTCTGAAAGGGATTTCGTCCAAACATACTTGGGGTCTAAAACCATTATTTCGATGAGGCACATATTGAAAGTGTATATATCCTCGTTAGCATAAATGCTGAGGGTATAAAAATTGCAATATAAAATAAATAAATAATAAATATTATTTTACCCCAGCGTTCATTTGTGTATATAGGGCTACATAGTATTTTCATTGTTTCATTTGTACCAATTGTGTGATGATTGCTCTGTTATGAGCTTGATATTGCCATCTCTTAATTCTTCATTGTAAATGTCCCACTTTTATGAAAACGTGAGTATCCGCGAGTAAGTTTCCATAGCAATATTACAATTTTTTCACTTATTGTTGTTTATTGTAGTTGTGGTCGTTGTGATGATTGTATTATTTAGCTTTGTTATTCTTTTTTGGTAAGCTCTTCTTATAGTGGGAGGTGCTATGATAAGTACCCAGTTGGAAGTTGTCTGCTATGTGTCATCAAAGTTGTCTCCAATCCATTGAAGACGGCTCGACGACAGCCCTTTGCGATCATCGACGACATTTTTACATCAATGTCGCAAAACTCGTGCACGATAAGTTGAGCGACAAGGTAAGCGAAGTTGTCTTCATGGACGATAGAATGAACATTAGCTTGTACCAAGGCACATTGCAAGTCATTTTCGTTCAGAATGTAACACATCGCACATGTAAGAGTGACAAACTTGGTGACACTGTCTTGTTTAAAGACAATTTTGAAATTTTTCGTTGATGAAATGGTCATCGCAGATTCAATTTCCTACTGGGTAGTCCACTCATATTGTTGTGTAGGCATTGTGATATCGCCGTTGTTTTTAATTGTTGTATCTGTAAATGGTAGTCGTAAATTGTTAAATAATTGCTTTGTTAACAATGAGTATGAGATTTTTACCATGGGGTTTTGTGTTTTCCTTCACCAAACATTGCTTTCTGCTTTTTGCGCATTTTCTGCCATCGTTCAGTATTTTTATGTTTACACCCAATCTCGGTGGGGATTCAATAGTTTTGTTTGAAGCCTCGGCTCCAGTGACTTTTTTTCGCCAGTGTTTGGCATGCTAGTGACAGATAACTTGAAAGCTTGCTCATCCTTCAATACTTTATGGAGAAGTTGGAAAATCATTAATATTCGTTAACAACCAAATAAATACATGGCAGAAACAACAACAATGACCATGCAGTACCGCCGAAAAAGGGACGATTTTTTGTCAATGGTGTCCAAACATTTTTATGGTAAAGAACTGTTAATAAATTATTTTTTTTCATTTGCCGTTGACACATAAGTGAGAGCCCCCAACCACTCACTCTGTTTCTGTTGTGGTATAGGAAGTGGTGATAACAAATGACCACAATAGGAGGCATAAGGAGGAATAAGAAATAAAAAATATTCTCGTCCGATGGGAAGATGTTTAGCAAGGCTTACACGAATAAAAAAACTAATTGACAGCTTGAGTAATTTGTGTCTCGTGTAAATTTTATGAAAAAGGAACTTTTTCACTATAAAATGGAAAATATATGCACATGAGAAATTTTTTGAAAAAAATTTCTTTAAAAAAAATTTCTTCATAAGTTTTTGCTTGTAGGCCCTTCAAATGTACTTGAAAATAATCATTAAGATTTCTTGCAAAAAATATTCTTTAAAACTGTTCACTCAGATTGTAAACATCAAATTTAGCTTATTAAACCAAATTTTCACTTATTTAACCAAAAATCGTCAAAATTGTTTTAATAATAATCTTTACTTAATTATATGGCAAACAAGCCCATTATGCTTCCCTTGTTTATAATTTGTCATTGCCCAGAATAAAGTAAGATGAATGCGAAAAAAGAAAATCTCCGCCCATAACATATAGGGCATTTCTTTGAAGCGCTAAATGAGAAATCGACAACGTTGATGACAAGCTTCAAGCTTTTGCAACATGAAAAAAATGAAACTCGAAATTAATTGAATTTCAATTTAATTACATTCTCGTAATTGAAACTTGTTCATGATTAGTTGTTTTTTTATGCAGCATATTTTATGCATACAAATCCTCAAGCAGGCCAGACAGATAAACTGTATATGAAGCCAGTGTAAATATTTAGTGGGTGAATAACAGAGTCAAAACATCAACTGTTTTGAGAGCTTTTTCACAATATTTGGACAGAAATTTAATAAATTTTTTAAGTACGAGCAACAACTGCAAGCGAGGGAAAACTGGATAAAAATCATTTCAACCAATAGGGAAAAGCTGGCGAGCATGTTGGGATGATTTAAAAGAGGGCTGCAATGAAAAACAACTACATACGTATTACGGCACGCAAAAACAGGACAGTAATTTTATAATAAAGCTGACTGCAATGTCAGTCAATCTGATAGCTTAGCAACCATTTTTTTAATTTATTCTTCTTGGAATCCAAACAAATAAATACAGTTATTAAGCCAAGGTCAAGAATGAAGAAGCACTTATTTGGATTCCAATGGCAATGGATGGACAGAGGAGGGAGGGGACTTTATTTCATTGGATTTGGCGTGAGTACAGAATATCCAGACTAAAAATTACCAACTGCTGTGCATAGATTTGTAACGCAGTAATAAATAAAGGAACAAGTAGCAACGGGGAAAGTAGGAGTCCCTAGTCTTCGATAGCTCATTTACAGAAAGATGAGCTGTGGCGCAAATAACAAAAAACAAGTAAAAAAGAATCACTTAGCAGTGTGGACAAGTAAATACTCGTAACCTATGACTGTAAAAAAAAAAAACAGACGCAAAAGAAACAGTAACTGAATTGGTGGACAGATTTCTAATTTAAAAGTAAATGGCATTTTCGTAGGTGACAAAAATGCTGGAAACTTTCAGCATAAATTATTTCACTGATGGACCCCATCAACACAGTCTACACCAAAAAAAGCACAATTCTTCTTCTTTCTGAAAGATTCGAAGTACGAGGAAAGTGTGGAGAATACAATTTTGACCAAAAAGACTACTACTACATTTTAGTACGAGGGGTGTATAAGGGAGTGTCCTTAATATTGGCACATTTCGGTGCCCATATCTCAGGAAGTATTGGATTCAACTATATTAAGGCACAAAAGTGTTAAACTTTTGCGGAGGAGGAACTCGATCTAATTTTGAAAGTCATTCCTTTTAATTCCTTATCGGATACATGAACTTGTCCAAGAAAAAAATCATATCGTTGAAATCAGAATCACGAGCACTGGCTTCGATGAAAATTTCAAAAAAATCTTCGAAAAGCAGCACTTAAGCGAAAATTTTGTACTTATGTGAGAGAGGCATCGGAAGGATATCGAACAAATAGTCCATCCTCCAACTTGATTTAAGTTTGAGAGATATATTACGATGTACAATGGTTGAACCAGTGCCAGTCACTTCTTTCGATAGTTATCGTGTCCAACAACAATTTTTATTGATTTAAGTTTGAGAGATATATTACGATGTACAAAGGTTGAACCAGTGCCAGTGACTTCTTTCGATAGTTATCGTGTCCAACAACAATTTTTATTGGTCGCAATAGGAGTTTTTTGAACAGTTGGGTCATTATGTCTGGAAGCATCGACTTACCAACGAAAAGTTATATCGAAGTTGACAGGGCCACAAGGACTACCTTCAATGAGAATGTCAAACAGCACTTAAACGAAAGAGGTATCCAAAGATGTTGCCCGATATTGACCTTCTTCTTCGAACATAATGTACGTTTAGAAGAAATTAACGATGTGAAAAGTTTTTGCCGAATCGGATACTGCTGTCGTAGCAACTCTAATACGTTTGTTCATGTACCATTTTCTGTTATCTGACTAGGGTTCTCCTGAGCCCAGATTTAAAAATTCTTCGTTCATAAAGAATTGGGAGACAGTGGGTTTAGCAGAGCAGTAAAACAGATTCAGCATATTATGCAGTCCGAGTCCGCAGTCAATTCGGGAGTTCCGTGGACAATATTGTGGCAGGGATATTCACGGATATAGCACCCAATCAAGCACTGCATGGACAGCATCTTGTTTTGCTGATATACCGGCAAAATCTTCGCCTCCTAATAAAAATGGTCCATGTGTGGGCACCCTGTTGCAGTCCTCATGGCGGTATTTTGGCAGGCTTGAATAGTCCTTCAACTTCGTAGCGCAAACATTTACATACTACAGAGGTAAACATTTTCCAACGATTGGAGAATTTTTGTCAAAATGCTCTTTTTGTCCATACAAATTAAAGGTTTAACGTTAACCGATCGCCATTAAATTGTATATGTAAGGTTTTTGGATCAAATGGAAAAAAATTAGCGCGTAGGATTTCATAAAAAAGGGGTCGTCCTAATGTACATATTAACCTATCACCACATATGTCAACGACAATACGACCAGGCGCGCCGTTTGTACGAAGTGAGCTATTTTATTCTTCCTTAGGTACTAAATTTTAGTGAAAAATTTAGTGGGCTAGAATTTTTAGAAAACAACTTGGAACAAAGTTCCGCTTTCACGGAAAGCTGCCCGAGAGTGTCTTCTTTTAGACCATATATACTTCTGTACCCGTTCCGTTTCGTCCGTTTAACACTTTTTTCAATTTATTGAAATTACATGGGTTAGTCTTCAAATAGGTTTTTTCCAATTTTTTCCTTCCAAAAAGTCATGCTTAAATACGTATACATATTTTAATTTTTTTATTAATATCATAGAAGAAAAAGATGTATTCTTGAACTCTAAATCCTTATGAATTGTATCCAAAAATTTGTAATATTATTTGAAATAAATGAAAAAATAAAAAAAAAATAAAATAAATAAATTACATGGGTAAAAATGTGTGTTTTCTATACTGTTTCCATATGAATTACACCTGTATGAGTTTTAATACGAGTTATATAATTTTTTTTGTAAACTTTTTTTACTTATTTTTGAAAAAAAAAAATTTAAATTTTTTTCGAATTTTTTTTTTTTAGTTTTTTGGTAATTTTATTCTTTATTTGTTGGTGTTTGACCATCTTTAATACATAAGAAGATATAAAACCACAAAAACACTCATATTTTGATGAAAAATAGTTAAAAAAACTCAAAAGTTAAATTTGAATTTCTCTGCACTTAATAGACCAAATCTGACCGCTTATAATTCGTCTGAAAGTTGATAGTGTTATCTGTCTAACAAAAAAATGCTATGCAAATATCTCTATCCGTTCAAAAGTTACAGAATGTTGACCAGAAAAAAAACATTCTGAACCACTGTGCGGCGCCAAGATCGCACAATCAAATGAATATTCTACGGTATCTATACCGTCAGGAGGGTGTAAAATTTCAGAACGGTCGGGGTTAACCAGTTCCGAATATATAACCCCGCCTTGGAGAAGTTCCTGTTTCACACTACGGGTCTTCGACTTCATATTTTTTTGGATTGCCATCCACATATATATAAAAGATTATCCAACGTTTGAAACACGATTGAAGGGAAGTCTCTTCTATGTCCTCGAACAACTTGGTATGGTTGGCGGTACCAAAGGCCAAAAAAGATCAACAGCCACTATGACTGTTTGATCCCATTACCTGTTTTGCTCCTCTTTTCGATTGATATGTATGAATATCACGTGTAATGCTGTTCTGGTACTGTACATTTACCTGAATCCACGCTGATGTTGGGCAACCGAGAGATCCATTTTACTTAAAGCCTGCAGGGGTTTATAATGCATTTGGGACATTATCTGGGAAAGAAAGGACTTGCCCGAAAAAATTGAACCATCGCACTATTGGCTCATCTGGCTACCTGATGCGCATGATAACTCTCGAATGGATCAACCGATTTGGTTCAAAATTTGGGTATTGTAATATTTCGCCTAAACATAGTTTAAGTTCGAATGTGAATTATATCGGTATACTCTTTCGTGAACCGCCAACACAAAATTTGGAAAAGTGCAGTTTAAGAATTCCTCTCGGATCGTTTTGAAATTGGATTCAACAGGGTTTCCTGGCAGTCTCCTTAACGACGGTACCATATTTTTGAGACAATGTACTAAAATCTCCAACAAACCCTGACAGCACGAACTAAAATGACAATTCCGCAAGATAACTTTTGCAGGGAGTTTCTGATCTGATTGAACATCGTATTATTTCATTCCGTCAGTCCTTCGGGTACCTCCCACACACAATTTGCAATTTGAGGACTCGGATCTATTTGAAAGTTTTTAAAACCCTGCCTAAAGTGGCTAGTGTGCAAGATAATTCTCAAACTTTTTCAAAAATTTCCTTCAAACTTAGTTTAACGTATTTTATTATTTCGAGTTGCCTATGAATCAGAAGTTTGCTTACTAAAAATATATGTAAAATGTCAATGATTTTGTATTGCGCCTCATTACGGTACCTACAAATTCCATTTCGAAGGATTGTGCAAAAAATATCACCGGAAAAATTTTAAATTTTTTCAATTTTTAAATTGTAGATTTTATCATTTCGAGTTTCTCACGAGACGAAACAAACAATTTTGAAATCACATATCACTGTCCAATAATAATAAACTCCATCTGCCCTCTTTGATTTAGGAGAAGTAAATTCTTCCTATTTTGTGTATGTTCGGGGAAAAATTGAAACTTGGTCTGTTCCTTTACTTTTGAAAATGGTAAAACCGGCAAAAGTAGTAAAAGTTGTAAACTGCTCCCATATGAATTGTATGGTGTCTAAAGTAAAGGAACGCTTTTCGAGTAAAAAGTGGTAAAACTTAAAGATTCTTGCACGTAAAGGAACATAGCTAATATCTTCCACTTCGTTAAATACTTTTGTTTTGCTAGTTACTGAAAACGGAAACGAATTCAAAATGTGTAGAAAAACTACGAAGGATAAGAAAATGGAATAAAATCTTAGCAACACCGGCGGATGTTTGTGAAAAAAAAAAAAAAAACACCCAATCATTGGGAATTCAATTTCCATATTCTTTCTTTCTTTGTTGGCTGTTTCCACAACACAGAGTGATGCTTTACTTGTTTTCTGAACTATAAACAGCTGTGGGAAATTAACAGATTATAATACTTTGCTTTAGAAACTAGTTTAATAAATTTATTTTCTTATTTCCCGCTTATGTCTAAAACTGATTTTTTGTATTTTAAACATTTTATTTCTTGGCAGATATGAAATTGAGGTTATGTGCATATAACATGCTGGTATGTTGTTGATCCAGATTCTACATTATTTTTACATAAGCAGAAAATGACAGAAATTTGCCAAATAATGAATTGAAAAAAACCCAAACGGAAACATTAAGAATTTTAATCATGGCTTTAAGCTGAAACGTCAAGTAACCTCTTCAAACCCCCGCAATTTGAAAGTCAAACCATGAATTATAGTCAAATTAGTCACCATCAAAAACATACAAACAATTCAAGGGTTGCATTTCAAATACCTAACTCGAATGTGTCATATGTTGATACTTGACAAAATTTTTTTCTGTCTCAAATAGAAATGGAAACAAGTAAAAAGTCGTTAAGTTCGACCGGGCCGAACTTTTTATACCCTCCACCATAAAATAGTCTTAATTAAAATGGAATATTTAGGGTCCTTTCACAATTTTAGGTGGAACAACTTTTCGAAAATGGATAGACGCCTACTGCCTCCCACTATTGCTTAAATTACACTGTGAACACAAATGTTGGGGCAGAGATATTTCCTTTTGGAGATGAAAGCCATTGGTGTGTATATATTAAAAACCCCGAAGGACAGATGCGCGGTGAGTAGAACTTCCGTATTATGGCGTGATGAAGTTTTTGCAAGAGACCCCGTATGCCATCATGAATTAGCATTATCTTTGTTTGTTGTTTTTGTAGAGCACTTAAGCAACAGTGAACAATGATATAACGCTAATTCCTGATGGCCCACAGGGTCTCTAACAAAAATTTCATCACGCCATAACGAGGAAGTTCGACTCACGGCGGATCTGTCCTTCGGGGTTCATAATATACTCACCAAGGCCTTTTTCCCTAAGATGAATTTTCCGTGCCCCAGACTTTCACCTCCATTTTGTTGCACAGTGTTATATAATCTAAAAGAATGTGTTCAGCTAGGTGAAAGGTACCACATACGGGCCTATATCAAAGAGTCAACCTATCTTTATATTTTTTGGCGGAAAATTTTTATAGCTGCAGGGAACTTCAAGAGTCAAATTGAGGGTAGTTTTATCAAAACAATGTAGACCCTCAAAAATGGACCCATGTTGACGAATTTTAGCGAAGAAATTTCGTGACCACTGAAAATTCCCGAAATCGGGAGGTACAGTTATATGGGGGGATATACCAAAACATGGACCTATATTGACGATTATTTTTGAATAGACTCAATTGTAGTTAAAATTCTCAAAATACCGATCATTACAGCTAGTACGGTTAAAAATTGCAGCTAAAATTCTCAAAATACCGAAAATCGGGATGTACCGATATATGGGGGCTATACCAAACCATGGACCTATGTTGACGATGTTTGGTGGAGATATTTCATGACCACTGAGAACCTCAAATGGGAAATTACAGCTAGTTCGGTTAAAAATTGTAGCTAAAATTCTCAAAATACCGAAAATCGGGAGGTACCGATATATGGGGGCTATACCAAAACATGGACCTATGTTGACGATGTTTGGTAGAGATGTTTAATGACCACTGAGAACCTCAAATGTCAAATTGCAGATAGTGCGGTTACAAATTTTGGCTAAAATTCTCAAAATACCGAAAATCGGGAGGTACCGTTATATGGGGGCTATACCAAAACATGGACCTATGTTGACGATGTTTGGTGGACATATTTCATGACCACTGAGAACCTCAAATGTCAAATTGCAGATTGTTCGGTTAAAAATTGTGGCTAAAATTCTCAAAATACCGAAAATCGGAAGGTACCGTTATAAGGGGGCTATACCAAAACATGGACCTATGTTGACGATGTTTGGTAGAGATGTTTAATGACCACTGAGAACCTCAAATGTCAAATTGCAGATAGTTCGGTTAAAAATTGTGGCTAAAATTCTCAAAATACCGAAAATCGGGAGGTACCGTTATATGGGGGCTATACCAAAACATGGACCTATGTTGACGATGTTTGGTAGAGATGTTCAGTGACCACTGAGAACCTCAAATGTCAAATTGCAGATTGTTCGGTTAAAAATTGTGGCTAAAATTCTCAAAATACCGAAAATCGGGAGGTACCGTTATATGAGGACTATACCAAAACATGAACCTATGCCCATATCCATTGGTATATAAGTTTGTTGATCACTAGGAACCCTAAGTGCCAAATTATAGCTAATTCGGTCTGCAAATATGGCGAAGAACGTCAAAATACCTCAAATCCGGAGGTACCGTTATATGGGGGCTATACCGAAGAGTGGACCGATATAGCCCATCTTCGAACTTGACCTGCCTATGGAAAAAAGACCCTCGGGTGCAAAATTTCAGCACTCTATCTCAATTATTGCGGACGCTAGAGTGATTACAACAGACGGACAGACGGACATGGCTAGATCGTCTTAGAATTTTATCCTGATCAAGAATATATATACTTTATAGGGTCGCAAATGATTAGTTCGATGTGTTACAAACGGAATGACAAACTTAATATACCCTCCATACTATGGTGGAGGGTATAAAAAATGAGAACACTAACCCACCTTCAACATTCTCACTCTCTCACACCCCCCAAATAATAACAAAACAACAAACAAAAACACTACCGGAAAAACCTTGCCCTATATTTTAGGCAAAAATAAGAAAAGCAATAGCCGGCCTTTACTTGATTTTTGTCTTCTCAACAAGATTGGTGATTGAGAGAAGGTTACTCTAGGCAACGGAAAAGCATAACATTTTTGTGCAAATGTCACTAAAAACTTAAAATTTAAGGGATTATTGTTCCGGAAAGCACGAGCTGCGTGATTTGAAATGTGCGTTTCCATGCAGAACAATGCAGCATTAATCGCAATATTAAAAGCTTCTTTGAAACAATAACGCCAACAAAAACAAAAGTCATATCTTGCGCGGCAGAAAGACCATTATTATCAACGACCTCATTGTCATCAACGCAATCATTCAAATTATTATCAGATGCTAGCTGTTACTGTAATGTGTCAACAATTCAACTTACACAGTCATCGACATCAAGTACATAATCAACAATAACAATAGCTTGTAATTGTTATCCTTCTACGGAAAATATTACCACCTCCCCACCGAAAACATCTCTTTCTTCGCAGCTATGCTCGGGTTATATCAAAAATGGATGGATGTGGAAATGGTATAGAAGAGCGCCAAAAACGCGAAGGCTTTAGGAGATTGTCTCCATCGTTGTCGGCATCATCACTGTTGTCAACGCATTTGGACATGTGGCAAATTGTTGTCTCATCAATAAATTTTTTTTATCTTGCACATGTGAGTACTATTTGAATGTAAAATTTATTTATTTGTGTGTAATATAGCCCACGACCAATGAAATGGGACTAAAACCGAACTACGTCACATAGTTTCAATATTGTGTACCAGAATCATTAATGTTCAGGAGTTTTGTATTAAAGACTACCAGGCAGAAAAACGCTGAATGTTTAATTAGAATTAGAATTAATTACACTTACAGCCTGTTCATGTATGTCGCACGAAAACCCGTACGAAAGGAAAGCAGTCTCTCACTTCCGTCTAAAAAGGCGTTCATGTATTTCGCAATCTATCATGCGACTGCCGGTACGTATCCTATGCGAAATACTACTAATTTGAATGTACATTTGTACAACTATGTTCCATAAATAAGAGCCAAATTATAAATAAAAACAAAATCCACATATACAGTGGCGGCCATATAATTAAGAACGACATCGTATTAAAAAGTATTTGACTTGCTACGTTCCAAATATTTGAATATTTATATGGAACAAAATTTGTAAATAAAGTACACGGTAAGCACTTTCAAATAAAGCCAAAACATGTTTTAATTCTCCCTCGTTTATACGAAAGAAACCACGATTTATTAAAATAGTCATAAATCGACCTGGCCACATAATTAAGAACGATATAAGTAAAGGTTACTTTAAGGTAAATTTCATATACAATATGTGAATATATCGTTATGTATTTTAGAAATCGGTTACTTTGATTAATTTTTAGTACCAAATGTCCTTCAATGGTACATATTATTGAGTCTAAATTTGATAATTAGGGCATACCTAAGGTTTTCCAAAATTTGCCCATAATTTGACGTATTTATTTAATTTTTGGGATCTGAAGCCACAGTTTTGGCTTCCTCTCATCCCCTCTACGACGCTCTGAAGGATACCCTGTGATTATCGTTATTATCGTGCTTATTTACCCTTAAATTGGCTTTTATCCCACTTGTTTGAGTCCTTTACCAGGGAATTGCCTGGGAAATAGTTTCGTAAGAGCCATTTTCACCTTATAAAGCGGTAGAATTTTTGTTTGCAGGTAGTAGACAGGAAAAGAAACAATAATATAAGGTATATACACGAATTGGAAGAATTCCACACCGAATATAACATTTATTAACTAATGTTTTGAATGCTCGAATTCCACAACAATTTGTGTATGTACATCAGACATTAGTTTATACAAAAATTGTATTTTCATCCATAAAAATTATTGATTTGACTGGTTTTGATATTAATATAAGCTTCATTGATTAAAAAGTCTTACATAACTATGCCTACCACACCCACAAAGACATTGTGCAATGAAGGCTTTCAAAATATTAAACCTTTCATTTTTGTTCGGTGTACCGTTAGGCCAATTTTTTGTACAAAACGAAATTATTGTTTTATTTCCTGTCTACTACCAGTAGACAACAATCCTACCGATTTATAAGGTGGAAATGGCTAATACGAAATTATTTCCCAGACAATTCCCTCGTAAAGGAGTGGGGTAAAACCCAATTTAAGGGTAAATAAGCGCCGACTATGGAACGACAATCACAGGGTATCGTTTAAAGCGTCATCGAGAGAATGAAAGGAAGCCAAAACTGTGGCTTTAGATTCCAAAAATAAAATAAATTCGTCATATTATGGGCAAATTTTGGAAAACGTTAGGTATGCCCTAATTATCAAACTTAGACTCAATAATATGTACCATTGAAGGACATTTGATACTAAAAATTAGTCAAAGTAACCGATTTCTAAAATACATAACGATATATTCACACATTGTGTATGAAAATTACCTTAAAGTAACCTTTACTTATATCGTTCTTAATTATGTGGCCAGGTCGATTTATGACTATTTTAATAAATCGTGGTTTCTATCGTATAAACGAGGGAGAATTAAAACATGTTTTTGCTTTATTTGAAAGTGCTTACCGTGTACTTTATTTACAAATTTTGTTCCATATAAATATTCAAATATTTGGAACGTAGCAATTCAAATACTTTTTAATACGATGTCGTTCTTAATTATATGGCCGCCACTGTAGATATAAGCATTGGAATATGTGTAATTTGTTTTGTTTGAGATGTGTCGGTATTTTGAATTATTTTACCCCCTGTTTATGTATGTCGACCGAAAGGTTTCTTGCGTTTCCGAAGTGGATAAAAATAATTTTCTGTTCATGTAAAGGCCTTCGAAACGAAAATGTCTGCGACCGACAATCCATACGAAATAACACGTAAACGTACAGTTTTCCATGTACATTTGGATTTATGCATTTCGAAAGGACTGTCTTTTGTAGAAAGAGAATGTCGAAATCACTCACTTCCTTTGTAGCTGTCGAGTAGAATGTAGACACGTTTTAAAGGCGGTTTCATTCATTATCTCAAAAGGAGCTTGTGGTGAGTAAGGAGAGAGATACAATAGGGCATACATAGCCTTCTTCCATTTATAGCACATTAAAGAATGAATGAATCCACGTCACTTCATGCTATTGTTTTTTGCATCTCGAGGCATCAACCACACATCTCAACCATGTGATTGAGTATAAAACCTCCAAAATAACCATACTCCAACCAGAGGAACACAGATATCATAAAAGCCCTGTTGTTCAAAAGAATTACAATGAAACCACGGAACATAGCCTCGATGGGATATCAGACAATTACATTAACACCAATTCACAAATACGATGACATCCCACATTGGGGCATTATGATATGGAACATTCCTTCGCCTTCCTTTGTGGTAATGTACGTACATATGTATATATGTTGGTGTTTTTGTAAAGTGTATTGAGTTCATGTCACTGTGACGCTGTTGCAATTGCTGGAAGGCTAAAACTACAAAAAATAAAACGGATAATCGTTCTCCTTGCAATTTGACAACCAGGCTGCAACAGCAAGAAACATACGACAAAATGACGACAAATGACTGATGACACACAGAAATAACACTAATGTCAACAAACAAACATATTGAACCGAACGATGTGAATGCAAGCAATGCAAGGAGATTTTAAAGGATGTGCTCAGAAAAAAATTCAAAATACGGAATCATATATATGTATCAATGTGGAGGCAGATCTGCATCCATCATTCCCAATAAACACTTTCATTTCATAAAAAAATATTTTTTATTTCAAGCGAATAAAAGCATAACAACCAACGATGTGTGACACAGAAAATGAGGGAAAGTGAATATTTTAATATTGTTTTCAGCTGCCAATGGTGAATGTGATAATTTTACATCATCACTTAATTACAACATCAATGGGTTTATTCATTAAAATTATTACGGCAAATTGAGATTTAATGAAAATGCATAAAATTAAATCTTTTACCTCATTAAATCGTAAATTGAATTTTATTTCGGATGAAATCCTGCCCTGGATTCTTGTTTTATGAAACTGTGAAAAGAAAAAAAATTCTTTATAAATTTTTTCATTTGAAATTTTTTGGCTTTATAAAACCTTTCTATTTAAAATTTTCTTAAACTATGAATTGAGCCCACGGATAATATTTTCCTAAGATACATATAAAGTTTGAAGTTAAGAATGTCGCCATAGACAATACAAATTCTCTCTTCATAATAGTCTAAGTAATTTCGATACGACTCCTGAAATTATTTGACTATCTATACTGTAATAACATTTTATCACGAGACTGTATATTATCCTATGCTATTAACATAATGACGACAAAACATTCTACGCTATATACCTCTCCTTGGGGTAATTCAAGTTTTTTGTGTGTATATTGAATTGGATAGCAATCCGATTTAACCCAAATTTAAGATTTGCAACTTCTGCTCGCTGCTAAAATATTGATATGCAAAGTAGAGAAAATAAGGAAAACTACTTACTTATCAGCTTAAAATGGTGCTTAGCCGTAGAGGAACTGTTTTTGTTTTTATTTTGAGTGACAATGTCTGTATGGATAAATAGGCCACCTGTGTAATTCTTGAAATTTGCTTCCTATTCAGCTGAACAGTTATGTATGTAGATATCAAAACACGAGCTCTATCATCATCATTCCTATCATCCTCACTTAACACTAAAACTAGTTCTTCCTTCTAACCCTCTTGACTTATCTTGTTTTCTTTTTTAGAATCTGATATAGGAGGTTGGGTACTGAATGGACGCCTTGTTCAACAAACTGCCCTGGGTGGCACAAGGAATAGTTATCGTTTTTGTGATTCACCACCGCCGCGTTATGGCGTGAAATTTTGTGAGATATGTATGCATAAATATGAATAATAACACATAATCGTCATTATGCATAAGTTACATTATTTATTAGGGCATCTAAAATCAGAAGTCTTCAATAACCAATTTCTCAAAAATTTCCATTTGTACGATTTTCTAAAAATAATCCCCAACATAAGAGAAATAATTAATACCATCTTGATATCTAGATTCCTGATATTGATATCTTGATATCCTTTAATTCTAAAATTGAGAAATCTCCGTGAAATTTTTTATTGTTCTTCAAAATTATTAAGCTTCTGATTTTCATAAATCTTTAAAAATCTCCAAGGCTCACAAAGCAACAAAGACTTAACGATTATGTCAAAATATTTTACATCACTTTGCATTTTACCACACCGTGTACGTATAATTTCTTAGCAATAGTTTCAGTACTTCGTTCATTCATTCACAACCTTCTTCCCAACACCAACGATCGTTGTGACAATATTGTTTATATTCCACATTCCCTTTTTTCTTTTTCGCGAGCATCTTAATATCAATTTCATAAATGGAAAAACTTTTAAGAAGAAATCAAAAACTTTAGAAATCACAACATAATTACGAAGTAAAATGCATTTTTTAAGTTACTACAATAAAAGTAAAAAAAAAAATATTTGGATGATGCCCTAACTGTTTTAGGGGATTTGTTAAGTGGAGCATGCTTTCATATAGAGGTTGGAAAAACATTAATTCATAATAATTTTATTCTGCAGAAACTTCTCAAGTATGAGAAAGTATTTCCTGAGAATTATTTAAGCAAAGTTCTTGACAAAACAAGAATCACTGTTGTTTGAGGGTCTTCTAAATAAAATCATTTTAAACTCTACGAGACATCGAATGTTTATGGTATTTTGTTCCTTTGAACAAAATTGAGGAGGATTTTTTGAAAGGTTTTTCGATTAATATATGGATCTTTTATTTTTATCCACACAGGTCTGTCCCTAAAAATATTTTTTTTAAAAATTCACGTTAATTCTTAAAAAAAAATAAAAATATATAAAAATATTTTATTAAAAAGTCCTCGTTGATCCTTCAAAGTATTTTATTAAAGAGTCCTCGTTGATCATTCAAAATAGTTTATTAAAAAGGTCCTCGTTGATTTTTCAAAATATTTTATTAAAAAGTCCTCGTTGATCCTTCAAAGTTTTTTATTGAAAAAGTCCTCGTTGATCCTTCAAAATAGTTTATTAAAAACGACCTCCTTGATCTTTCAAAATATTTTATTAATAAGTCCACGTGGATCCTTCAAAATATTTTATTAAAAAATCCAAGTTGATCCCTAAACAGAAGTTTTTTTAAAATCCTCGCTTGAGCGTTTTTATACCCTCCACCATAGTATGGAGGGTATATTAAGTTTGTCATTCTGTTTGTAACACATCGAACTAATCATTTGCGACCCTATAAAGTATATATATTCTTGATCAGGATAAAATTCTAAGACGATCTAGCCATGTCCGTCTGTCTGTCCGTCTGTCCGTCTGTTGTAATCACTCTAGCGTCCGCAATAATTGAGATAGAGTGCTGAAATTTTGCACCCGAGGGTCTTTTTTCCATAGGCAGGTCAAGTTCGAAGATGGGCTATATCGGTCCACTTTTTGGTATAGCCCCCATATAACGGTACCTCCGGATTTGAGGTATTTTGACGTTCTTCGCCACATTTCCAGACCGAATTAGCTATAATTTGGCACTTAGGGTTCCTAGTGATCAACAAACTTATATCCCAAAGGATATGGGCATAGGTCCATATTTTGGTATAGCTCCCATATAACGGTACCTCCCGATTTTCGGTATTTTGAGAATTTTAGCCACAATTTGTAACCGAAATATCTGCAATTTGACATTTGAGGTTCCCAGTGGTCATGAAACATCTCCACCAAACATCGTCAACATAGGTCCATGTTTTGGTATAGCCCCCATATAAAGGTACCTCCCGATTTTCGGTATTTTGAGAATTTTAGCTAAAATTTTTAACCGAACTAGCTGTAATTTGCCATTTGAGGTTCTCAGTAGTCATGAAATATCTCCACCAAGCATTGTCAACATAGGTCCATGTTTTGGTATAGCTCCCATATAACGGTACCTCCCGATTTCGGTATTTTGAGAATTTTAGCCACAATTTGTAACCGAAATATCTGAAATTTGACATTTGAGGTTCTCAGTGGTCATGAAACATCTCCACCAAACATAGTCAACATAGGTCCATGTTTTGGTATAGCCCCCATATAACGGTACCTCCCGATTTTCGGTATTTTGAGAATTTTAGCTAAAATTTTTAACCGAACTAGCTGTAATTTGCCATTTGAGGTTCTCAGTAGTCATGAAATATCTCCACCAAGCATCGTCAACATAGGTCCATGTTTTGGTATAGCTCCCATATAACGGTACCTCCCGATTTTCGGTATTTTGAGAATTTTAGCCACAATTTGTAACCGAAATATCTGCAATTTGACATTTGAGGTTCTCAGTGGTCATGAAACATCTCCACCAAACATCGTCAACATAGGTCCATGTTTTGGTATAGCCCCCATATAACGGTATCTCCCGATTTTCGGTATTTTGAGAATTTTAGCTAAAATTTTTAACCGAACTAGCTGTAATTTGCCATTTGAGGTTCTCAGTAGTCATGAAATATCTCCACCAAGCATCGTCAACATAGGTCCATGTTTTGGTATAGCTCCCATATAACGGTACCTCCCGATTTTCGGTATTTTGAGAATTTTAGCCACAATTTGTAACCGAAATATCTGCAATTTGACATTTGAGGTTCTCAGTGGTCATGAAACATCTCCACCAAACATCGTCAACATAGGTCCATGTTTTGGTATAGCCCCCATATAACGGTATCTCCCGATTTTCGGTATTTTGAGAATTTTAGCTGCAATTTTTAACCGAACTAGCTGTAATGATCGGTATTTTGAGAATTTTAGCTACAATTGAGTCTATTCAAAAATAATCGTCAATATAGGTCCATGTTTTGGTATATCCCCCCATATAACTGTACCTCCCGTTTTTGGGTAATTTTCAGTGGTCACGAAATTTCTTCACTAAAATTCGTCAACATGGGTCCATTTTTGAGGGTCTACATTGTTTTGATGAAACTACCCTCAATTTGACTCTTGATGTTCCCTGTAGCTATAAAACTTTTCCGCCAAAAAATTTAATGATAGGTTTACTCTTTGGTATAGCCCCGTAGGTGGTACCTTTCACCTAGCTGAACACATTTTTTTAGATTAGATCAGATAACACTGTGAAACAAAATGGAGGTGAAAGCCTGGGGCACGGAAAATTCCTCTTGGGGAAGAAATGAACCCCGAAGGACAGATCCGCCGTGAGTCGAACTTCCGCCTTATGGCGTGATGAAATTTTTGTTAGAGACCCTGTGGGCCATCAGGAATTAGCGTTATATCTTTGTTTACTGTTTGAGCACTTAAGAGCTCTACAAAAACAACAAACAAAGATATAATGCTAATTCATGATAGCTTACAGGGTCTCTTGCAACAACTTCATCACGCCATAACGCGGAAGTTCGAATCACGGCGCATCTGTCCTTCGGGGTTTTTAATATACACAAACCAAGGGCTTTCATCTCCAAAAGGAATTATCTCTGTCCCAACATTTGTGTTCACAGTGTAATTTAAGCAATAGCGGGAGGCAGTAGAAGTCTAACCATTATCGAAAAGTTGTTCCACCTAAAATTGTAAAAGGACCCTAATTATTCCATTTTAATTAAGACTATTTTATGGTGGAGGGTATAAAAAGTTCGGCCCGGCCGAACTTAACGACTTTTTACTTGTTAAATCCCACATTGGTTGATCCTTGAAAAAATATTTTTAAACAATTCACGTCGGTAGATCCTTGAAAGAAATAGTTTTAAAAAAAACATTACGTTGGTTGATCCTTGAAAAAATATTCTTTAAAATATCCACGTTATTTGATCCTTTAAAAAATGAACTTTATTTTATTCAAAAAAAAATATATATATATTTTCTAAAAATCAACGTTTTTTGATCCTTGAAAAAATTTTAAAAAAATCACGTTGGTTGAACCTTGAAAAAATATTTTTTAAAAAAATAAATTTACGTTGTTCAATTCATGCAAAAATCCACGTAGTTTGAAACTTTAAAAATATATATATATTTTTAAAATCACTTTGTTTAATCCATGCAAAAATCCAAGCTGGATGATACTTCAAAAATATTAAAAAAATCCACGCTTTTTGCTACTTCAAAAAATATTTTTTTAAATGTATGCTGATTGATATTTCAATAAATATTTTTTTTAAATTCCACGCTGATTGATACTTAAAAAAATATTTAACAATTTTTTTTTTTTTTTGAAAAATCCAAGTTCAAAAAATATTTTTAGAAACTCCACGCTGATTGATGGTTGATAATTCAAAAATATTTTTTTTTAAAAATCCAAATTCTTTTAAATTTTTTTAAAATCAAAAGGGTCAAACTTTAAAAGGTATTTAAAAAACTCGTTTTTTATTCACCACATCTACTTCAAAATCCCTTTCCTCGTTAGTTAATATCCATTTTATAGCAGCACAAACTTAAAACAAGTTACAATAATAAAAGCAAAAATTCTAGTTTTGTTCTTGTTGGAAAAGAAGGAAAAGTTTTAATTTTATATATTGCTTTCGAAGCCAAATTCTTCTTGCTCTTGAACAACTATTCTTGAATATATATGCCGTTCTATAGATGAAGACAATTGGTCGGCTTTGCTGACAGAGATATACCCTTAGCGTATATGTGTATGTGTATATTGAAACAATTTTTCCCCAAAAAAAAAAACGTATGTATTTAGGGGGTTTTAAAAAATTTTGGGCGCATGAAGTGACAAAAATGTTGATTAGTTGATTAACGATCAAAAGTTTTGCGGAAGATATACTAAAGGAATGGAGAGACATATACCATTATGGAAGTGGATCTCCACCCACTACATATGGTACCATAGGGGGTTTTTACACCTTTCGGCTAATTTCTCAAGAAGTATGGACTTGCCACTAAAAAAAATTACGATGGCAATTGAGGCAGCGAATGCCAGTTGCTTCAACAAAAATCAAAGCCATTCGATAGCAAGTCTTAAAGAGAACTTATCCGATATTTTGTGTGGGAGGTACCGGATGGAGGGGACAAATATTTGAACCTGATCTATATCTGGTAGATATATTAGGGTATGTAAAGTATGGACCAAATCGGCCACTCTTTTCAAGAGTTACCTACGAACAATTTTTCCGAACATTTTTGAACTTTTGTAGGGGAGATACCTGAAGGAGTGGACCGATATGGCTTATCTTCGAACTTAAACTATGTTTGGACAAAATATTACCAAGACCAAATTTTGGACCGAATCGGCAAATCCGTTCGAGAGTTATCTTGCGCTCCAACCACTGCACACGGTGTCATAGGAGTGTTTTGCAACTTTCAGGCTATTATCTCAGCAAGTATGGACTTGCCCCAGATGAAACTTGTTCCGTCGTATGGGGGGCAGTGAATACAAGTAGCTGCAACAAAAATCAAAATGATTCGAGAGCAGGTCCTAAACTGAACTTATCCGAAATTTTGTGTTTGAGGTACCCGAAGGAGTGGACCGATTGAGTCCATATTGGAACCTCATCT
Organism: Musca autumnalis; assembly: GCF_047663935.1. Classification (NCBI taxonomy): domain Eukaryota; kingdom Metazoa; phylum Arthropoda; class Insecta; order Diptera; family Muscidae; genus Musca; species Musca autumnalis. Next base: position 219,726,254 of record NW_027411977.1, on the reverse strand, counting down.
AAATCTGGTAGACATTTCACGATATGCAAAGTATGGACCAAATCGGATAAGCCCTTCAAGAGTTATCGTACGTATAAATTTTCCGAACATTATCGTGCGCTCCAGCCAGCCAGACATACAGACGGACGGACATTGCTAGATCAACTCCAAATTGTCTGAAACACATTTCGTCCAAACATACTTGGGGTATAAAACCATTATTTCGATGAGACACACGTTAGCATAAATGCTGAGGGTATAAACAATACAAAAGGAATAAGATCAACAAAAATTTGCTGTTAAGTTTGCTTTTTTCACCATTCCGACATTGGGAAAACTTCTTACATGATGAAAAACAGACAAACAAACAAACCGATATGTCAAGGCACCAGTTGTCAATGATTACCAACTAAGTAAAACACAACTGAAAGTTTTGTTCTGTGTGGAAGGTAAGATAAGACTTTCTCTGTACTGACCATAACTCATTTGAATCAAAAATTGGAACGCTTGAGAAGTCATTTGGAAGAACCTTTAAGAGAAACCACGAAAGTGCGCTATTCAGAAAGATCTCTGAAAATTTTTCCCGAATGTACCCTATGCCGAATTCTTGAACATATTGCTTTGCAAAAGGATATCGACACCATGGTTATAATTTACATTTCACGCTGGTTGAAATAATATTCCTTAACGAAGTTCCACAAAAATCCAGTTTGTAGAATATTCCTTTAAACTAACCACGATGGTAAATTCTTCAAAAAATAATTATCCGATATTTATTCAAAAAATATTTATCCTATCTTTACAGGGTCAGGCTCAGTCCAAACGGAGAAATGTGGCCACTCTACCATTAGTAGAGAATTTTAAATGGCTGAAAAATTCAGGAAATTTCGCCTACATTACTGAGGGGTGTTTTGCCACCGTTGCAAATTTGATGTTGCCTGGCCGGGGAATCGAACCTAATCACACAAAGTAGCATGTAAGATCGGCGTTAAGTTCAGCCCGGCCGAACTTGATATACTCTTACCCACGAGTTGTATTGAAGTAAAACTGAACACTTAGTTTCCTTACTTTTATGAAGAAGAAGGGAGAAAAATATCCTGCCGCGTTTTGGGCAAAAACAGTTAATAATTCACAATTCCAGCTTAGAACAAACAGCAGTCAACCAGCTAACAAAGCCATATAAACTATTGATCCCTAGAGAATAACTAGCTTTAACGGCGGGCACACACAGTACATTCATATACATAAAACATTGAATGGTATTTTGTGGGCTAAACCATTCACCGCTAACATCAACTAACGCGTCTGGCTGAACAATGTATGTTTGGAATATGTGAACCGATATGCTATGTAGTATGAACTCTGTGCTGTATTGAAAGCTTGTGGCGAATGCCAACCAAAGATAGAAATGAAATTTTTGGTGAAAATATGGGATGTTAAAGAAAACGTAACAATAACTTATGTTTTGTAATAGCAATATTACTAAAGCAAAAGAAATAAAGGACTTGGAACAATAGCTGGAAGACAAACAGTAAGAAGCTAAACGGCAATATGAGAAAACACAAGGAAAGAAAAATGAAAAGCTAAATCAGCTATTATAAGTCACCAAAAGAATGAAGAAATATTAATACTGTGACTTCTATGGACTTCCATAGAATCCTTTTATCCCTTTGAAATACTAGAAAGACAAATGAATTTAATTTCATAAGGAAGAGAGTTAGAAGCTGTTACACATTAAATTTTTCATAAAAAACATGTAGTTTCTTAAAGGAAGATCTGGTATTTATACGAATATAAGACAACATACCTTTTTTCTCAAGTTTTTAAATAGAAAATCGGCTGGTATTTCATTAGAAGATGTTCTTTCCTCTATGAGGGTCACTAAAAAACCTTGTGGACGCAGTGTCGCCGGGCATCATTTGACTTTTTTGGAAAGTCTGACATTATTTAGCTTAATTGTTTAAGCTAATCGTACTCAGGACAGTTTCACATACGACCATGTGTTGAGTTGTTTCCCGTGGATTGATTGAGACTCCTCCAAAACATGGTTTTTGAACGTTTTTCAGCATCTTCTGGCGATTGCTGTGAAGCTTTCCAAAAAAAGTCAAATGATGCCTGGCGACACTGCGTGTTGCCTAGGCCAGAAGGTTTTTTCGTGACCCTCGTATGATGAGGGCTCAATGAAATTTTATGAGATGACGACTCACTGCTCCTCTATAGAAAGAATATTTGAGAAAATCTACTTGTCTTCTATAGGAAGAACTTTTGGTTTTTTTTTAGGAAGACTTAATGTCCTCCCATAAGGACGCACCATGTTCTGCTATATGAAGGACCTACTGACTTCTATAGGAAGACCTATTGATTGTCCATTGGTCTTACTGGTCTTTTTTAAAAGGACCTACTTTCCTTCTGTTGAAAGACCCACTGGCGTTTTATAGGAACTGTTAACTTTTATAGGAATATCTACTTCTATAGGAATACCATCTATAAAAAGAGCTATTGGTCTTCTGTAAGAAGACCTACCTGGCCTTCTATAAAAAACCTAATTGGTCTTGTATGAGATTTTATACTGGTTTTTACTACGCAGATCTACTGGTGTACAATCAGAAGACCTAGACCTACCGGTCTATAACCTTCTTATCTTGTACTAAAAGTCCAACTGGTCATCTACTAAAATACCTACTAGCCTTATACACTAGCGGTCATCTGAATAGGTTTGAATTTTTTTCTTTTTATATGTTAAGGTATCTTCTGATGCGTTCGTATTGCAGATCCATACTATTTAGTTTTTGAGAGCCCTATACTATGCCAACATTCCCAAGAAAAAACTTGACGGTGTTGCCATATTTTCGGAAAATATCCCAATAATAATAAAAAATGTACAAAAAAGTGACCAATTTTTGCGATCATCAGAATAGGTTTGAATCAAATAAAATTGAAAAATTGTACTATCCAAGCAAATATTGCGCAGTTTTTTGGTTTAGTTTAGTAAAATGGAACATTCTGATAAATCCTACAACAAATTTGACCCGCTTTATTTGGAACGTGGGTTCAATTCTCAACATTGAAAAGTTACCAAGAACTTTCAGATAAAATCAAGAAATATTCAAACCAAAACGTTTTATAAACTTGCTTTAAACGACTTTTTGATTTCGTTAGATCTCTTCTGAGCTTCGAAAATTGTCTGAAAGCAAATACCAAGTGTAGCCATATTATTAGGATCGATAAAATAGAAAGGTCATTGAAAATTGTTGGTATTTTAGTACAAGTTTCATTTTTTAACTAACCTTGCAGTACAAATCTAAGTATTATCATGCTCACAAATCCACCATAGTTGCCCACATGTATCATAAATGTTCGAAAATTGGTCTGGAAGAATGTTTCATCGACGACAATAAAGTAGAAAATTGTAATTCAAATTTAAGTCAAAGGGGCATGATATCACCGACTGTTATAGTGCTGTAATACCTATATAGTCAGGTCAAAAAGTTTTTTTCTGTTCACAAGTCATAAAACAAACACGAATAAGTACAAAAGAATGGACTACTGAGGCTATACAGCACTATAAAAGTCGGCGATATCATGCCCCTTTGACTGAAATCTGAATTACAATTTTCTACTTTATTGTCGACGAAGAAACATTCTTCCATACCAATTTTCGAACATTTATGATACATGTGGGCAACTATGGTGGATTTGTGAGCATGATAATACTTAGATTTGTACTGCAAGGTTAGTTAAAAAATGAAACTTGTACTAAAATACCAACAATTTTCAATGACCTTTCTATTTTATCGATCCTAATAATATGGCTACACTTGGTATTTGCTTTCAGACAATTTTCGAAGCTCAGAAGAGATCTAACGAAATCAAAAAGTCGTTTAAAGCAAGTTTATAAAACGTTTTGGTTTGAATATTTCTTGATTTTATCTGAAAGTTCTTGGTAACTTTTCAATGTTGAGAATTGAACCCACGTTCCAAATAAAGCGGGTCAAATTTGTTGTAGGATTTATCAGAATGTTCCATTTTACTAAACTAAACCAAAAAACTGCGCAATATTTGCTTGGATAGTACAATTTTTCAATTTTATTTGATTCAAACCTATTCTGATGATCGCAAAAATTGGTCACTTTTTTGTACGTTTTTTATTATTATTGGGATATTTTCCGAAAATATGGCAACACCGTCAAGTTTTTTCTTGGGAATGTTGGCATAGTATAGGGCTCTCAAAAACTAAATAGTATGGATCTGCAATACGAACGCATCAGAAGATACCTTAACATATAAAAAGAAAAAAATTCAAACCTATTCAGATGACCGCTAGTGTATAAATATACCTATTAGCATTCAATAGGAAACTCTACTGGTCGTATCTGAGAAGTCCCATTGGTCTTTCATGAAAATACCTATTGGTCATCCATAGGTGTAGCTACTGGTCTTTTCTATAAGAAGATCTACTGGTATTTTATAAGATGATCAACTGGTATTTTATAAGAAGACATATTGGTCTTGATATTCAGGTCTCTTATTTGAAGACCTGCTTCCCTCCTTTAAAAATACCCACTGGCCTCTTAACAGAAAACCTACTGCTCTTCAAACACTTCGATTCTGTAAGAAAAGCAACAGGCCTTCTAGCATAACTACTAGTTTTCTTTCAGAAGATCTACTGCTTTTTGTCAGATTTGCCTGCTATTGTTCTATAACAAGACCTACTGGTTGTCTACGAGAAGTCCTATTAGTCTTCTATCATAATACCTAATACGTCTATTTCATCGATAGGAAGATCTGCTGGTCATCTATCAAAACACCTACTGACCGTCCATCATAAAACCTAAGGGTATTCTATAAGAAGACTTACTGACGGGCTATTATACGACATATTGGTTTTATACTAAAATACTGGTCGTCTATAAGAAAAAACAAGTAAAAAAGATTCAGTCGGCTTTGCCGACCGAGATATACCCTCAGCATGTGTGTATTGAAACAATTTTTTCCCAAAAAACCTATTTATTTAGGGGGTTTTTAAAATTTTAGGCGTATGAACTGACAAAAATGTTGATTACACTGCTCAACACGATTTTTGTTTCAACCGAAGTTGCGGTTGTTTCTAGATGAAATCGGCGAGATATTTTCAAATCCGGTCCCGGTTTTTGTCCATCAGCTCTTGTTTTTGAGATATAGCTCAAAATCGGTTTTACGAGTTTAACCCAGACTTTCGTTATTTTCGGATACAAACAAATATTTTTTGTGGGTTTTCCACATTATTATATTAAAGAGATGTTGTACGCTCGATACAAATCGTTTTTGACATAGTTATGGTGAGTATATATCAAAAAAATATAGAAAATATACGATGGACCTTGTAAAAATTGAATATTTTGAGTACTTTAAGCTGTAATTACGTCATCGGGGAAGTCATAGGATCTTCATATGGCAATGCGGATATGCTTAGGGTGTCTACTATATAGTCCAGTATTCAAATATATAATATAAAGTTCATAGCGCCCATGATTCGGCCATAACCTAAAAATCGCCATGAAGACTGCTAAAGGGAAATCATTTACCAGTGATATCATTACCGCATACGCCATTTACTTTTCAATGACAGTCTTCATGATGGTTTTTAGGTTATGGTGGAATCAACGGCGCTATGAACTTTATATTATACATTTGAATACTGGATTATATAGTAGACACCCTAAGCATATCCGGAGTACTATATGAAGATCCTATGACTTCCCCTGATGACGTAATTACAGCTTAAAATACTCAAAATATTCAATGTTTACAAGGTCAGTCGTATATTTTCTATATTTTTTGATATATCAGGAATATTTTCAATTATTTCATATTCCATTTCAGAAAAAAAGGATATTTTTTTCGCGCTACATCAACGATTTTTGGTATGTAGGTTAAGAAAAAAATTGCCAGTACGAATCTGTCGCGAGCCAATTTTTGATTGTTGCGGACAAAAGTTATTGCGCTTTTATTTCGCTTTTTAAGAAAGAAAATATTATAAAAACGCTAATTATTTTAATGAGCACCATTGTTACAAAAAAGTTCTCTTGAAGTGACTTCAGCGAGTAGATTGCATAATACCTGCAACATGTTACACAGAATTCGCGGAATGTACATAAAATTGATAAATTATTGAATATAAGTCAACTTTTTTCAAAATTAAGGCCAATTTAGTGGTCATAAAATTACATAAAAATTTGTTGTGGATCTAAACTTCACGGCGAATCAAATGAGACTACAATCCTACAGATTGGTGTTATAGTTTTGATGTTACAGCCAAAATAAGCACATATTTTGGTCAAAAAAAAAAATATTTTTTTGTTTGAAAAAATATTTTTTACATGCATTAGGTAGTAGAAAATATTTGAAAAATCTATAGGAATATTTCCTTCTTTTTGCTTAAATCTCCCAGTAAAATAGAAGGATTTTACTTTATTGACATTCATATTAAAGCTTTCCCATTAGGGAAGGTAATTGGGTTGAGGAGGATATATCTCAAAGCTTCTGAAATGGAAATAGAGGTCAAATAACCCATTTTAATTTATATGCATTTTAAAATACGTGCAAATCGCGTAATTATTAAAATCATTTTGTCCGCATGTGATTTTCATGTACAGCAAGACTATATCTTTTAATTTATATATATTTTTCGAAATTTACATTGGAGGCTAAGATGTAGCATCGGCTGCATCCTAGCATTAAAAAACCTATAAAATATCTCTAATTTGCGCAAAGAGCATACAATTTTTGTCCGCATCCGATTTCAGTGTTCACCATGAAAATCTATATCGATATATATCTATTTCAGGGCGATCAATCAAAAACCGTGGATGTAGCATCACACACTATTTTTTGAGATAAAATGAATGTAGCTCCCTTATAAGTGAAGTTTTCAAATCTCTGTTTCCGCTAAAACGAAGATGCTGTACTAGTTGTTTCATTGCAGTGGAAACGAACCGCAGAAAACGCGATAAAATACGCGATATTTCCAAAAACAATTTTAGACGATTTTTCTACTTTGGAATTTCCCTTAACTCGCGTTTAAGCAGATGGATTTTCACGGGGAATGATTTATTGGATCAGGAACGTAAACAACTAAAATGTGCAATCAAGTACGAAGAAATTGAATAACAATTGTTAAAATTAGGCCCGAAAAAATATGATTTTTAGAAAAATGTTCGCACAAAATGTTCGCATTTGGATGCAGATTTCTATGAAGCTGTGCAGATTACATTCACAATATTCCTATCAAATAACTCAGAATCGCAAGTACTACAATCCTATATATGGTTTTTATAAAAACCTGTTTGCGGAATGAAATTAGAAGAAAATTTCAAAAAACACTGTAAATCTGGCTTCAAAATGTCAGCACCATTTACTGGTAGAAGCAGACGAAATTTTGAAAAGCAATACATTAGTGAGATGATCCTTATTTAGTTTACTTCTTCTTTTACTTTGACAGGAAACTCGAGAGAAGTGTGGTTTACTCACAAATAGAGATATAACAAAAAAAGACATGGTGGCTTCAACCCATTTTCGCCAATATTTTAACATAAATATAGCCGCAGCTTCCTAGCAAATTATCTTTTAAGGCCAATATTTTTTGCCACGTCCAAAAACATTTCATTTTATCCAAAAAAATTTTTATGTATAATATACAATCACGAGTCGCGTGTTCTAAAAGGGTAAACCTTGGCTTCAGCTATGTTAAATTTTCAAAAATATTGGTGATATACTCACCATAACTATTTCAAAAATGATTTGTATCGAGCGTACAACATCTCCTTAATAGATTAATGTCGAAAAACCCACAAAAAATATTTGTTTGTATCCGAAAATAACGAAAGTGTGGGTAAAACTCGTAAAAACCGATTTTGAGCTATATCTCAAAAACAAGAGCTGATGGAGAAAACCCGGGACCGGATTTGAAAATAACTCGCCGATTTAATCTAGAAACAACTGCAACTTCGTCTGAAACATTCAACTTTTTCAATTTTGTTGAGCAGTGTTATTATTAAAGATCAAAAGTTTTGCGGACGAGATACTTAAAGGAATGGATCGACATTGATCATTATGAAAGTGGATCTCCAGCCACTACATATGGTGCTATAGGGGTTTTTTACACCCTTCGGGCTGTTGGAATGGTCTTGCCGCTGAAAAAACGTTTTCCATCGTAATTGAGGCAGCGAATGCAAGTTGCATCAACAAAAATCAAAGTGATTCGATAGCAGGTCTTAAAGTGAACATATCCCAAATTTTGTGTGGGAGGTAGCGGATGGTGTGGACAAATATAGCCCATATTTTAACCTGATCTATATAAGGTAGATATATTAGAATGCGTAAAGTATAGACCAATTCGGCCACTCCCTTCAAGAGTTACCCTACGAACAATATTTCCGATCATTTTTTAACTTTTGTGGGGGAGGTACCTGAAGGGGTGGACCGATATGGCTTATCTTCGAACTTAAACTATGTTTGCACAAAATATTACTAAGGCCAAATTTTGGACCAGATCGACAGATCCGTTCGAGAGTTGTCTTGCGCTCCAACCACCTCACACGGTCATAGGGTTTTTTGCAACTTTCAGGCTATTTTCTCAGGAAGTGTGTACTTCCTTCTGATAAAACTGGTACCGTCGCATGGGTGGCAGTGAATACAAGTTGCTAAAACAAAAATCAAAGAGAGCAGGTCCTAAACTGACCCTATCCGAAATTTAGTGTGGGAGGTGCCCGAAAGTGTGGACCGATATAACCCATCTTCGAACTTATACTAAGTTTGGACAAAATATTACGAAAGCCGAACATTTTCGAACTTTTGTGTGGGAGGTACCGGAAGGGGTGGACCAATATAACCCATCTTCGAACTTAAACTAACTTTGGACAAAATATTACGAAAGCCAAATTTTGGACCGAATCGGTTGATCCGTTGGAGAGTTCTCGTGCGCTCCAGCCAGCCAGACAGACATACGGACAGACGGACGGACAATGCTCAATCGACTCCAAATTGTCTGAAACACATTTCGTCCAAACATACTTGGGGTCTAAAACCATTATTTCGATGAGGCACATTTTGTCCGTATGAAAGTGTATATTAGCATAAATGCTGAGTATATTAGCATGAATGCTGAGGGTATAATAATAAGACCTACTGGCCATCTATGAGTTGACCTACTAGAAGTCTAAAAGATGATTTACTGGTCGTTTGTCGGAAGTACTGGCCTTCTACCGGAGGACTTACTGGTCATCTGTTAGAAGACCTGTCTTCTATCGGTAATCTTAGATTAGAGATGGACAGTGGGTAAAACCCCAATAGGTAAATACCCGGAAAATTGGGTAAATTGGGTAAACACTCATTTGTGGGTATTTATTTGGGTATTTACTATATTGAATCGTCAATACAACTTCTTATACGCAATTCTAGGGTTTAGGTTGTGAAACCGTTTCAAAATCGAGAGTTTAACATCTGTGTAAAAATACTTGGGTAAATACCCGAGTATTTACCCCAATGTTGGGTAAAAACTCTTTAACTGCCGAACCAATAAACGTAAGGTTCCAAAATTTGGCTGAAATCTTTTTTATATCCTGGAATTGAGAATGGGGTCTCTGGGTCCATGTTTTGACATAGCCCCCATATAACCGTACCTCCAAATTTCTTATTTCTTATTGGCTGTATTTTGGCACAGTGAGTTCTCAATGTGTATAAAATATCCTTAAAAAAGATTTGAGCCAAATTTTGTCAGCCTACGTCAAGTGATTCGGCAGTTAAAGAGTTTTTACTCAACATTTGGGTAAATATTCGGTTATTTACCCAAGTATTTACCCACTTGTTTAAAGTATTGTAAAACTATATATTTGGAAACGATTTCACATCCTTAACCCAGGAATTGGGTGTAAGATGTTGTATTGTCGATGAAATATAGTAAATACCCAAATAAATACCCACAAATGGGTATTTACGCGGTATTTACCCATTGTATGGGTATTTACCGGGTAAATACCTAGTAAATACCATCTCTAAATAAGATATATGCCTATAAGAATAAGATATAGGCCTTATATAATAAGACCTTCATTTCTATCAGAAGAACTACTGGTTCTTTCGAAAATCTACAGGTCTTCTGTTTGAGGAATTACTGGTTTTCATGAGAAGACTTGTCTTCCATCAGAAAACTAATTAGTCTTCTATAAGAATAAGTCATACTGGTTTTGCTTAGAAGACCTACTTGTGTCCTATAAGAAGACCTATTTGTCTTCTATCCGAACACCTACTTCCCTTATAAGATGAGCTATTGATTTTCCATAGGTTCCAGGTTACAGCGGTTCCACCCAACTTCAAGCTTTATGAGGATTTTATCTTCATTTTTAGGCAAAATTGGCTGTAACTTGGCATTTGGAGTCCCCAATGGTACAGAAACTTCTCCACCAAAAATTTTTGACATAGGTCCAGGTTTTGATATGGCCCCCATATATTGGTACCACCCGATTTCAAGTGTTTTAAGGATTTTATCTTCATTTTTAGCCAAAATTGACAATAATTTTGTTCTCAGTGGTCAAAAATATATTTACTAAAAATTTAAAAATAATTTATAATTTAAAAAAGTTAAGTTTCAGTGTTTTATTTAGAAAGCACTGGTATTCTATGAAGAGATCTACTTGTCTGCTATGAGAAGACCTACTTATCTTCTTTAAGGCGACGTACTGTCAGAAGTTCTATTGGTCTTCTATAAGAATAGTAAGTGGTCTACAGTCCGAAGAGATAGGTCTTTTAGACCTATCATGATGGAATCTCTGAAATAAAACGCTTGCCGTTTAATTTTGCCACCATTTATAATTTAATTGCAAGCGTTTTATTTGAGAGATTCCATCATGATAGGTCTAAAAGACATATCTCTTCGGACTGTAGACCAGTTAATATTCTTATAGAAGACCAATAGAACTTCTGATAGTAGGTCTTCTTAATGAAGATAAGTAGGTCTTCTCATAGCAGACACGTAGATCTCTTCATAGAATACCAGTGCATTCTAAATAAAACACTGAAACTTAACTTTTTTAAATTATAAATTATTTTTAAATTTTTAGTAAATATATTTTTGACCACTGAGAACAAAATTATTGTAAATTTTGGCTAAAAATGAAGATAAAATCCTTAAAACACTTGAAATCGGGTGGTACCAATATATGGGGGCCATATCAAAACCTGGACCTATGTCAAAAATTTTTGGTGGAGAAGTTTCTGTACCATTGGGGACTCCAAATGCCAAGTTACAGCCAATTTTGGCTAAAAATGAAGATAAAATCCTCATAAAGCTTGAAGTTGGGTGGAACCGCTGTAAGGGGGCTATACCAAAACCTGGACCTATGTTCACAATTTTTGGTGGGGAAATGTCTGTATCATTGGAAATGCCAAATGACAGCTAATTCGGGCAAAAATGAAGATAAAATCCTCAAAATACCTGAAATCGGGTGGTACCGCTATATGGGGGCTGTAGGAAAAATTGGGCCCATATTCATGTATTGTCATCCAAATCTGAAAAGTGTGTAAAGTTTTAGTCCGATTGGTCAACTGCAACTGTGTCAAAATTGAGTTACCAGATTTGAAATGCAATTTAAATAAAACACAGTAAAAACAATATAAAATGGACCAATATTGGTTTTGATTCCATATTCATGTATTGTCATCTAAATCTGAAAAGTGTGCAAAGTTTCAGTTAGATTGGTCAACTGCAACTGTGTTAAAAATGAGTTACCAGATTTGAACTAAACGGACCAAAGCAAGTTAAATAAAACACTGTAAAAATATGAAAATTTTGCCACTATCGATCACTTTTTTCTGACTTTTATTTTCATTATAACAATTACTTTTGCAAGTTAACAATTATTCGAGTACATGAATTTTTCATCATTTATTATACGGGTACTTATCAATTTATTTAAAGTCATGACAATATTATGACAAAGATCTGATCTTTCACCACTTGATTTGCACTCATGAATATTCGATGAGAAAGATCGGATCTTTCACTACTTCAGTGGCACTCATAAAAATTCAATGATGATCGGATTTTTCACGACTTCGTTTGAACTCATGATAATTCGATTTTAAAGATCGGATCTTTCACGACTTCATTTGAACTAATGAAAAAGAACCAGTGAAATCATGATTTCACATGGAACCACTTCCATTTAGTTTTGCTAGGAATAACCATAGGAATCTACAATTTAATTGCAACACAAAATTAACGACATTTTACAAAAAAAACTTTCCAAAATTGTTGCTAGTCACTGATTTCGCAATTTCTTAACGTTCCGCTTATATACATATTTTTATATTTTTCCCATTAGAAATGATAATATGTTATCGTAATAGGATTCAATGTTTTTCACATTGTAATCTAATGAGCGAAACAATCAAAATGTTGGAAAAAAATTATAATTGTGGGGAAGCAAAAGAGAACAACAACCAAATCTTGTAAGTCAAGAATAGCCGGAAAACACTTACCAGACTTTTTGCTTTTTTTGCTTCATGTTTTGTTTTGTTCAACTCGCAAATCCCCCTCTGTCTTTAAATATGTCTTCTTCATCTGTTTTGGCTTCCATTGAAAGTTCATCAGTGCCTCACTCCCCGCAGTTTGGTTAACTTACTTAAGTGTTATCCTTAATACTTGCTAATGTTGCTTTTTGGTCTATTCTCTAAATTGCTTTTCTTTTACTTCATCTACAATAACCTTAAGTGACCTAAACAATTTCCTTTAGAAGATATCTTCTCTATTTTCAGTCTATTTGACTCTTATCTATCCGCTTGTGTTTTCATCTTTTTGGTCTATATATTTCGTGTAGTTATTTTTTGGTCTTTGCTCCTTGTCAGCATTGTCAGTCTTGTACTAAGCTTGTAGTTGTTGCTGTTAAAATGTATAATATTACGACAAAATCTACTTGAAATTACATTACTTTACATTTTCAATCATGGGCATAGATATAGCCATTCTCCTATTCTTATTTTCACTTAGTTCGACTTCTTTAAGAGGAATAAGGATGTGAAATGGAATTGTGAGTAGAAAAAACACAGTGGTCAGCAATGATATATAAAATAGAGACAGAGATGTGGACATGGAATCAAGAACATTGTGGACAAACAATTTCTTAAATAAACTCTTAAGGACTCCGTACATAAGCTGCTGGATTTCTTCCTTAAGTTATTTCTGGTAAAAGACTAAAAGGGAAACCTAGTCTCTGCGTTTCGTTATTCTTTTATCAGAAATAACTTAAGTAAGAATACCATGCTGTTTATCTACCAAAGCCTTACTGTGCAAAATATATTTTTGAAGAAATTGATGCTTTTAAAACATTTTTGGAGCGAAAACCTTGCCACTAATTGCTAACGTATATTAATACAAGTAAAAAAGTATCAGTCGGCTTTGCCGACAGAGATATACCCTCAGCCTGTGTATATTGAAACAATTTTTTCCCAAACTACGTATGTATTTAGGGGTTTTTAAAAATTTTGGGCATTTGAACCGACAAAAGTGTTGATTAGGATTAAAGATTAAAAGTTTTGCGGAGGAATGGATCGACATTGGCCGTTATGGAAGTGAATCGCCAGGGGGTTTTTACACTCTTCGGGCTGTTTGCACAAGAAGTATGGACTTGTCCCTAAAAAAACTTTTACCATCGTAATTGAGGCAGCGAATGCAAGTTGCTTCAACAAAAATCAAAGTGATTCGATATTAGACCTTAAAGTGAACTTATCCGTAATTTTGTGTGGGAGGTACCGGAAGGGGTGGACAAATATAGTCCATATTTGAACCTGAATTATATCTGGTAGATATATTAGGATGTGTAAAGTATAGACCAATTCGGCCACTCCCTTCAAGAGTTACCGTACGAACAATTTTTCCGAATATTTTTGAACTTTTGTGGGGGAGGTACCTGAAGGAGTGGACCGATATGGCTTATCTTCAAACTTAAACTATGTTTTGACAAAATATTACTAAGGCGATATTTTAGACCGAATCGGCAGATCCGTTCGAGAGTTATCTTGCGCTCCAACCACCTCATACGGTGTCACAGGGGTTTTTTGCAACTTTCATGCTATTTTCTCAGGAAGTATGGACTTGCCCCTGATTAAACTTGTACCGTCGTATGGAGGGCAGTGAATACAAGTTGCTGAAACAAAAATCAAAGCGATTCGAGGGATGGCCCTTAACTGAACTTTTACGAAATTTTGTGTGGGAGGTACCCGAAGGAGTGGACCTATTGAGCCCATATTGGAACCTCATCTATGCCTGATAGAAAGTTCACGATGTGTAAAGTATGGAGCAGATCGGTTACTTACTTTAAGAGTTATCGTTAGCACAATTTTTCCGAACATTTTCGAACTTATGTGGGGGAGGTACCGGAAGGAGTGGACCGATATAACCCATCTTCGAACTTAAACTAAGTTTGGACAAAATATTACGAAAGCCAAAATTTGATCCGAATTGGTTCATCCGTTCGAGAGTTATCATGCGCTCCAGCCAGCAGGACAGACAGACAGACAGACGGACGGACATGGCTAGATCGACTCCAAATTGTCTGAAACAAATTTCGTCCAAACATACTTGGGGTCTAAAACCATTATTTCGATGAGGCACATTTTCATCGTATCAAAGTGTATATACCCTCCTTAGCCTAAAGGCTGAGGGTATAAAAAGGGTAAAGTGATTGGGTGACTGATTGACCGACTTAATGATTCATCAACGCCCAGACCAAACGGCTGAAGCTAGAATCTTGAAATTTTTGGTGAGGGTACGTCTTGGTCCGAACTAGAACGGTACGAAAAGTACTAAAATGTACTAAACTTGGTACTATTTTCTATTATGTGAACGGATAGAGCTGGAATATTAAAATTTGAAATGAGAAAAAACGTACTAAATGGTACTAAATTTGGTACAAATTTGATTTGGATGGACGGATAGAGCTAATTTTGGAATTAAGATTTGGAATTAACAGGTAGTTTTGGAAGTTAGTACTTAGGTGTACGACAAGTACTAAATTGTACTAAATTTGGTACAATTTGGATTTGGGCAAACGGGTAGAACTGAAATCCTGAAATTTGGAATTAAGATTACTGTTGAAGTGTAGGATTGAGGGAGTTTTGGAAATTCGTACAATGGGTACGAAAAGTACTAAATGGTACTAAATTTGGTACAATTTTGATTTAGGTGAACGGATAGAGCTGGAGTCCTCAAATTTGGAATTTACATTACAGTAGGAGCGTAGGATCGAAAGAGTTTTGGAAAGTCGAACTTATGTGTACGAAAAGTACTAAATTTGGTACGATTTGGATTTGGGCGATCGGGTAGAGCTGGAATCTTGAAATTTGGAGTAAGGATGACTATTGAAGTGAAGGATTCAGGAAGTTTTGGAAATTTGTACTTATGGGTACGAAAAGTAATAAATGGTACTAAATTTGGTAAAAATTGTTTTAGGGTGAACGGGTATAGCTGGAATCCTGAAATTTGGATTGGAGTGCAGGACTGAGGAAGTTTTGTAAGTTCGTACTTGTGGATACGAAAAGAACTAAATGGTACTAAATTTAGTACAATTTGTGTGTGGTTGAAGAAATAGAGCTGGAATCCTGAAATTTGGAACTGAGATTACTGTTGGAGTGTAGGACTGAGGAAGTTTGGAAGTTTTGATTTGGGTGAACAGATAGAGCAGCAATCCTGAGATATGGAATTAAAATTATTGTTGAAGTGAAGGATTGAGGTAGTAGTTTTGGAAAATCGTTCTTATGGGTACGAAGAGTACTAAATGTTACTAAGTTTGGTACAATTTGGCATTGGACGAACGAATAGAGCTAGAATTATGTGATTTCAATTTAAGATTACTGGTTATTTGGTGCTAATGTCGTACCACACGTATACGACAGTTACTATGTGGTACCCAATTTGGTATTGGGTGTTGGGACAGGTCTGAATACTGTTGTTTTTTGTTTTGTTTTGTTTGTGTTGGTGCGTAATTTTGGCATATGGAAGTGGTTTAAGAAATACATACTATAAATTTACGAAAAGTACTAAATCGGTCCAATTTTGGTATTGGGAACAGAGGTGAAATTCTAAAATGTGTTCTTCGAGTTATTGTAGGTAAAGGGTTAGGAATTTACAAATATTAAGAGGAGGTTTTGGAAATTCACACTTATGTATTTATATGTAAAGTACTAAATAGTTTTCATTTGGTTTTGGGGGAATTGATAGAGCTGGAAATGATAATCGAGGTTGGTATATAGGGTTGATATTTTTTGAAGGCTATATATAGAGTTGTACGAAAAATACTAAATGTGGTACCATTTTGGTATAGCATGAACCATAATACAAGGAGTTTTTTTTTTAAATGCTCACAAATTCTGAAATTTGGTAAATGTATGTTAAGGTCCTGGGTTTTGGTCTGGTATTCTACCATTGGTTTTATGTGAACCGTCTTCGGTTTCTATATTTTCAACAAAATTGTTTCATTATTCTTAACGGTTTAGTAATTTTATTCGGAAACAAAAACTTTTGCAAGAATGTTTTACCTTCTGAGGACACCTTTATTAAAATGCCTCAAAAAATGTGGCACGCTGTTGACGTTTTGGGGTGAGATGCAGCTGTTTTTTAGAAAATCCAACTAAAGTGATACGAACAGTGCTTAGTATTTAGTACAACAAAATGTTCAGTGTTCACCATTTCCGTATTATATGTATATTTTTTATTTGGTTTTATATCCTTTCCGCATACGTAGTAGCTGGCACTTTGCTAGTATATAAATAATTCAGGCATTCTTTCAATAAAAAAGGCAGAAGAGGTTCAATAAAGTTTAAATGTAACAGTTTAATAAAGAAGCTTAAGTGTCCAGAGTTTTAAAAATACCATGGACTGCGCACGTGACAAATGCCGAAGTATTGACAAGAATGAATCAAAGAAGAGAACTCATAGCTACAATCAAAAAACGAAAAACCTCATATCTGGGACACATCATGAGAAATGTAAAATATAGATTATTACAAAAAAATCCTGAAAGCAACAGTTGAAGGTCGGCGTACCAGAGGCCGAAAAGAGATGACCTGGCTAAAGAACATAGAAGAATGGACAAAATATAATAATTCGGCAAACCTTCTAATGCGGCAAGAAATAGAAACACTTTTGAGATAATTGTTAATAATTTATAAATATATAGTACTAAATAATATCAAATTTAATATGTATATAAATAAGTAAATGAAATGTACCTCGATATAATTGTATGGTCGCTTACATTCGAAAACCGAATTAGCAAATAAAGAAGAGTCCATTTACACACACCTATAACGTATATATGACTAATACAGTACAGTCATAAGTTCAGCCACATTTTATCTAATGCCACACATGTGAACTTTCCGAACTTCTTGAATATATTGTATGCGATGCACCAATAAATATGTTAGACGGTGGTACAAAGTCATCATTAAAATTTCACATCATCATCTTTAACGATTTTCTCAAAAGGCGAACCAAGTCATTTGTATGATGCAGTGGGACGAACTAGAAGGTCATATATGTGTGTGTCCTATACGTATGTTTGTTGCGCTGAAGATTGTCTGAGATACGGCTACGTCCACATTAAGGGTAGTATGTTAAGGTATGTATGTTTTCGACGTAAAGCATCCATATCCTATAGTTATGTGTGCTTTTGTTTGAGGTTGTGTATATGTGCGTAACGAATAGTTATGCGCTTTCGCTCAATGTGCAAATTACACGTATTTGGTTTTTCCAATATTTATTCTTTATTTACACTTTTTTACAAGAAATCTGTGACCTTTTCCTTGATTCCTTTAGAATTCTGACTCGATTCCTTCAGAGCGTCTATTCAAATTATTTTGAGTGTGAAATATTGCGGATATGTTTACCTTTTTATACGTACTCATATAGGTATGTTGATTGAAAAAATATTCACATATAAAAGTTATCGAGGCTTACACTTATTGATATTAAAGTTTGACCTTTTTAGAATATATAATATTTAATAGTAAAATATCATCAAAAGCTCCAACAAATATTGAAAAGTTATTCTAATAATAACATAATAATTTTGGAAATATTCACAGAGAATATTAAAAAGGTGAATGGATGAGGATGGGTGGTATGAACTTCTTAAAATGGATGAGTGAATTCATGTGTGGGTTCTTGAATAGCCTATAAATACGTTTGCACTGACAAAGTGCTGATAAAAACCAGTAAGAAAGCATCAGTCAGTTGTGCTGATGGAGGTATACCCTCAGTCTCTGACCAAAAAAGAAGCAAACACAACACACGGTGCTTCTGAACCAACTTTAAATGAAAATGAAAAACCTAGGAAGTTTTTGCGGATTCTGAAACAACAATGTTCATAGATGAGAAAATTCAAAAAACAAAAAAAAAAAATGTTTTTGAAATTGGGACAATGCATTGACTGTACCGCCTCCTTTTCCTGGCGACCACCAACTAAAATGTATGCTGAGTACAATAAAGCTTGAATTAAAAACCATATAAGGTCCGAATTCACACATCGCAATTTTTCACGAAAACGTACATGAAGTTCGATGAGTGGCATATTGCCACTGTTTCCGGTACTTCTTCCACAAAAGTTCAATTATGTTCGTTTGAGGGTAATTTAAGGACCTTTCAAATATTCTTTTGACATTACCGAATATAGTTCTTTAAGTCTGTTTTGGTTGAATCTCCCTAAAAATTTAAGACTTAGTCCAGATTTAGTGTTCCTTGTTTGTCTTTCCACAGGCATATGTTAAGGGTACATTGCTCTAGACGAACCCGATTGAAACTTTTTTATTTTGTTTTAAATAGGAGTTATTAAAAAGTTGCAATGGGAAATATTCACGCCATCTCATTCTGCTTAAATAAACATTATTATCGTTTACCCGTTTCCAATTCATAGGCTCTGGCTATATAGCTGCTTTACTACATGTTTGGTTTAACTTTAGTTGCCAACATAGGTGGCATAATAAACACCAACTCTTGCACACATTAAACTGTTTCGCACCCAAACACCCAATCGCTTCATGAATTGTTAATGTCTGTAGATCATATGTAAATTGTCATAACATCTGTGTATTTAATTCCTGTATTTCAGGGAAACCTTGTGTTAAACCCATGCGCGGTTTAATGTCACTTAAATCGACTTCAACACAAAACTCTAGAGTTCCAATATAAACTTTGTCTCCTTGTGCAGATGGTCATCATCAGTGGACCATGCAGTTCTTGGAGCGGCGTTCTGACATTATTGATTGTTATTCCATCGCCTTTCACTTCTATACGTGGACTACATTGGTGCCGCATAGCTTACCATAAACCGCCTTGGGGAACTACCGGTTGCATTGTACAGGCTATCGAATTTCGTATGACTTGCCTCCCCACACATTACTGATTAGCAAACGTTTAAAACTTGCCAGGGGGATAATCTGCTCAATGTCATCAAACAGTTGGGATCACATAACTATATCAAAGACTTTTGACAAGACTGTCCTTTCGCATTTCTTGTTCTAGTTGAGGCTCCTAATTGATATGTGTGACGTTGACGTGTAGCGATGTTATAGTTCTGTGCTGCTGACGGAAACCATGCTGATGATCGGCAAATGTATAGCCATATCTGACACTAAGCAGGAGAAAAGACTCATGAGTCTTAGGGAGGTAGAACTTGGCTTGAGGCGTCGAGTTAGAACACTTGGGAAAATACTATACTGTGAATAAAACATCACATGAATAAACCCGAATGAATATTATCTAGATCCACAATTATTGGAACAGAAGCAAGTTGCTGCCATTGCTACGATAGTACATAGTTTACAGTAGTCCCACAGATACCTTCTTAGGAAAAAAATATAGAAGTTTTAAGTCACAACTACTAATATTCGTGGTATGTTTGATTTTCATTCGCATAAGGGTTAAGAATCAAGTCCGTTCGGCTGTGGCCGTCCCAAACTTTAAATATTCAAACAATCAAACGACGTGGACACGCATTATGAATGATGAATGCAATATTGAATTGATATCAACTGCCTAGACGAAAACAATAGTGACACATAGCCTGCATTATCGCCAGCAGAAGGCCATACATTCATTTTAGTGCTTTCCCCACAGGTCTGGGCTCGCATCACTGAAATACTGATTGAACAAAAATTAAAAAAAAATCCTACCTTTTTTACTAACATGCATACTACATACATGCATTTACATGCCTTTTCTATTTATCCTCTGCCTATTTCAGGTTAATGATGACGGGACCATTATTGCCTTGCACTTAAGCTTTCTACGTTTGCCATATGCCACACAATACATCAAAAAACGCGATGGACCATCATTATCATCAGCATTACTGATGGAGTCACAGTTTGGTGGTGGAGATAGGATTGGGGTTCCTAGTACCAGCAGCAACATATTAGGCATTACTGCAATGGAGCTTAATGATAATTCACCTATTATTGTGGAATCCAGCGGAGCACAATTGTTATTGGAATTTTATTCCAGTGATGATGATAGCGGTGGTAGCATTGCAAACAATACTGAAATTCATACGGGCCTAATATGAACTGGTGGTTTTTGGCTAATGTTTAACTAATTAGTAAGTGGTTTTTATGCCTGTATGGGGTTGGAGAGCTCTATTTAAACCTTATTCGGGAGATCTTTGTTTCAATTTTCTAGGGAAAAATGCAAGCGTGTCATCTAGACCTCATATGACAGTCACTGGTTTTACAATAAAAAGTAGAAAACTTCAACAAAATCCTGCATTAAAAATCAAAGTTAAATTGGTTCACTTAGTTGTCATTGCTTTTGTCAGTATTATAATTTTGATCAGAGCTTTGTTGGGTAAGTTTCCAGACAACGGAAGGGGACCCTTTATAATTAAAATAACATTCTTTTCTTTTCAAATATCAGCTGGCCACAACTAAGCGTCATGATGAAGGTTCTTGCCTACATACACCTAGGCCTTCACCTTCGAGAGCCATTTCTACTACGACTCTAATTTCGGAGGTCATTCACATGGTAAAAATGTGCCCCAAACGTCAGCTAAGGCATTCCATGCTCCCCAAAAGTGTATATGCTGAAAATTTGGCAAGGGAGACAGAAATGTATGAGAGAATCATATAAGAAACCACAATCAAGGCCTTGGCCTTGGAAAAAATAATTCTCTAAAAATCCACGCTTTGTGGTCTTTTGGCCTTGGAAAAAATAATTCTCTAAAAATCCACGCTTTGTGGTCTTTTGGCCTTGGAAAAATAATTCTCTAAAAATCCACGCTTTGTGGTCTTTTGGCCTTGGAAAAATAATTCTCTAAAAATCCACGCTTTGTGGTCTTTTGGCCTTGGAAAAAATAATTCTCTAAAAATCCACTTTTTGTGGTCTTTTGGCCTTGGAAAAAATAATTCTTTAAAAGTCCACGATTTGTGGTCTTGGAAAAAAATTCTCTAAAAATCCACGCTTTGTGGTCTTTTGGCCTTGGAAAAAAAATTCTCTAAAAATCCACGCTTTGTGGTCTTTTGGCCTTGGAAAAAAAATTCTCTAATAATCCACGCTTTGTGGTCTTTTGGCCTTGAAAAAAAAAAATTCTCTAAAAATCCACGCTTTGTGGTCTTTTGGCCTTGGAAAAATAATTCCCTCAAAATCCACGCTTTGTGGTCTTTTGGCCTTGGAAAAATAATTCCCTCAAAATCCACGCTTTGTGGACTTTTGGCCTTGGAAAAAATAATCCTCCAAAAATCCACGCGTTGTGGTCTTTTGACCTTGAAGAAAATAATTCTCTAAAAATCCACGCTTTTTGGACTTTTGGGCTTGGAAAAAACAATTCTCTAAAAATTCACGCTTTTTGGTCTTTTGGGCTTGGAAAAAAATTCTGTAAAAACCAAGCTTTGTGGTCTTTTGGCCTTGGAAAAAAATAATTCTCTAAACAAAATAAGAAACCACAATCAAGGCCTTGGCCTTGGAAAAAATAATTCTCTAAAAATCCACGCTTTGTGGTCTTTTGGCCTTGGAAAAAATAATTCTCTAAAAATCCACGCTTTGTGGTCTTTTGGCCTTGGAAAAATAATTCTCTAAAAATCCACGCTTTGTGGTCTTTTGGCCTTGGAAAAAATAATTCTCTAAAAATCCACGCTTTGTGGTCTTTTGGCCTTGGAAAAATAATTCTCTAAAAATCCACGCTTTGTGGTCTTTTGGCCTTGGAAAAAATAATTCTCTAAAAATCCACGCTTTGTGGTCTTTTGGCCTTGGAAAAATAATTCTCTAAAAATCCACGCTTTGTGGTCTTTTGGCCTTGGAAAAAATAATTCTCTAAAAATCCACGCTTTGTGGTCTTTTGGCCTTGGAAAAATAATTCTCTAAAAATCCACGCTTTGTGGTCTTTTGGCCTTGGAAAAAATAATTCTCTAAAAATCCACGCTTTGTGGTCTTTTGGCCTTCGAAAAAATAATTCTCTAAAAATCCACTTTTTGTGGTCTTTTGGCCTTGGAAAAAATAATTCTCTAAAAATCCACGCTTTGTGGTCTTTTGGCCTTGGAAAAGAAAATTCTCTAAAAATCCATGCTTTGTGGTCTTTTGGCCTTGGAAAAAATATTTTCTAAAAATCCACGTTTTTTGGTCTTTTGGCTTTGGAACAAATAATTCTATAAATATTCACGATTGATGGTTTTTGGCCTTGGAAAAAAATTTTCTAAAAATCCACGCTTGATGGTCTTTTGGCTTTGGAAACAATAATTCTATAAATATTCACGCTTGATGGTTTTTGGCCTTGGAAAAGTAATTCGCTAAAAATCCACGCATGATGGTTTTTTGGTCTTGAAAAAAATATTTTCTAAAAATCCACGCTTTGTGGTCTTTTGGACTTTGAAAAAATAATTCTCTAAAAATCCACGCTTTGTGGTCTTTTGGCCTTGGAAAAAATAATTCTCTAAAAATCGACGCTTTGAGGTCTTTTGGCCTTGGAAAAAATAATTCTAAAAAAATCCACGCTTTGTGGTCTTTTGGCCTTGGAAAAAATAATTATTTAAAAATCCACGCTTTGTGGTATTTTGGCCTTGGAAAAAATATTTTCTAAAAATTCACGCTTTTTGGTCTTTTGGCTTTGGAACAAATAATTCTATAAATATTCAGGCTTGATGGTTTTTGGACTTGGAAAAAAATATTTTCTAAAAATCCACGCTTGATAATCTTTCGGCCTTGGAAAAATAGTTCTCAAAAAATACACGCTTTTTGGTCTTTTGGCCTTGGAAAAAATATTTTTTTAAAAATCCACGCTTGATGGTCTTTTGGCCTAGGATAAAAATAGTTCTCAAAAAATCCACGCTTTTTGGTCTTTTCCCAGCAAAAAAAGTCCTCCCAAAATCATGGGTTTTGTAATGGATTATTGGCAGCCGTAACTACTCGCAAACCCCCTTTCTTCCCCATTATTTTTACAAGGGCATGTCGCACTCAGTTTGTAGTTATTTTATGACCACTAGAATAACTAGTTATTCTGTGGCCACTAGAAGTTGAAAAGTACGTTGAAAAAAAATTCTATTTTTAGAACAGTTGATGTTGAGATTTTTTTTTTAATTTCATCACACTTCTTTACTTTTATTTTATTTCGCTTGCTGTGCGAGTTGAACACACGAACCCTCTGATTGCTAGCCAAAGACACTACATACTATGCCACGCACACGAACATTAAGGGTTGCTTAAGAACTTAAATGTGCAGTACACATGTGCACCACGAACTGTTATTTTTTAATTAAAAAAAACTCGCGTGCCGACAGTGAGCGTTGAACACACAACCCTAGGATTTATAGTCAGACACACACTCACTGTGCCACCGTCCTCATTACTTAGTGAGGAGCAAAGTAAGTAGGTTTGCCTTGTAATTTTTTTAAGAAGTATCCCATTACTCTTCAGATTACTTGTAATGGGAAAAGAAGCTTGTTTACATTACTTTGTAATGGGTTGCGTAATGACTACTGGATCCGAATTTTTGCTGGGTTTGGCCTTGGAAAAAATAATTCTCTAAAAATCCAAGCTTGATGGTCTTTTGGCCTTGGAAAAAATAATTCTCTAAAAATCCACGGTTTGTGGTCTTTTGGCCTTTGAAAAAATAATTCTCTGAAAATCCACGCTTTGTGGTCTTTTGGGCTTGGAAAAAATAATTCTCTAAAAACCCACGCTTTGTGGTCTTTTGTCCTTGGCAAAAATAATTCTCTAAAAATCCACGTTTTTTGGTCCTTTGGCCTTGGAAAAAATAATTCTCTAAAAATCCACGCTTTGTGGTCTTTTGGCCTTGGAAAAAATAATTCTCTAAAAATCCACGCTTTGTGGTCTTTTGGCCGTGGAAAAAATAATTCTCCAAGAATACACGCTTTGTGGTCTTTTAGCCTTGGAAAAAATAATTCTCTAAAAATCCACGCTTTGTGGTCTTTTGGCCTTGGAAAAAATAATTCTCTAAAAATCCAAGCTTGATGGTCTTTTGGCCTGGAAAAATAATTCTCTAAAAGTTAACGCTTAATGGTCGTTTGGTCTTGGAAAAATATTTTCTAAAAATCGATGCTTTGTGGTATTTTGGCCTTGGAAAAAATGATGTTCTGCAAATCCACGCTTGATGGTATTTTGGTCTTGGAAAAATAATTCTCTAAAAGTCCACGATTTGTGGTCTTGGAAAAAAATTCTCTAAAAATCCACGCTTTGTGGTCTTTTGGCCTTGGAAAAAAAATTCTCTAATAATCCACGCTTTGTGGTCTTTTGGCCTTGAAAAAAAAAATTCTCTAAAAATCCACGCTTTGTGGTCTTTTGGCCTTGGAAAAATAATTCCCTCAAAATCCACGCTTTGTGGACTTTTGGCCTTGGAAAAAATAATTTTCTAAAAATCCACGCTTTGTGGTCTTTTGGCCTTGGAAAAAATAATCCTCCAAAAATCCACGCGTTGTGGTCTTTTGACCTTGAAGAAAATAATTCTCTAAAAATCCACGCTTTTTGGACTTTTGGGCTTGGAAAAAACAATTCTCTAAAAATTCACGCTTTTTGGTCTTTTGGGCTTGGAAAAAAATTCTGTAAAAACCAAGCTTTGTGGTCTTTTGGCCTTGGAAAAAAATAATTCTCTAAAAATCCACGCTTTGTGGTCTTTTGGCCTTTGAAAAAATAATTCTCTGAAAATCCACGCTTTGTGGTCTTTTGGGCTTGGAAAAAATAATTCTCTAAAAATCCACGCTTTGTGGTATTTTGTCCTTGGCAAAAATTATTCTCTAAAAATCCACGCTTTTTGGTCTTTTCCCAGCAAAAAAAGTCCTCCCAAAATCATGGGTTTTGTAATGGATTATTGGCAGCCGTAACTACTCGCAAACCCCCTTTCTTCCCCATTATTTTTACAAGGGCATGTCGCACTCAGTTTGTAGTTATTTTATGACCACTAGAATAACTAGTTATTCTGTGGCCACTAGAAGTTGAAAAGTAAGTTGAAAAAAAATTCTATTTTTAGAACAGTTGATGTTGAGATTTTTTTTTTAATTTCATCACACTTCTTTACTTTTATTTTATTTCGCTTGCTGTGCGAGTTGAACACACGAACCCTCTGATTGCTAGCCAAAGACACTACATACTATGCCACGCACACGAACATTAAGGGTTGCTTAAGAACTTAAATGTGCAGTACACATGTGCACCACGAACTGTTATTTTTTAATTAAAAAAAACTCGCGTGCCGACAGTGAGCGTTGAACACACAACCCTAGGATTTATAGTCAGACACACACTCACTGTGCCACCGTCCTCATTACTTAGTGAGGAGCAAAGTAAGTAGGTTTGCCTTGTAATTTTTTTAAGAAGTATCCCATTACTCTTCAGATTACTTGTAATGGGAAAAGAAGCTTGTTTACATTACTTTGTAATGGGTTGCGTAATGACTACTGGATCCGAATTTTTGCTGGGTTTGGCCTTGGAAAAAATAATTCTCTAAAAATCCAAGCTTGATGGTCTTTTGGCCTTGGAAAAAATAATTCTCTAAAAATCCACGGTTTGTGGTCTTTTGGCCTTTGAAAAAATAATTCTCTGAAAATCCACGCTTTGTGGTCTTTTGGGCTTGGAAAAAATAATTCTCTAAAAACCCACGCTTTGTGGTCTTTTGTCCTTGGCAAAAATAATTCTCTAAAAATCCACGTTTTTTGGTCCTTTGGCCTTGGAAAAAATAATTCTCTAAAAATCCACGCTTTGTGGTCTTTTGGCCTTGGAAAAAATAATTCTCTAAAAATCCACGCTTTGTGGTCTTTTGGCCGTGGAAAAAATAATTCTCCAAGAATACACGCTTTGTGGTCTTTTAGCCTTGGAAAAAATAATTCTCTAAAAATCCACGCTTTGTGGTCTTTTGGCCTTGGAAAAAATAATTCTCTAAAAATCCAAGCTTGATGGTCTTTTGGCCTGGAAAAATAATTCTCTAAAAGTTAACGCTTAATGGTCGTTTGGTCTTGGAAAAATATTTTCTAAAAATCGATGCTTTGTGGTATTTTGGCCTTGGAAAAAATGATGTTCTGCAAATCCACGCTTGATGGTATTTTGGTCTTGGAAAAATAATTCTCTAAAAGTCCACGATTTGTGGTCTTGGAAAAAAATTCTCTAAAAATCCACGCTTTGTGGTCTTTTGGCCTTGGAAAAAAAATTCTCTAATAATCCACGCTTTGTGGTCTTTTGGCCTTGAAAAAAAAAATTCTCTAAAAATCCACGCTTTGTGGTCTTTTGGCCTTGGAAAAATAATTCCCTCAAAATCCACGCTTTGTGGACTTTTGGCCTTGGAAAAAATAATTTTCTAAAAATCCACGCTTTGTGGTCTTTTGGCCTTGGAAAAAATAATCCTCCAAAAATCCACGCGTTGTGGTCTTTTGACCTTGAAGAAAATAATTCTCTAAAAATCCACGCTTTTTGGACTTTTGGGCTTGGAAAAAACAATTCTCTAAAAATTCACGCTTTTTGGTCTTTTGGGCTTGGAAAAAAATTCTGTAAAAACCAAGCTTTGTGGTCTTTTGGCCTTGGAAAAAAATAATTCTCTAAAAATCCACGCTTTGTGGTCTTTTGGCCTTTGAAAAAATAATTCTCTGAAAATCCACGCTTTGTGGTCTTTTGGGCTTGGAAAAAATAATTCTCTAAAAATCCACGCTTTGTGGTATTTTGTCCTTGGCAAAAATAATTCTCTAAAAATCCACGCTTTTTGGTCTTTTCCCAGCAAAAAAAGTCCTCCCAAAATCATGGGTTTTGTAATGGATTATTGGCAGCCGTAACTACTCGCAAACCCCCTTTCTTCCCCATTATTTTTACAAGGGCATGTCGCACTCAGTTTGTAGTTATTTTATGACCACTAGAATAACTAGTTATTCTGTGGCCACTAGAAGTTGAAAAGTAAGTTGAAAAAAAATTCTATTTTTAGAACAGTTGATGTTGAGATTTTTTTTTTAATTTCATCACACTTCTTTACTTTTATTTTATTTCGCTTGCTGTGCGAGTTGAACACACGAACCCTCTGATTGCTAGCCAAAGACACTACATACTATGCCACGCACACGAACATTAAGGGTTGCTTAAGAACTTAAATGTGCAGTACACATGTGCACCACGAACTGTTATTTTTTAATTAAAAAAAACTCGCGTGCCGACAGTGAGCGTTGAACACACAACCCTAGGATTTATAGTCAGACACACACTCACTGTGCCACCGTCCTCATTACTTAGTGAGGAGCAAAGTAAGTAGGTTTGCCTTGTAATTTTTTTAAGAAGTATCCCATTACTCTTCAGATTACTTGTAATGGGAAAAGAAGCTTGTTTACATTACTTTGTAATGGGTTGCGTAATGACTACTGGATCCGAATTTTTGCTGGGTTTGGCCTTGGAAAAAATAATTCTCTAAAAATCCAAGCTTGATGGTCTTTTGGCCTTGGAAAAAATAATTCTCTAAAAATCCACGGTTTGTGGTCTTTTGGCCTTTGAAAAAATAATTCTCTGAAAATCCACGCTTTGTGGTCTTTTGGGCTTGGAAAAAATAATTCTCTAAAAACCCACGCTTTGTGGTCTTTTGTCCTTGGCAAAAATAATTCTCTAAAAATCCACGTTTTTTGGTCCTTTGGCCTTGGAAAAAATAATTCTCTAAAAATCCACGCTTTGTGGTCTTTTGGCCTTGGAAAAAATAATTCTCTAAAAATCCACGCTTTGTGGTCTTTTGGCCGTGGAAAAAATAATTCTCCAAGAATACACGCTTTGTGGTCTTTTAGCCTTGGAAAAAATAATTCTCTAAAAATCCACGCTTTGTGGTCTTTTGGCCTTGGAAAAAATAATTCTCTAAAAATCCAAGCTTGATGGTCTTTTGGCCTGGAAAAATAATTCTCTAAAAGTTAACGCTTAATGGTCGTTTGGTCTTGGAAAAATATTTTCTAAAAATCGATGCTTTGTGGTATTTTGGCCTTGGAAAAAATGATGTTCTGCAAATCCACGCTTGATGGTATTTTGGTCTTGGAAAAATAATTCTCTAAAAGTCCACGATTTGTGGTCTTGGAAAAAAATTCTCTAAAAATCCACGCTTTGTGGTCTTTTGGCCTTGGAAAAAAAATTCTCTAATAATCCACGCTTTGTGGTCTTTTGGCCTTGAAAAAAAAAATTCTCTAAAAATCCACGCTTTGTGGTCTTTTGGCCTTGGAAAAATAATTCCCTCAAAATCCACGCTTTGTGGACTTTTGGCCTTGGAAAAAATAATTTTCTAAAAATCCACGCTTTGTGGTCTTTTGGCCTTGGAAAAAATAATCCTCCAAAATCCACGCGTTGTGGTCTTTTGACCTTGAAGAAAATAATTCTCTAAAAATCCACGCTTTTTGGACTTTTGGGCTTGGAAAAAACAATTCTCTAAAAATTCACGCTTTTTGGTCTTTTGGGCTTGGAAAAAAAATTCTGTAAAAACCAAGCTTTGTGTCTTTTGGCCTTGGAAAAAAATAATTCTCTAAAATCCACGCTTTGTGGTCTTTTGGCCTTTGAAAAAATAATTCTCTGAAAATCCACGCTTTGTGGTCTTTTGGGCTTGGAAAAAATAATTCTCTAAAAATCCACGCTTTGTGGTATTTTGTCCTTGGCAAAAATAATTCTCTAAAAATCCACGCTTTGTGGTCTTTGGCCTTGGAAAAAATAATTCTCTAAAAATCCACGCTTTGTGGTCTTTGGCCGTGGAAAAAATAATTCACCAAGAATACACGCTTTGTGGTCTTTTAGCCTTGGAAAAAATAATTCTCTAAAAATCCACGCTTTGTGGTCTTTTGGCCTTGGAAAAAATAATTCTCTAAAAATCCAAGCTTGATGGTCTTTTGGCCTGGAAAAATAATTCTCTAAAAGTTAACGCTTAATGGTCGTTTGGTCTTGGAAAAATATTTTCTTAAAAATCGATGCTTTGTGGTATTTTGGCCTTGGAAAAAATGATGTTCTGCAAATCCACGCTTGATGGTATTTTGGTCTTGGGAAAAATAATTCTCTAAAAGTCCACGATTTGTGGTCTTGGAAAAAAATTCTCTAAAAATCCACGCTTTGTGGTCTTTTGGCCTGGAAAAAAATTCTCTAAAAATCCACGCTTTGTGGTCTTTTGGCCTTGGAAAAATAATTCCCTCAAAATCCACGCTTTGTGGACTTTTGGCCTTGGAAAAAATAATTTTCAAAAAATCCACGCTTTGTGGTCTTTTGGCCTTGGAAAAAATAATCCTCCAAAATCCACGCGTTGTGGTCTTTTGACCTTGAAAAAAAATAATTCTCTGAAAATCCACGCTTTGTGGTCTTTTGGGCTTGGAAAAAATAATTCTCTAAAAATCCACGCTTTGTGGTCTTTTGTCCTTGGCAAAAATAATTCTCTAAAAATCCACGCTTTGTGGTCTTTTGTCCTTGGCAAAAATAATTCTCTAAAAATCCACGCTTTGTGGTCTTTTGGCCTTGGAAAAAATAATTCTCTAAAACTCACGCTTTGTGGTCTGTTGGCCTTGGAAAAAATAATTCTCTAAAAATCCACGCTTTGTGGTCTTTTGGCCTTGGAAAAAATAATTCTCTAAAAATCCACGCTCTGTGGTCTTTTGGCCTTGGAAAAAATAATTCTCTAAAAATTCACGCTTTGTGGTCTTTTGGCATTGGAAAAAAATAATTCTCTAAAAATCCACGCTTTGTGGTCTTTTGGCCTTGGAAAAAATAATTCTCTAAAAATCCACGCTTTGTGGTCTTTTGGCCTTGGAAAAAATAATTAGATAAAAATCCACGCTTTGTGGTTTTTTGACCTTGGAAAAAATAATTTTCTAAAAATCCACGCTTTGTGGTCTTTTGGCCTTGGAAAAAATAATTAGATAAAAATTCACGCTTTGTGGTTTTTTGGCCTTAGGAAAAATATTCTCTAAAAATCCACGCTTGATGGTCTCTTGGTCTTGGAAAAAATATTTTCTAAAAATCCACGCTTGACGGTCTTTTAGTCTTGGAAAAAATATTTTCTAAAATTCCACGCTTGATGGTCTTTTGGCCTTGGAAAAAATAATTCTCTAAAAATCCACTTTTTGTTGTCTTTTGGCCTTGGAAAAAATAATTCTCTAAAAATCCACGCTTTGCGGTCTTTTGGCATTGGAAAAAATAATTCTCTAAAAATCCACGCTTTGTGGTCTTTTGGCCTTGGGTAAAATAATTCTCTAAAAATCCACGCTTTGTGGTCTCTTGGCCCTGGAAAAAATAATTCTCGAAAAATCCACGGTTTGTGGTCTTTTGGCCTTGGAAAAAATAATTCTCTAAAAATCCACGCTTTGTGGTCTTTTGGCCTTGGAAGAAATAATTCTCTAAAAATTCACGCTTTGTGGTCTTTTGGCCTTGGAAAAAATAATTCTCTAAAAATCCACGCTTTGTGGTCTTTTGGCCTTGGAAAAAAAATTCTCTCTCCATCTAGCGTAGATGTTTAGAAAATATTTTTCCAAGACCAAAAGACCATCAAACATGGATTTAAAGAAAATATTTTTTCCAAGACCAAAAGACCATCAGGAGTGGATTTTTACAAAATATTTTTCCAAGACCAAACGACCATCAAGCGTGGATTTTTAGAGAATTATTTTTTCAAAGGCCTGAAGACCAAAAAGCTTGAATTTTTATAGAATATTTTTTTCCAAGAGCAATATACCATCAAGCGTGTATGTTTAGAAAATATTTTTCCAAGACCAAACGACAATCAAATTCAAGCGTGGATTTTTAGAAAATATTTGTTTCCAAAACCAAAAGACCATCATGCGTAGATTTTTAGAAAATAATCTTTCCAAGACCAAAAGACCATCAATCATGGATTTTTAGAGAATTATTTCTTCCAAGGCCAAAAGACCATCAAGCGTGGATTTTTAGAGAATTATTTTTTTCAAGGTCAAAAGACCATCAAGCGTGGATATTTAGAAAATATTTTTCCCAAGAACAAAAGACTATCAAGCGTGGATTTTTAGAAAATATTTTTCCCTAGACCAAAAGACCATCAAGCCTGGATTTTTAGAAAATATTTTTTCCCTAGACGAAAAGACCATCAAGAGTGGTTTTTTGAAAATATTTTTTCCCTAGACCAAAAGACCATCAAGCGTGGATGTTTTAGAAAATATTTTTTCCAAGATCAAAGAACCATCAAGCGTGGATTTTTAGAAAATATTTTTTTAAGACCAAAGACCATGGAGCATAGATATGTAGAAAACATTTCATTTGCGTTTGCTATTCTTAAAAATCCAAGCTGATGGTATTTTGGTGAAAAAATAAACACTTTTGTTGAACTGATGATTCTTGAAAAAGTATTCTTAAAACCACTCTTAGTGGCGTTTAGGTCCTTGGAGTAATATTCTATAAAAAGCGACGCTTAGTGGCTTCAGATTTAAATATAAATTTTTCATTCGTCTTTACAGTGTTGATGAACTTGGTAGCACTGATTCCATAGCCACTCTGCAGTATGAAATCATTTCCCCCAAACCGGAGTCGTTGGGTCATACACCATCTACTGAGGAAGGTTTGGCTTGTTGTCCAACCGGGGATTCTTTAAATGGTAAAGAAGATGAACATGCAGGAATAGTTAGAAGGATTCGGAATGTGTAATATCATCTGGAATGTCCTCGATATGTAATAGCCCACCAATGAGTACCGAACTAAGTAGTACATATTCGGAGCATTGTAAGTTGTATTTTTTTGAGAAGCAGTTGTTCAACTGATTTATGTTTTTGTTTTTTGTTTCACCCTTTCTTTCTTGCTTTCTTTTCTTTATAGGTTTGCTATTCGCAGGCCCCAAGTGTCGCTGGCTCCTCGACCATATGCAGCACAAACGCCAACGAAAGCAAAATCGCCAAAAACTTTTAGGGAATCATGAGGTTTTTGAGCTAGATTATTATGACTATAATGTATCAAATGCTGGGGCAGCGCTAGGGTCATATTTGGCTATCGATTCAGCGCATTATATAGGCGTGCCTGCTTTCGATGATATGCCCGACACTCCAAACAGAGATGATGATAAAACCCCGGAACCAATGTCCGATGGAAATCATAAAGCCACAAGGCAGCAATCAAAATCGTCATTGTCTTCATGTGGACGTAATGATGAGAAATATATATCCCTTACGGGAATATGTGTTGCAAAATCTACCAAGAATTTATCACTACGAAAAGAAAATCACCAAGACGTGGATCGAGAAACCATCTTAGAAACCAAATCCATGGATGGAAAGAAACAACAGTTGTTAAATCTCCAAGTGACTTACACAAATATTCCTCATTAGGAGTGGAGTATATACAATTTGTCAATGATAGCGATGGAAGTGATCCAGAAATACCATCGGAACAAACAGTAAAGAAAGTTTGAAAGAAGAATTTATCGCCTAAGGATATTTTATCTAAGGAGTATAGAATTGTGCGTAATATGGAGAAGAATAGCGGCAGACTGTTACGAAATCAAAGAAAAGTAATGAAAATAACAGAGGTTTTGCAGGAAGAGATTTTCAAAGAACATCTCATGCATTAAGAAGGAAGGAGTCTTTGTACCTTAAAACTGCTGTGATATTAAAATATTAGGTTTACATTTAATACCCCGTTATATATAACCGGATTTAACAAACCGACTGGGTTTTAAATGTCAGTTCCATTGTTTATATTTCAAACAAATCCTTATAAAGAAGGTTAACCCTGCAAAAAGCTCTAATATAAACAGTAGGGTTAGTCATTTTTTTTAGATTCAAAATCTGTGGAAATAGCATATAGGGCAGGCAAAAACAAGCAGAATTGCATTAAATTGCGTCAAAACCAACTTTTTTAATCTAAATTTTTTTGTGATTTTTAAAATTTGATAATATTTTGTTTTTAAATTTTTTAGATTTCTCAAGCACTAATCCTCTATATCTTTCAATTATATTGATTTCTTTCGGAATTTCGTATAAATGGTATAGCGGCAAAACAGCTTTTTTTATTTCATTCGGTCTTTTTGCTTTAAAATTGTTGACCCAGTTATCACTGTTTTTTTGGACATTTTTGTAACTTTTTTTAAACGACATGGCGATGTGAACACAAACTATGAAAAAATAATTTAAAACTCAAAACGATATAAATTATGTATTATGACATTACTTCTGTATTGTCAAACTTTTATTAGAGCAACTCGTTTAAAATTTTTAAATCTGGGAAATGAAACCGAGTTGCAAATTTTAAAATCGATGTAGCTTAAAAACTAAATGACAGATTTTTGATCAAATTGCATATTTGAAATCGATGCACTAAAACCAACTAAAAAAAAACTATTTCCAAGAACAACTATTGCAGAAAAAAATTT
Source organism: Musca autumnalis (assembly GCF_047663935.1). Classification (NCBI taxonomy): domain Eukaryota; kingdom Metazoa; phylum Arthropoda; class Insecta; order Diptera; family Muscidae; genus Musca; species Musca autumnalis. The sequence continues at coordinate 219,692,439 of NW_027411977.1, read as the reverse complement.
CTCAAATTTAATTTTGTTACAATTTCGAAAAAGTAAAAACACATTTCTTATTATTTTTGCCTGCCCTACATGCCATTTCCACAGATTTTTGATATTCGAAAAAAAAAAAAAAAATGAAAAAATGACTAACCCTAATAAACAGCATATTATAAATTATTAAATTAAAATTTAAATTTTGCTTTAATTTATATTACTTTCACAATTCTAGTCATATCCGAAATATCAATTTAAGCCGTGAGTTATCCATATAAATTATAGTCGTATATTTCATATTTAATGTCCATACATCGTAGTATAGCCAAATATAATTGTAATAGCTAAATATAAAATATAAAATTTAATAAATTAATATCAGCAAATTAATATTAAAGTAATATTAACATATGTGTTTAACTTGGGGGAACAAAAGTTCAAACAACCGGAAATCAGTGGGGAGAAAGTTGACAAAATCATTAATGATCGGTATCAAAAGTAAGTATACAAAAGTTGGGTTGAAGAATTTTTTTAATTACACGGTGTGTAATTTTTTGAGTTCTTGTTTATTAACCATATTCTGACAAAATAAGTAGACACGTGTCCTGACGGTTTTCCCTATCACTTTAACTTTCGCGGTTATGGGCCCCCAAGGACCTGAGACTTTGATGTCAAAAGGGATAATTTTGTATGGCACATATCTTCTAACCCGCTAGGAATTTGTGTTTACTCATCGAAGCAAAGTTGTAGCTCTCGTCCTAAAGAATAACAATTGTGAACACATAAAATCCATTAAACTTTATCTTAAAGGTCAAAATCGTCAAGGTCAAATTTCCATTATAATTTATTCTCGGATTTTAGTCTGCAGATATGAAACCGATCAAAATAGAAGCAAACAACTAACTAGAAAAAAGTTCCTTAGATCTCAATAAACAACTTTCTAGAACATTCGAACTCTATAGTAGCAGTTCTTATTTACCAAAATAGCAAAACAAATGCGATTTTTATCCTGTTCTCTTGGTTTCCGCTCCATAGATACTAAACCGTTCAAAATTCAAGAAAGCAATCAACCGCAATAATGTAGCAAAGATATTAGCTAACAACTTTTTGGAACATACGAAATGTCTATGAACGGTTCTTAAATGCGAAAATAGCCAAAAACTTTTGAAAATATTAGATTTTTATATTTTTTTCCTATTTTGGTCCACGGATATCGAACTGCCCAAACATTGAGGATACAATTTATTACAAAAATGTGCCTAAGATTTCAATAAACAACTTTCTAGAACATATAAAGATGGACACTATCGGTGCGCAACTTCCGGTACCTCCCCCCAAAAGTTTTAAAAATTTAACTAAAAAGCTACGCGCTATATCTGTTGAATGGATCAACCGTCCGAACTTTAGATCTCCTAATATTTTGTCCAAATATAGATTTACTTTAGAAATGGTCCATATCGGTATTTATCCACAAAAGTTCAACATTTATGTTTAAGTACAGTTGTGGATCTGTTTAAAGATCCGTTGGAAATGTATAGCCGTTATTTCATTCGATATTGCCAATAGGTGAACGTTTCAAGTCACACAGGCTGAGGGCACATATCTGTCGGCAAAGCCGACTGATACCTTTACACTTGTAATATAGTTCAATAAATTGAGTTATAATTTAATTTTATTAATTTTTTGTATTTAGGTAACTAAAATGTTTTTTTAACTAATTGCATTTTATGACCTATATGTATATCCTAAATTTAATAGTTTCAAATTCAATTCAAATTCATAAACTAAATACATTAATTCAGACTTTGTTTTTATTTTATTTCGAATTGTTTGCACTAACTTAGTTAATTGTTTTTTTTTCAGTGTAATTTAACGTACAGATGTATTTAATGTTTAGTTAATGTTTTAACTATATACATTAGGGTTACGACTTTTCGGCATTTTTCTCAAAAATGATTTTCTGAAGCACGGATGGAAGAACTTTTACCTAATAATTATTAAAATAACGTTTATTTCATTGAAATATAAAAAAGTTCACGCAAAAACCGATTTAAATTAAAAAAAAAAAAAAATAATAATAAAAGGGGAGAATGTCGTAACCCTAATATACATATTAATTTGTTTTTTTTTTCTACCCTCCACCATTGTATGGAGGCATTTAAGTTTGTTTTTCTGTGTGTAACGCATTGAAATAATCATTTGCAACACTACAAAATTTATATATTCTTAATCAGGATACAATTCTGAGTTGAACTGAGCAATGTCCATTTGTTGTAATGCACCCGCGTATCTTTTTTCCAAGGTCATTTGACATTCTTTGGGGTCACATCAATTCTTCATCAAAAATTATCAACATAGATCCATGATTTGGTATAGCCCCCATATAAAAGTACCTCCCGATTGTTGGTATTTATACGGGTTTATCTAAATTTTTTGACTGAACTACCCGTAATTTGATATTTGATGTTCTCTGCAGGCACAAAACTTCTCCAACAAATATTGTCAACATAGGTCCATATTTTGGTATAGCCCCCATATACGGTACCTCCATTGTAGATAATTTCTTATTTCAATTTCTGAGTGGTCACAAAACTTCATGGGTAAAATTGTAGAACGGTACCTCTCGATTTTCAGCATTTTGAAGATTTTGGTCACATAATACAAACGAAATGGCAAACATTTGGTGGGAGTATGAGACGTTTGGCCCTGCCAAACTTAACGCCTTTTTCTCTTGTTTGGATTTTAATGGTAATGGAACATTTCAACAAAATTGAGCAATCTTAAAGTAGACCTACTGAGCTCTAAATTGGTCTCCATTGTGTTACCAAAAATGGTCAAACACTACAGATAGAAAAAAGACGATTAGCTATCTCAATTTCCAATTTGAGAAGTTTTATTTCCATGGCGTATATCTGTGTTTTTGTTAGACATATTCCAATGTGAGATCCTGATAATTAAAGTCGAACGTCTGGGTCTTAATCAATATCAAAACCAAAAGCCTTCTCAGACCACATGCCTCTTCACTTGCAAATCAAAATTCCAAATACTGGCCGAAAGAGTGATAAAAGTGGTCAGCAATCGATGCAAAAACTTCCTTGGAAAAACAAATACAATACTCAATATAAACGTAATTTATCTACACTTTCAACAGCAGTCTTTTCACCAAACTCTGCAGTAAATGCCATGATAGAATCAGTCGTAATGAAAATAAAGCAAGCCAACGACATAAGATGTAAAAAAGCTGTGTTTGAGCCAAAACAAAAGTGGTTCGATTGGCAATGCTACCGCTCTAGAACAAATATGATGAGACACTTGAAAAAGTACAGAAAATCGCATACTTTCATAAATAAAAATCGTTACTTCTTATCACGGGGAAAATTTAGATCGCTGTGCTCACAGAAAAAACTGGCTTTGTTTAGTACCAATCTTAAGAAACTAGATACAATTAAATATAGTAAGAATTGGTGGTCAATATCAAAATCCTTCAAAAATCGAGTTCAAACCCCCAGAGGCAATATATCGGCAGAACAATTTAGAAAACATTTTGAGGATATGCAATCCAATCTGGACGACCAAAACTTTAGTTGGTGCGTTCCTTATTTAGTCGATCCTTTCTTAGACTCACCTTTTGAATTTATTGAATTAAAGAATGTTGTAGACAAACTAAAGGCAAATCACCAGGTCAGGATGGTATATCGTACGAATTTTATAAATATGCTCCTAATAACTTTTTAAATCAGATTCTATATGTCTTCAATACGATATTTATATACTTTTTGTTGATACTTATACCTTTGTTCAAAAAAGGCGACCCGAACATTGCTGCAAATTACAGAGGTTTGTCACTTATGGACACCATATCAAAAATTTTTAACAGCATTTTGCTAAACCGTATTACACACTGGATAACACATGTACAAGTTCTCAATGAATTTCAGGCTGGGTTTAGAAAAAATTATTCCAGAGTTGACAACATTTTTATACCCTCCACCATAGTATGGAGGGTATATTAAGTTTGTCATTCTGTTTGTAACACATCGAACTAATCATTTGCGACCCTATAAAGTATATATATTCTTGATCAGGATAAAATTCTAAGACGATCTAGCCATGTCCGTCTGTCCGTCTGTCTGTCCGTCTGTTGTAATCACTCTAGCGTCCGCAATAATTGAGATAGAGTGCTGAAATTTTGCACCCGAGGGTCTTTTTTCCATAGGCAGGTCAAGTTCGAAGATGGGCTATATCGGTCCACTTTTTGGTATAGCCCCCATATAACGGTACCTCCGGATTTGAGGTATTTTGACGTTCTTCGCCACATTTGCAGACCGAATTAGCTATAATTTGGCACTTAGGGTTCCTAGTGATCAACAAACTTATATCCCAAAGGATATGGGCATAGGTCCATGTTTTGGTATAGCTCCCATATAACGGTACCTCCCGATTTTCGGTATTTTGAGAATTTTAGCCACAATTTGTAACCGAAATATCTGCAATTTGACATTTGAGGTTCTCAGTGGTCATGAAACATCTCCACCAAACATCGTCAACATAGGTCCATGTTTTGGTATAGCCCCCATATAAAGGTACCTCCCGATTTTCGGTATTTTGAGAATTTTAGCTAAAATTTTTAACCGAACTAGCTGTAATTTGCCCTTTGAGGTTCTCAGTAGTCATGAAATATCTCCACCAAGCATTGTCAACATAGGTCCATGTTTTGGTATAGCTCCCATATAACGGTACCTCCCGATTTTCGGTATTTTGAGAATTTTAGCCACAATTTGTAACCGAAATATCTGCAATTTGACATTTGAGGTTCTCAGTGGTCATGAAACATCTCCACCAAACATCGTCAACATAGGTCCATGTTTTGGTATAGCCCCCATATAAAGGTACCTCCCGATTTTCGGTATTTTGAGAATTTTAGCTAAAATTTTTAACCGAACTAGCTGTAATTTGCCCTTTGAGGTTCTCAGTAGTCATGAAATATCTCCACCAAGCATTGTCAACATAGGTCCATGTTTTGGTATAGCTCCCATATAACGGTACCTCCCGATTTTCGGTATTTTGAGAATTTTAGCCACAATTTGTAACCGAAATATCTGCAATTTGACATTTGAGGTTCTCAGTGGTCATGAAACATCTCCACCAAACATCGTCAACATAGGTCCATGTTTTGGTATAGCCCCCATATAACGGTACCTCCCGATTTTCGGTATTTTGAGAATTTTAGCTAAAATTTTTAACCGACCTAGCTGTAATTTGCCATTTGAGGTTCTCAGTAGTCATGAAATATCTCCACCAAGCATCGTCAACATAGGTCCATGTTTTGGTATAGCTCACATATAACGGTACCTCCCGATTTTCGGTATTTTGAGAATTTTAGCCACAATTTGTAACCGAAATATCTGCAATTTGACATTTGAGGTTCTCAGTGGTCATGAAACATCTCCACTAAACATCGTCAACATAGGTCCATGTTTTGGTATAGCCCCCATATAACGGTACCTCCCGATTTTCGGTATTTTGAGAATTTTAGCTAAAATTTTTAACCGACCTAGCTGTAATTTGCCATTTGAGGTTCTCAGTAGTCATGAAATATCTCCACCAAGCATCGTCAACATAGGTCCATGTTTTGGTATAGCTCACATATAACGGTACCTCCCGATTTTCGGTATTTTTGAGAATTTTAGCCACAATTTGTAACCGAAATATCTGCAATTTGACATTTGAGGTTCTCAGTGGTCATGAAACATCTCCACCAAACATCGTCAACATAGGTCCATGTTTTGGTATAGCCCCCATATAACGGTACCTCCCGATTTTCGGTATTTTGAGAATTTTAGCTAAAATTTTTAACCGAACTAGCTGTAATTTGCCATTTGAGGTTCTCAGTAGTCACGAAATATCTCCACCAAGCATTGTCAACATAGGTCCATGTTTTGGTATAGCTCCCATATAACGGTACCTCCCGATTTTCGGTATTTTGAGAATTTTAGCCACAATTTGTAACCGAAATATCTGCAATTTGACATTTGATGTTCTCAGTGGTCATGAAACATCTCCACCAAACATCGTCAGCATAGGTCCATGTTTTGGTATAGCCCCCATATAACGGTATCTCCCGATTTTCGGTATTTTGAGAATTTTAGCTGCAATTTTTAACCGAACTAGCTGTAATGATCGGTATTTTGAGAATTTTAGCTACAATTGAGTCTATTCAAAAATAATCGTCAATATAGGTCCATGTTTTGGTATATCCCCCCATATAACTGTACCTCCCGTTTTTCGGTAATTTTCAGTGGTCACGAAATTTCTTCACTAAAATTCGTCAACATGGGTCCATTTTTGAGGGTCTACAATGTTTTGGTGAAACTACCCTCAATTTGACTCTTGATGTTCCCTGTAGCTATAAAACTTTTCCGCCAAAAAATTTAATGATAGGTTTACTCTTTGGTATAGCCCCGTAGGTGGTACCTTTCACCTAGCTGAACATATTTTTTTAGATTAGATCAGATAACACTGTGAAACAAAATGGAGGTGAAAGCCTGGGGCACGGAAAATTCCTCTTGGGGAAGAAAGGCCTTGGTGAGTATATTATGAACCCCGAAGGACAGATCCGCCGTGAGTCGAACTTCCGCCTTATGGGGTGATGAAATTTTTGTTAGAGACCCTGTGGGCCATCAGGAATTAGCGTTATATCTTTGTTTACTGTTTGAGCACTTAAGAGCTCTACAAAAACAACAAACAAAGATATAATGCTAATTCATGATAGCTTACAGGGTCTCTTGCAACAACTTCATCACGCCATAACGCGGAAGTTCGAATCACGGCGCATCTGTCCTTCGGGGTTTTTAATATACACAAACCAAGGGCTTTCATCTCCAAAAGGAATTATCTCTGTCCCAACATTTGTGTTCACAGTGTAATTTAAGCAATAGTGGGAGGCAGTAGAAGTCTAACCATTATCGAAAAGTTGTTCCACCTAAAATTGTAAAAGGACCCTAATTATTCCATTTTAATTAAGACTATTTTATGGTGGAGGGTATAAAAAGTTCGGCCCGGCCGAACTTAACGACTTTTTACTTGTTAATCTTACCAATGCCATAACCCTCAATACAACCAATAGCATGCACACATATGCCTTTTTTGTTGATTTTTCAACTGCTTTTGATTTGATTCCAAGAAACAGTCTTTTTTATAAACTTTCTAGTATGGGACTTTCAACCAAACTGATAAGTATATTGGAAGGTCTATACGATAATACAACATCTAAGGTTTGGGATGGCGTCAGCTATTCAAAATCGTTCCTTGTGAATTCTGGCGTGAAACAAGGCTGTATATTAAGTCCTACACTTTTTTTCGTTATATATCAACGATTTACCGGATGAATTACCAGGCGGTATCTTTGTAGCTGACACTAATATTAAAGTTTTACTCTATGCCGATGATATCGTCATTCTTTCTGATTCATCTTCCGGATTACAGGTAATGATCAATTCGCTACAGTTATATTGTATTAAATGGCGTCTAAAAGTCAACTTGACTAAATCTAAAATAATGGTTTTCCGGAAATTCAGTAGAATATCTGCAAATTTAAAATGGTACTATGGGAACCAGGAGATTGAATTAGTTAACAGTTATACATATTTGGGTGTAGAATTAACATATAACTTATCTTTCAGTACTCATTTACAGAAAAAACTCAGCTCCTCGAAAATGGCTATAAATTACACGTGGTATAAGTACTTAAATCATCCTAAAATATCTAATTTTAATAAAATGAAAATTTTCAATGCTTGCTCACGGTCAATTATGTTTTATGCTGCTCAAATCTGTGGTTTTGAAAAGTACGATACTGTTGAAAAGTTATTTCGATTCTTTATTAAAAAAATGTTATACCTTCCTAACAATACACCAAATTATATGCTACACCTAGAAACTGGGCTTGCTACATTATATACCCATACACTGAAAATGCATTTTTCCTACATAAACCGGGTTTTGCGTCTGAACCCAAACAGACTACCAAGAATTCTAGCAGAAAAGGTCATTGAAAAAGGAATTCATTGGACAAAAGAGTGGTCAGCTATTTGCGAAAAAATACAGTTTGTCCCCTCTAATAATAATATACCGAAATGTTATTATTGGAAAGACATAATTGATGCATTGAATAACAGTGAACAAAATAACTTTTATAGTAGTGCTCTGAATTCCCGTTTTCCCGACCTATATCCTCGATTAGAATATAGTCAAACATCTAATCTTACTAAAAATTTGTCAGCATATGCTACGAGTTGCATTATTAAAGCCAGAGGTGGCTTACTTCATTTAAATGCCAATTCTTTTGTAAGAAACAATAATAACGTGTTATGTTATGTTTGCAATATGAACGAACATGAAAATACTTTCCATCTCATTGGAGTATGCCCTATTTACACTGAATTTAGGAGTATATACTTTAGAAAAAATATCCTCTCAGAAAGTGAAGTAATTGAATCAGAACAGATTTCGATATAATTCTTCACATTTGTTTGTAGACCAAATTCCGTTACATAGTCCAAATTTCATCAAAATTGGACATATATAGCGTGTTTCGTGCATCAAATACCTCAAATCGGTCGAAAATATATATGGGAGCTATATCCAAATATGAACTGATTTCGATATGATTTGGCACAGTTATTTCTAGACTAACCACCGTCACACATTCCAAATTTCATTGAAATCGGACAAATACACGGTGGTGGCACTTACATAAGAAGGTGTGACAAAAATACTTCTAAATAATATATCCAACTGAAATTGTTATCAATGTCATAGTGGCCTAAAAACACTAAGTAAAATATTGGGGTCCTATGTCCAAAATTTCGTGTGGTTGTCATGTAATGAATCATTCTGAATTGAAGTATTTTAGTGTTACCACCACATTTTCAAAAGAATTTGGTGTAATCCGGTACCAAGAGTTTTTAATGCATAGTAAACCACCCTGCAAAAAATTGTCAGTATTGGTCCATTATTTGGTATTCTCCCTATATGATTTTTATATCGATTTATTTAGGCCGATGTGAACCACATATTCCAAGCGAATATGTTGTTATATTGAACTCAGACTTCAGAACACCATCTTATAAAGAAATGTCATATCGGTCCACTTTTGACCACAGCCTCCATATACGGTTACCATCCTTTTCTTGGTACTTCATAAAATTTATATTTTTTTTTAGTTTTCAGTACATTAGAGTGACCCAAAAATAAAATAAGTTATTTGTTAAAGTGAATGCCCCCAAATATTTTTTCTTTCGCGAGTTTTCATTACAGCTCTAAGTTACCATGACCATATAAATTGCTAATAGCACAAAAAAATGATATTGAAACTAAAAGTAAGAAAGGATGATAAAAATACTTAAAAATATTCCAAAAAATATAAATTCAACAACTAAAAAAGGGAGTTAAACTTTTGGTCATAACTGCCAACACCGCTAATTTCGGCAAAAAGTCTATACAGTTTTGAAATCAACAGGCGACAGGCTTCAATTTGGTCCTAGTGGCCATTCTTGCGAATTTTTGGAAAGCAACTTAAACTTTATGGAAATCCATACAGCTATATTAAATATTTTCATTTTGACCGATATTATAACCCAAATATATGGCAACCCTTGCAATTTAGAGGAATTTTCATAACTAGAAAAATTAAGCTAAGGCAATTTACTAAATGATTAAACTTAAGTTAAGACGTTAATAATAGTCCTAAATAAATTCTCTTAGAATATTACCATTTTTTCTCATTTTTGAATACAATTTTTTCTTCAAGTAAAAAAGTATCAGTCGGCTTTGCCGACAGAGATATACCCTCAGCCTGTGTATATTGAAACAATTTTTTCCCAAAAAAAAATGTATGTACGGGGGTTTTAAAAATTTTGGGCGTTTGAACCGACAAATATGTTGATTAGGATTAAAGATCAAAGTTTTTGCTGAGGAGATACTAAAAATAATGGAACTCCAGCCACTACATATGGTGCCATAGGAGGATTTTACACCCTTCGGGCTGTTTGCTCAAGAAGTATGGACTTGACCCTGGAAAAAACTTTTACCATCGTAATTGAGGCAGCGAATGCAAGTTGCTTCAACAAAAATCAAAGTGAATCGATAGCAGGTGTTAAAGTGAACTTATCCGAAATTGTGTGTGGGAGGTACCGGATGGAGTGGACAAATATAGTCCATATTCGAACCCGATCTATATTCGGTAGATACATTAGGATGTGTAAAGTAATGACCAAATCGATCACTCCCTTCAAGAGTTATCTGGTACACATTTCACGATGGGCAAAGTATGTACCAAATCGTTTACTCCCTTCAAGAGTTATCGTGCGCACAAATTTTCCGAACATTTTCGAACTTTTGTGGGGGAGGTACCGGAAGGAGTGGACTGATATAGTCCATCTTCGAACATAAAGTAAGTTTGAGCAAAATATTACGAAAGCCATAATTTGAACCGAATCGGTTCATCCGTTTGAGAGTTATCGTGCGCTCCAGCCTGACAGACGGACGGACATTGCTCATTCGACTCCAAATTGTCTGAAACACATTTCGTCCAAACATACTTGGGGTCTAAAACCATTATTTCGATAAGGCACATTTTGCCCGTATGAAAGTGTAAATACCCTCGTTAGCATAAATGCTGAGGGTATAAAAACGGGGTTTCGTAGACAGCCGCAAATCTTCGTAATATTTTTCTCTTTCAGATGAAGAAAAAATCTGCCAAAAAGTTACGTTGTTTTCCCTGAAAAAAATCATGAAAAATGAATTTTATTGAGATTTACAACTGGGGCCTCATTTTAAGTCTAAGCACACTAAATTGTGTGCTTACATCCAGTTTGAAACTTGGTTATGAATTGCTTATAATGTTTATTGCATGTAGTCCTCATGATTTGTATAGTCCCTGTTTTCACATATTTTGAAAGCTTAAAGATTTTCTTACGCGGAAGAATTCCGTCCAGAATATACTCGTGCAAAAAAAGGAAAACCGACAAAAACTTTCTAACTATGCTATTTTTCAATTTAAGATTCGGCAGAAACAATATTGACATGTTCTAATGTATTCGAACGAATGCTCTTTGTAATGAATATGTAAGGAAAAACTAACACATTAGCCTATATAGGCCAAAATATAGGAAAGCGTTACAAATTTTGTGCACATTTTATTAATTTTTAGTGGTATAGGAATTCGACCCGAAGTCGGAGACGGAGTGGTGAAAAAAACTCGTCTGGAGTCGGAGCCGAGCCAAAACTACATCGACTCCGAAACTCTGGTTACACCATTGTAATTTTATTTTCCATACTTCTCTCAATAATGGCCCGAATGATCCAAAATCACCACCCAAGTGGTATTCCTGCTACATAGAATAATTGAGCTTTGTTCGATGTAGACTCTGTTAATTGGGTTTGTTAATGGAACAATTAGATCCAAAGTTTCCGCACAAACGAATAAAAAAATAAGCTAGGAACTTCTGAAATTTATTTTGCCACCAACGAAAATGCTGTTTCTATTTTTTTGTTTTCTTAGTCTCGATTTACATTATGCGATTTTCCTTGCGGCAATTTTTCTCGTTCTATTTTAAACTTGCCTCTTGTGTTTATACAGGCAATTCTGTTTCGGCAAGTTTTGTTTTCAAAACATTGGAAATAATGTCAAAAACGAAAAATATAAAAGGAATTGCCTGAAAATTGCCGGTACGAGCAATTTTTTTCCATTTCCATTCCCCAAACGTGTCTCTCCTACAAACTGAGACTTGCAGCAAGCAAACTTGCCTAATGTAAATTGGGACTCACAGTCATAGGCTAACCCCCATTATTATAAGTCTTCTTTTGTTAAAATTTCGATTTAACGAACAGATTTATAGCGTTCCGGTTAACTTAAAGTTAAAAGTGATAATACACTTCAAGGAGCAGCATCTTGGTATTAACTCTCAATGTAAAAATTATACTTTTAATGCATCAAAATTGGTTTATTTTGCGTTTTCAAATCCATCAGATAGTAAAAGAACACATGTAATAATGGCCCTAAAGGTATTTAGACGTCGGCATATTTAATAATTTCGTGGCATACCTTTTATGTTTTCAGCCGTTTGGATTTTTACCATCTTACCCAACTAACATCGTACTTAATTAAGATTATATGATTAAAACCCGTCCACTATTCATGCTCTGAGATTCCTTCAAACACATTCCAAAAAAATATCTCCAACAAAACTCTGCACCAACTGACAGAAAAGATATTGAAAAATAAATACCCAAAGTAACCATGTTGTTGTCAATGTCCATAAAATGAATTTTAAATAAGCGTTATAAACAATGAATCATTTCATACTTATTTTACACACTGACTTACCTACTCATTCACATTACAGACAATCAATGCCGATAAAGGTTCAATATGCTAAAGAAAATGTGCAAAAACAATGGTAAACGAAAGCAACCTCCACCATTTATGCACAAGTTCTTCGGACACGTACATTCCTATTGCAATACCAGTTACAACCACCTTTATTGTTGAACTTCACAACATAAGGTAGGCAAGAATACACCTCACCCATACTCCATTATGAATTGTAAAAACAACATTAAAACACCCCACTGAGAGGGTGGTATGATGCACATGAAGGGTCACAAAACAACCCCTAACGGTAAAATCGAATGTTATTCTATTTGGAGAGAGAGAGAAATTGGATTTAGTTATCCTGTTAACTTCCTGTTAATTAAACCGTTGCCAGTTATGTGAGAACACTTAACAGTTATTCATTGCGATTTCATTGAGATTTTAACTGTGAATTTCTCTCTTCTCTCACATTTCATTCGTTTGTTGGTTGTGTGCACTTGAACACATATTGCTTTGTTTTGATGTAATTGAAGTATTTCCGAGAGAGTTAGTAAGAACGATGCTAACCACTTGACGGAATCCGTCTGCAGTTGACCAGCCATATTAGAAACAGTTCTGTTGTTTTTGTGAATGGCAAAGAGAAGAGGAATTCTCATTCAAAAAAAATCAAATAAGAATGCTGTTAAACTACACTGTTAAATTTCAATGCATTTTATTGTTTATAACATGAATATGTGTGAGTGTAAATAAGTCACATCTAGGTTCATTTTTATGTTTCTATAGCATTCGCTGCTAAGAAAATTTAACAGGGACACGTACTAATGCCGCAACATTTTTTTTCAACATGATTATTTTTTGCAATATTCTCCCTTCACCATATATGTATATTCTTGCGTTCACATAATCTGGCAACACTCTGTTCTGTTTTGTTATGATTTTAACCGGCTTTTTGCCACCTACCATATCCTCGGGCAAACAACGGCAACAGAAGCCGACTCAGCAGCAGCTGACACATGGATAGCAGTTGCGACGGCTATCAGCAGCTGTTGTATTATACATTAGGACAAACAAAGAACGCAGTATTTTCATCACGTAGCAACGTTGTCGTAGACTGAGAGCACACGTCACTGTCACTGCTTACGTGTCTTGTCTGCTACGCTTGATGTCCTTACTGTTTGCTGTTATCCTTTTCAGTCGAGATGTGTACATTTACGCCATGCTATGCCCGCTTGGTCTGCGTTACGTTATGGTATACGTTCAACACCAGCAGAGCAGCAGGCGTGTTTTCAGTTTACAACTGGATGTCGCGTGCGGTGGTTCATTGGTAGCGGTTGAATACAGTTCGAGACGATACAATTTTTTTTTCGTGAAAATAAGAAAAAAAAAAAAGAAAAAACAAATTAACAGACGTGGAGTACCAAACGCGTCGTAATATTTAGAAGCAAAACGAAAACAGAGAAATAAAAAGTGTTGACAGTGGATGTCGTTGGCCTTGTGACAAATACGTGAATGAAATATTTAAAAAAGAATTCAAATTGCTTACCACAAAAATAATAATACAAAGCGATGAGAATTGCACACAAAAGAAATAAAGTAAAAAAGTTAAAAATTAAAAAGTTTTGAAAAAAGTATCGAAAATAAAAAATAAATAATACAAATAAAAAGAAAGAAATAAAAATATTATAAAAGAAAGTTCGCAGTTTAGAAATTGAAAGAAAAAAATTACATCGTTGTGTCTCTCTCAAAAAATCCCACTAAAAGTTTCGCGACCTGTCTGGTATCTAAGCTTGATAAATAATAAAATAAATAATAACAAATATAAATAATGGTAATAAAATGAAATAACAAAAAAAAAGAGAATAGAAAACAAACGAAATAAAGTGTAAGGAGAAAAGTCAAAAGTTTTGAAAACGCTGTTGAAAAAAATAAATAGAAAAAGAAGTAAATAAAAATATTTTGAAAGAAAGTTCACAATTTAGAAATAGAAAGAAAAATCCTTAAATTGTTGTGTCTCTCTCAAAAATCCCATTATAAGTTTAGTGGCCTGTGAGGCATCTCAAAGGGAGCAATTTTTAAACAAATGAAATGAATCATCGCAGAAATCTCTTCTACCTTGGTGTAAGAAAGTGAAAGTTTGTTGTAATAAATCGCAGTATAGGATGCAGAAAATTAAAGCGTTTTTGTGTTTGGATTACATCTTCCCATGATTACTTATATTTGGATATTTAAGATTAAAGGAAAGGATATTTACCGTCATATGCTCTAGCAAGGATACAAAAGAGCTGACGTAAACATATGCATGCAAGTACACACCTACATATGGAAATTTGAATCCTTGAATGAATTTTGGTACGTGATACAAGGTACGTCTAATTGGAATTTAGCAATGCTACCCTTATTTACAATTTTTGACGGTCAGCATGTTTCCTAAGGGTGTTTTGTGGATAAGGGACTTCACATTTATGTATGTATATAAGGTTGATGCATGAATTACAACAACTAACAAATTTACAAAAACAAAATTGTTGTTATTGAAAATTAAATGTCATAGAAAATATTGAATAATAGGGTATTCTCAGGAAAAAACATAAATACATTTTGAAAAATAGAACAAATTTTAATCAAAATGTTTCAAGGACTAACAGAGCGTGGATTTTTAAAAAATATTTTTTCCAAGGACCAGCAGAGCGTGGATTTTTTAAAAAATATTTTCCAATGAACAACAAA
Source organism: Musca autumnalis (assembly GCF_047663935.1). Lineage (NCBI taxonomy): Eukaryota > Metazoa > Arthropoda > Insecta > Diptera > Muscidae > Musca > Musca autumnalis. The sequence continues at coordinate 219,677,363 of NW_027411977.1, read as the reverse complement.
CCGTGGATTTTTTAAAAAATATTTTTCCAATGACCAACAAAACGTGGATTTTTTAAAAAATATTTTTCCAATGACCAACAAAACGTGGATTTTTTAAAAAATATTTTTCCAATGACCAACAAAACGTGGATTTTTAAAAAATATTTTTTTTCAAGGACCAACAGAGCGTGGATGTTGGGAAAACACTTTGTATCAAAATACTTTGCTTTAAATTGTTTCAACAAACATATTCTTCTTTGAAAAATATTGTGTATTGTAATTTGAAAATGTCAAATATTTTTTTTTCATTCTATCGATTCTATTGCTTGTCGTCTAGTAGTGTTATTCTGAATTTCAATTTGTCAATTGTTTTTGTTCCTTAATAAATTTTGTATAAAATTGAATATCTTTGTGTTCCGCTTAATTGGCAAATATATAAGGGGAAAATCTTTCCGAAAAGAAGAAAGAAGACACATATTCCCAAGAGGTTATGGGCCCAGAACGTTGTGGTCAATATTAAGCGGAATTGGATTGTGTGGTTAACGCAAGAACATAGAAAACAATTAAAATGGCGTCGTCTCCAATGTTCCAGATTGAGAAGCTAGATGAACACAATTATGAGACATGGTCAGTGCAGATGCGCAGTGTTCTCATTCACTCGGGATGCTGGAAACATGTAAATGGTGATCTAAAGAAAGTTTCGAGTTGGACTGCCGAACAAAAGCAAGCATGGGACGATGTTGATGAAAAGGCTCTTGCTTCTTTGACTCTTTGTGTGAAGCCTTCCCAACTGAACTACATCAAAAATTGCAGTACGTCAAATGATGCCTGGGAAAAGCTTAAAGATGTGTATAAGCCTAGTGGACCTATGCAAAAAGTGTCCTTGTATAAGAAGCTGTTAAATGTCAACATGAAGGACAGCAAAAATATGTCTGAATATTTGAACAAATTCTCTAGCATTTCAGATCAACTGGCAGAAGCTGGGATTCAAATCCAGGAGGAACTTTTGGTAATAATCCTATTGTCAAGTTTGGAAAAGGATTATGAAAATTTTGTAATAGCCATGGAAACAAGGGACAATCTTCCTACCCTTATGGTGTTAAAACAGAAATTATTGGAAGAATGGGATCGGCGAGAACAAGGTACGAGTGGAAATATATCATCAAATCAGCAAGCATTTGGGGCTGTTGGTGTAAAAGGAAAAAGGAATGATGGTAAGAAAAGTGATCAAAAGAAAGAAAAAGGTGCATGTTTTATTTGTGGCAAAAAGAGTCACTACGCTAACAAGTGCAAGTTCAAAGATGGTGGACACAAATCGTTCACAGTGATCGCTGTTGCTGCCGGAGCGCAAACAGAAAATAATTCAACGCAATGGTGTGTTGACAGTGGGGCAACAAGCCATATGTGTTCCTTGAAGAATTATTTTACAAGTCTTGAAGATTCGGATGAAACCATAATGTTAGCCGACAAGAAAGTCATCAAAGCCAAAGGAAAAGGTTTCGTCGAATTGCGAGTAAAAGGATTAAATATTAAGCTGAAGAATGTCATTTACTGTCCAGAATTGAATGGAAACTTTATTTCCGTTAACAAGATGGTTGAAAATGGATGTTCCGTGAAATTTTTCAAAGATGGTGCTATGATTACGGATGAAGGCCGTATGTTATTGCGAACTGCCAGGGAAAATGGTTTGTTCGTTTTCGATGCTCAACCTGTAAGTAACCAAATTTGTTCGATTAACACTTCCGATAGTTTATGGCATAGAAGATTTGGACACCTAAATTACCAGAGTCTGAAAGAATTATGCTCAAAGAATTTGGTCAAAGGTATGACATTCAATTCCCACTGTAGCGACAAATGTGATGTGTGTATGACTGGAAAAATACACGTTGCATCGTTTCCCAAACAATCGGAGAGAAGATCAAAGGACTTGCTTGAATTGATTCATTCGGACGTATGTGGTCCGATGAGAGTTGATTCAGTTGGTGGATCAAAGTACTTCGTGACATTTATTGATGATAAATCCCGTAGGATATTCACATATTTCATGAAGAACAAGTCCGAAGTTTTCGAGAAGTTTAAAGCATTTAAGACCATGGTGGAGTTGCAAACGGGTTGCAAAATTAAAGCTTTGAGAAGCGATAATGGTGGAGAATACCTTAGCAACGAATTTAACAAGTATCGTGAAACCAATGGTATTAAAAGGCAATTAACTGTCCCCTACACCCCACAACAAAATGGTGTAGCGGAAAGAGCAAATCGCACATTAGTTGAAATGGGACGTTGCCTTCTTATTGAATCAGGACTCGATCAAAATTTGTGGGCTGAAGCGGTTGCTACTGCAACATATCTACGAAATAGAAGTCCATCAAAAAGTTTGGAAAACACTACTCCAATGGAGGTATGGTCTGGTCGGAAACCAAATGTTAATCATTTGAGAGTTTTTGGTTCTAAAGCTGTTGCGCTGAACAAAAGGGCAACTTGGAAGTTTCAAGAAAAAGGCGAGAGAATGGTCATGGTTGGATATTCATTAGTATCTAAAGCTTATAGGCTCTACGATTACAAATCTAAGAGAGTTGTGGAAAGACGAGACGTTATCTTTGATGAAGATAAAACATTAGAAAAATCTCAAGAGCAAGTGCCAGAAATGTATTTTTATGTGCCATCGGAAAACTTAGAAACCCAGGAATCTGTCGAAGGAGAAATAGAGGAGACTAATGAAGAAATCGATGAGGAACAGTCAAGTTCGGATGACAGTTTTCAAGAAACAAGATATAGTCGCTTTGAGTAGTACGGAAGCAGAGTATGTGTCAACTTCAAACGCATCAAAGGAAGCTGTATATTTAAGCCGATTACTACGCGAACTTGGATTTCTGAACGAAGAAACTGTTACTATCAACGTTGACAATCAGGGAGCTTTGCAGTTGGCATCCAACCCGGTTCATCATAAAAGGACAAAGCATGTGGACATCAAGTATCATCATATCCGGGATCTAATAAAATCAAATACAATAAAATTGGTTTATTGTCCAACAGATGATATGGTTGCCGACATATTTACAAAGAACCTAGCGAAATCGAAACATCAGAAATTTGTCAATTTAATCAATTTGAAGTAACTCAAAATGTAAAGAATATACATGTTGTGGTGGAGTGTTGGGAAAACACTTTGTATCAAAATACTTTGCTTTAAATTGTTTCAACAAACATATTCTTCTTTGAAAAATATTGTGTATTGTAATTTGAAAATGTCAAATATTTTTTTTTTCATTCTATCGATTCTATTGCTTGTCGTCTAGTAGTGTTATTCTGAATTTCAATTTGTCAATTGTTTTTGTTCCTTAATAAATTTTGTATAAAATTGAATATCTTTGTGTTCCGCTTAATTGGCAAATATATAAGGGGAAAATCTTTCCGAAAAGAAGAAAGAAGACACATATTCCCAAGAGTGGATTTTTAAAAAATATTTTTCCAATGACCAACAAAACGTGGATTTTTAAAAAATATTTTTTTCAAGGACCAATCGAGCGTGGATTTTTAAAAAATATTTTTTTCAAGGACCAACAGAGCGTGGATTTTTAAAAAATATTTTTTTCAAGGACCAACAGAGCGTGGATTTTTAAAAAATATTTTTTTCAAGGACCAACAGAGCGTGGATTTTTAAAAAAAAAATTTTTTCAAAGACCAACATGGCGTGGATTTTAAAAAAAAATTTTTTTCAAGGACCAACAGAACGTGGATTTTTAAAATTTTTTTTTTTCAAGGACCAACAGAGCTTGGATTTTTAAAAAATATTTTTTTCAAGGACCAACAGAGCGTGGATTTTTAAAAAATATTTTTTTCAAGGACCAACAGAGCGTGGATTTTAAAAAAATATTTTTTCAAGGACCAACTGAGCGTGGATTTTTAAAAAATATTTTTTCAAGGACCAACAGAGCGTGGATTTTAAAAATATTTTTTCAAGGACCAACAGAGCGTGCATTTTTAAAAAAATATTTTTTTCAAGAACCAACGGGGCTTGGATTTTTAAAAAATATTTTTTTCAAGGACCAACAGAGCGTGGATTATTAAAAAAATATTTTTTCAAGGACCAACAGAGCGTGGATTTTTAAAAAATATTTTTTTCAAGGACCAACAGAGCGTGGATTTTTAAAAAATATTTTTTTCAAGGACCAACAGAGCGTGGATTTTTAAAAAATATTTTTTTAAAGGACCAACAGAGCGTGGATTTTTAAAAAATATTTTTTTCAAGGACCAACAGAGCGTGGATTTTTAAAAAATATTTTTTTCAAGGACCAACAGATCGTGGATTTTTAAAAAATATTTTTTTCAAGGACCAACAGAGCGTGGATTTTTAAAAAATATTTTTTTCAAGGACCAACAGAGCGTGGATTTTTAAAAAATATTTTTTTCAAGGACCAACAGAGCGTGGATTTTTAAAAAATATTTTTTTCAAGGACCAACAGATCGTGGTTTTTTAAAAAATATTTTTTTCAAGGACCAACAGAGCGTGGATTTTTAAAAAATATTTTTTTCAAGGACCAACAGAGCGTGGATTTTTAAAAAATATTTTTTTCAAGGACCAACAGAGCGTGGATTTTTAAAAAATATTTTTTTCAAGGACCAACAGAGCGTGGATTTTTAAAAAATATTTTTTTCAAGGACCAACAGAGCGTGGATTTTTAAAAAATATTTTTTTCAAGGACCAACAGAGCGTGGATTTTTAAAAAATATTTTTTTCAAGGACCAACAGAGCGTGGATTTTTAAAAAATATTTTTTTCAAGGACCAACAGAGCGTGGATTTTTAAAAAATATTTTTTTCAAGGACCAACAGAGCGTGGATTTTTAAAAAATATTTTTTTCAAGGACCAACAGAGCGTGGATTTAATATTTTTGAAGGACCGACAGAGCGTGGATATTATATATATTTGTTTTGTTTGAGGACAAGCAGAATATGAATTTTTAGAATATAATTTTTCAGGAATTGCTATTAAGCGTTTATTTGTAACAAGTAGTTGTCAAGGACTTACTAATTTAAAAAAAAAAAATTCGACGACCAACAAACGTGTTTTTTTCCAATGGTATAAGAAATAAAAAAGAGTGGCACAGCAATATTTTCTAATGGTTCGGGCATCATCATCGACCATACGTGATCACTATTGAGTGTGGATTAAAAATAAATATTTTTAGACTTTGCATGGAAAGCTATTGAAAAGCTTATATCAGATTTGAGCTAATGCAAAGTACTTTGAGATTTATCGGAATGCTACGGAAGGAGGCAGTTGTACAATTAAACTAAAAACCATTTCCGTAATGTTCCACCTCAATGATTTGAGCGTCGCGAATAACAACATAAGCAAATTCAGAGCGTGGATTTTTAAAAAAAATATTTTTTTTTCAAGGACCAACAGAGCGTGGGTTTTTAAAAAATATTTTTTTTTCAAGGGCCAACGGAGCGTGGGCTTTTTAAAAAATATTTTTTTTTCAAGGACGAACAAAGCTTTGATTTAAAAAAAAAATATTTTTTAAGGACCAACGAAGCGTGGATTTTTGTGTACCAACAAAATACCTCTGTAGTCCTGAAAGTCTCAGCATAGAAGTTGGAGCCCTCTATGTTCTTAACTGTAGCAACAGAGAGCCTCTATTATCTTCTGCATAGTAACAGTGGACCCCTTTGATTTGTTGTAGCAATTTAAGACACTGACATATTTTTTATAACAACACACATATTCCTATATGAGCTTTCGGGAAGAAGCAGCACAAGTCTATGGTCCTGGTGTAGGAAAAGAAGCCCCCTTTTGTAGATATGATATTCCGTATAACAACAGAAGTCTTCTGTTACCTTTTGCAGCAAACCACGGGCTTAATAATTTTCTGGATATCAGCTGAAGGATTCTGATGTATTTTTATACGGGGGTCACTAGAAAATTATCTGGCCTAGGCAACATGCAGTATAACCAGGCGTCATTTGTTTTTTTTTTAAGTTTGACAGTTTTTTGCCTATGCGTACTCAGGAGATCAGACCATGTTTTGGTTGTTTACAATGGCTTGATTGAGACACCTCCGAAACATGGTTTTTGAACGCTTTTACAACATCTTCTGGTGATTGCTGCTATTTTTCGGCTTCATACGCATAGTTCCATGACTCGTCACCTGGATACATCTTATAAACGTCTTTTGAAGCACCGCGATCGTATTTTTTCGAAATTTCTTGTACCAATCAACACGGGATCCAACCAGAAAACTACCATTTTTGCCGCCAAGTGTTTATGCAATATGAAATGTTAGTTGGTAGACTAAAATCTAAAGGATGCCTCTATCTCACGGTATATAACATGGCGAACTTGCATCATCCGTTCACACACTGCTTAATTTTTTCTGGCTCAACGGCGGTTTTTGGACGACCCTCACGAACTTTCAAAACCTTGGTTACAAGCAAAAAAAAAATTTCGTTTCGAACTTATTCACTCTAACTTTTGGTGTCCACCATACTGAAAACAAACAAATGAAGAAAACAAATTGCTTCATGTTTCAAGTGGAAGGACATCATATCACAGGAAATAACAAACACCCGTAAATAAACAAAAATTTCTTCAAACTTCATCAATGTCTTGAAATCTTGTTCTCGTTTTTTTTTTCAAACTCCGAAAGCACAAACAAAACATTTGCGGAAATAACATGAAGACAATTGAAAATTGTTTTTCCTCATGAAACTACGCAAAGAAAGTTTGTTTTCTAGAGTGTACACATAACTTTAAACGGCTAACGAAGAAAAGCTGTAAGCTATTACAAAAGTAAAAAAGTGTCAAGTGACACTCTTGTGAGGAGCATTGATAAATTTTAGGAATTGATTATACGCAAACTTTATAGCTGTGATAAGATTGTCGAAAGTTTCCACAAAGAATATGTTGTCATTTATATGAAAGCCAAGAGTTTTCGAATAAAAAACGCATACATATGGATAATCCTTTCTTACGCTATATTTAAGCCTTTGAGGATGTTAAAAGAAACAAAGTAAGACCATAAAATAGAAACGACACAACAAAAAGGCTTAAAATTGTTTTCTATTGTTGGAGTAATCTTGACATTGCTGGCATAATAGCCGTCAGTCATAAACGTAATTTTCTATCTTATATTCTGTCCTTTCTTTTTGCACTTTATGAGCATAAAATATGTTTTAGGGATTTAATGAAGAAATAATGCCTACAACTATTTACATTTTGACATATTGTTACAACGTTTTTCAATTCAGTGGCACTGCACACCAGACAATCCTATACTCGGCAGATGGTAATGTCCTTTCACCGAAATCTGTGTGTGCAAGCCAGTTGTTGTTCTGCTTTGTTTGAGTTTTGGGATTAGGATGCTAAAAACAAACCCGCAAGAGAATACACACATAAAACACTTGACATCTTCTTGTGGCTTTATTGACGACCTCTTCTTAGTTGTGGTCGTTGGGTAAAGAGTTAATGTCCGAAAGTTATAAACCAGAATTAAGTGGAGATTTGCTTGAATGCCTATTTTTGAGAGAACGAGGCTTCTGTAAGCAAGTTTGGTTATATTGCAGTCATGACATTGTTGGGAAATTGCAGTCATGACATTGTTTTATAAGGAGACGATACGGTCAGTGAATTGTCCTAATTTGAACTTCTATATCTCAGTAGCGGTAAAAACTACGAAGATATCATTAAAGTCAATCTTGTAGAGCTATAACATTTTCTTAAGTACCATTTCGGTAGGACTTGCGGTTTCCAAGCAAAATCGTGAAAACCTAAAAAACCCTTAAAAATGTCAATTTGAATTGAGATTTATTTAAAAAGCTCTCCGGTGAAAAAAGGCTTCTCTAACATATGTCCCAAACATATTTTGCAGCAAACATATATTTGTTTGCAATCAGTCCCAAACATAACATATGTTTGGTTCCTGCAAACAAATAATATGTTTGTGTGCAAACAAATTATATGTTTGGGTTCAAACAAATTATATGTTTGGGTTCTAACAAACTATATGTTTGGGTTCAAACAAACTATATGTTTGGGTTCAAACAAACTATATGTTTGGGTGCAAACAAATACAAACCCAAAAGCCACAAAAAACAAGCACATGCACCAGTTGGCGCTTACTGAGAGCAAGGGAGCGTAAATTTCAGTGTAAAACACATTAAAATGTAAGCTCACTTGCTCTCAGTAAGCGCACACTGGCTATCTCTAACATATACACACATTTACAAATGGTGGTAGTTTATTGAAAGGCATAGAAATACTAAACAAAAGCAACAGCAGATTCAAGGATACATAAAAATTCCAAAGAAATATATAATAGACTTTAATAAAAGACAACTGAATGAAATAATTTATAAAAAGTCACACTTTCAAAAAGAAACAAGTAAGAAAAGCGTTAAGTTCGACCGGGCCGAACTTTTTATACCCTCCACCACGAACAGTGTTGAAGTGAATAGGAACAATTAGTTTTATTTCGTTTATGAAAGTACTAAACTCTTCCTTTTATTGCAGGAGTAGTACATATATCTTAACTGATAATACTCCCTTCAAAACAGTTAATATGGAGCGACATTTTTGTTCTTCCCAAAACAATATTTAGAAATTTCCGAATTAAGCGAAATATATAAAATTGGGCAATACCGGCTAGACCTAAACATGGATATTCTGGTTTTGGATAGTAAACAACATCGGGAGGACCGTTCTGTGGAGGATGTATAAAACGTAAACCTTTATTGATAAATTTCCGGAGGAAAGTTTCGTAACTTCAGCGAAAGGTAAATACCAAATTTCAGTTATTCCCATTGAATATTGTGGGTAAAACTTTCAAAATACCGAAAATTGGGAGGGATCTTTCTCAGGGGGGTATATAAAAATATGGGACAATACCGGAAATTTTCAGGTGGGAAGTTTTATACCACCAACGGAGTTTAAATATTAAATTTCATCCGCTTCGATGGGATTTTGACGACACAACCTTAAAATCCCGAAAACCGGGAAGTACGCTTCTATGGGGGTTATTTGAAGAAAAGGGCTTATACTGATAATTCTCTTCTGCAATATTTTTACACCCATGACAATTTGAATACTAAATTTCAGTCATGTCGGTGGTATATTGAGGCCACAACTTTCAAAATACCGTAAATCGGAAGGTACGGTCCTATGGGGGTATTTGAGGACGTCGACGCCGTCCTCAATACCTCTATCAAAATTTTAATACCAAATATCAGCTATTTTGGTGGAGAACGAGCTATATGTAGAAAATCGGGAGGTACCGTTATATGGGGGCTATGTGATGACATGGACCTATACCAACAAATTATAGGTGGAAAGTTTTCTAACCTCAACGAAGACTAAGTACCATCTTGCAGCCATTTCCGTGTTATAATGAGGCTTAAACCTTCAATATACCGAAAACTGGGATATACCGTTCGTTTCTGAGGGAAATTTTTGTAGCCCAGGAAAAAGACCAAATTTCAGCCACTTCGGTAGAATGAGGCTAAAACCTTCAAAATACCGAAAATCGGGCGGTGCCGTTCTATGGGAGCTATATGAAGACGTTGACCTATCCCGACTAATTTCAGGTGGAAAGTTTTATACCCACAACGAAGACTATGTACCAAATTTTAGCCATTTAGGTGTTATAATGAGGCTAAACCCTTCAAAACACCGAAAATTGGGATGAACCGTTCCATGGGGTGTACATTAAAGCGTGGACCGATACTGGTCCACTGGGAGAAAGTTTTGCTTCCCAAAAGAGGACGAAATATCAAATTTCAGGCATTTACTATATGAGGGCGTGTGACCTATACCGACAAATTTCATATGGAATGTTTTGGAATGAAGACTAAACACCAAATTTTAGCCATTTCGGTGGAATACTAAGGCCACAACCTTCAAAATACCGAAAATCGGGAGGTACCGTTCTATGGAAGCTATATGAAGGCGTGGACCTATACCTACAAATTTCCGGGGGTAAGTTTTATACCTCCAACGAAGACTAAATAATAAATTTCAGGCATTTCGCTGCGATAATGAGTCTAAAACCTTCAAAATACCGTAAATCGGGAGATATCGTCCTATGGGGTCTATATAAAAACCTGGACCTATATGAACATTTTATGGTAGAAATATTTCTAAGCCTCTGGAAACACAAAATACAAACTTACAACCGATTCTGTGGTCAAATGGGACTAATACATTAAAAATATTTTAAAGTGACGCGTACTATATATGGGGTGTTATATGGGGGCTATACCAAAACGTGGACCTATATAAACAAACTTTGGTAGAAAGGCTTTTTAGCCTCTGGAGACACAAAATACCAAATTACAACCAATTCGGTGCTCAAATGGGACTAATACATTCAAAATATCTTAAAATGACTCGTACTATATATGGGACGTTATATGGGGGCTATACCAAAACGTGGACCTAGGTAAACATTTTATGGTAGATATGTTTCTTAGCCTCTCGAAACGCAAAATGCAAAGTTACAACCGATTCTGTGGTCAAATGAGACTAATACATTCAACATACACTGCCGCTCACTTGAATAGAACCCCCCTGCAAAATTTTATTCAACCTTCATTTTTTTTCCGAATTATACAAGATATGAAGTTTTTAACTTTTATTATATTTAGCTTCATGTGTTTGGAGTAAACTTAGTCATTCATTTCCATTCAAATCCAATTTATATAAAAATTATACAAGAAAAACAAAATAAAGTCAAAAATTGGAGTAAAAAATTTGGCTCATTTGAATAGAACCCCCCTTTAAAACTTGCGAATACAGAAAGATTGTATTAGAAAATCGATGCATATTTACTCTATATTGAAAACGAAGCACTTTCAGTACTATCCTGTAAAAGGATATCCCTCCTGATTAAGGATACACCCGTATATCCTGCTTTGGTAAGGATTCTTTAAATAATCAGGTGTAATGTCATACAAAGCTTGCTTTTTTCTGCCAACAAGTTTATTTCTGGAAGCGTACTGTCTCCTAGAGTCGTATATTTTACGCTTAAGTCATTCCCATACAGTTTAGAGAACATTTACCACTGTAGAATATGGTGGCCCCTCCAGGATATCCGCTTTTCTATTCAAATCTTTAAGTTTTGATGACTCGAAGTGTACAAAAGTTTATAAAATCGTGATGAAATTGTCACCCGGGATATCTGCAAATGTTTCTCAATACTGGAAATTCCTGTTTTAGAACTCCTTTATAAGTTGTCGTGCGCATTTAGGGTGAACTAAATTGACGCCCAAGTCCTTGATAATTAGTAATGCGTTCCAGCACAATGAAAACACATTCATCGCTACAGAAACAATTTAGAAGATGGTCTTCCATTCAATAGAAGTGAAAATGATAGTTATAGAGTTATGCAATTGTTTACTTAATGAGGAGAGTCCTTAATAATTATGAAGGACTTGGGCGTTAATTTCTTTCACCCTAAATGCGCACGACAATTTACAAAGGAGTTCTAAAACAGGTATTTCCAGTATTGAGAAGCATTTTCGGATATCCCGAGTGGCAATTTCATCACGATTTTATAAACTTTTGTACACTTCGAGTCATCAAAACTTAAAGATTTGAATAGAAATGCGGATATCCTGGAGGGGCCACCATATTCTACAGTGGTAAATGTTCTCTAAACTGTATGGGAATGACTTAAGCGTAAAATATACGACTCTAGGAGACAGTACGCTTCCAAAAATAAACTTCTTGACAGAAAAAGCAAGCTTTGTATGGCATTACACCTGAGTATTTAAAAAATCCTTACCAAAGCAGGATAAACGGGTGTATCCTTAATCAGGAGGGATATCCTTTTACTGAATAGTACTGAAAGTACTTCGTTTTCAATATAGAGTAAATATGCATCGATATTCTAATACAATCTTTCTGTTTTCGCAAATTTTAAAGGGGGGGTTCTATTCAAATGAGCCAAATTTTTTACTCCAATTTTTGACTTTATTTTGTTTTTCTTGTATAATTTTTATATAAATTGGATTTGAATGGAAATGAATGACGAAGTTTACTCCAAACACATGAAGCTAAATATAATAAAAGTTAAAAACTTCATATCTTGTATAATTCGGACAAAATGGAGGTTGAATAAAATTTCGCAGGGGGGTTCTATTCAAGTGAGCGCCAGTGTATCTTAAAATGACGCGTACTATATATGGTGCCTATACCAAAACGTGGACCTATATAAACAAAATTTGGTAGAAATCAGGGTTTCTGAGTCGAGGTATTTTTGGCTCGACTCCGACTCCGACTCCAGACGAGTCTTTTTCACGACTCCGGCTCCGACTCCGACTCCGGGTCGACTCCGAGAGTAAAATCCTATACCACTAAAATGAATAAAATTTGCACAAATTGTTAACTTGTTCCTATATTTTAGCCTATATAAGCTAATGTGTTAGTTTTTCCTTACATATTCATTAGAAAGGATATTCGTTCGAGTACATTCGAACGAATCTTACATTGAAAAATAGCAAAGTTAGAACGTTTTTGTCGGTTTTCCTTTTTTCCACGAGTATATTCTGGATGGAATTCTTCCGTGTGAGTAAATCGTTAAGCTTCGAAAATAAGTGAAAATGAAGGAGCAATACAAATCATAAGGACTACATGCAAAACAATTATAGGCAATTCATGACCAAGTTTTAAACTGGATGTAAGCCAACATTTTAGTGTGTTTAGCGTCAAAGGGAGACCCCCAGTTGTAAAGCTCAAGAACAGCAATTTTTCTTGATTTTTTCCGAGAAAACTACGTAACTTTTTGGTAGATTTGTTTTCTTCATCTGAAAGAGAAAAATATTACGAAGTTTTGAGGCCTTCTACGAAACCCTGTTTTTATTAAAGCATTGTGGGGTGCCAACTTTAGCTTGAAAACTAATAAACCAATTGTCATATATTTTTGTAGCCGATTTCGAGAAAAACACAGTTTATGCTGCAAACAAAATAAAATAAATTCTTCCAATCCAACGCTCACACTAAGGCAATATTATTAATTTGACTACCTATTCTATGATATTTATACATTCTACTTTTTATGTCAATTGATGTCAATTGATAAATTAATTTCTACTTTTTTCTGAAATTTATACACATTTTGAACATTGGTGTGGAAATATTTGAGATATAGTGTGTATTCTACCCAGCACGTAGGCAGATGGAAGTTTTCAGGAACTGAAAAATTAGCGCACGATGATATTTCGTGCATGAAAATATTCTACAAAAATGTTGCTAGGAAAATTTTATATAGGGTCGGTCCATTAGGACAAGAAATCGATATTGCCATGTTTTCACTTCTTTATCACTTTTACCCGCTCCTTTCTCATGAAAACTATGATTATATATTTCATTGAATTTCGTATGCGATTGTGTAGAAAACTCGGATACACATGAACTATATCTGTTCCTGGCGGACAGATCGGGTTATTTGAATGTCTACATCTAAAGCCCTCATCGAGTATATAGAAAGAAAGGTTCCTCACTGAAAACATGCCATCTAAAAATGATGAAACAATGTCTCCAAACTGAGATATAAAGCTATTTTCTCAATGATGGATGGGGGTCAATGAAAAAATTCATTATGTCATAAGTGAGACATTTCAGCTATGGGATCCTTTGGGGTTCTCAATTGGGGCTTTCATTCCGAAAAGGAATTTTTCCACCCCTAGATCTTGAATTCCATTTTGTGCCACTGGGTATTCAGTAAGATTTCCCATAGAGACCACACTGTCTTTAATAGAAGACAAGTATGACTTCTCATAAAAAACTGGATGAGAATACCAATAGAACTTTGTGAGAAGAGCAGTAAGACTTCTGATTATTAGTATAATATACCGTTTGCATATATGTTTTCTTATACATTTCTTTTAAAATAAAAAATGATTTTTAAAAAAATGTTCTCGTTCCAAATTGTATGTAATACTTCTATAACGTGGAAAAAATTTTGCCCGGAGTCGGAGTCGAGTTATTTTTTTCGACTCAGACTCCGACTCCAGTAAAATTGCTCGACTCCGACTCCGAAACCCTGGTAGAAATATTTTTTTGCCTCTGGAGACACAAAATACCAAATTACAACCAATTCGACCAATTGGGACAAATATCCTAAAATGTCCTTAAAACGACGACGCGTCACGCGTCACTTTGTATGGGGGCTATACAAAAACGTGGACCTACATAGCCCGCTTTCAATACCAAAAGTCCTACATATATATAATAGATTTTACCAAAATTTCATCCACCTACTTCAATCCGTTCGGAAGCTAGAGTGATTTCCACAGACGGACGGACATGGCTATATCGATGTAGAATTACACGCTGATCAAGAATATATATAGTTTGTGGGGTCTACAATGATTATTTCGAGTAGTCGGAATGACAAACTTAATATACCCCCCATCCTATGGTGTAGGGTATAAAAATATGTTTGTACCCAAACAAATAAAATTGAGATATGTTACAAAATTTGTTTGTTTAGAAACAAACAAATTATGTTTGGATCCAAACATATATTTGTTTGCAACCAGTCCCAAAAAAATGTCTGTTTGCAAGATTTTGTAACATATCTCATATTTCTAACATATTTTTTTCTGCGTGTAGACTCGTTTGTCTCCTGCTTTGGTTCATAAAGATCAGATGTTTTTTGTAGATTCCTCTGTGATTTTCTAAGGTTCTTCTGAGGTCTGTGGTCTTCTGAGGCCTTCCGAATATCAACTATAGACCTTATACGCCCTCTTTAGGTATTGTTTCAGATTATCTATCTGTTTAGCATTGGTGGCGTTTCTTACTGGGATAGCTGTAGCAATTTTGTTTATTCGAAATAGTCTGGCTTAATCCTATTTTTGTTGGTGAACAATGCCAAACTTTCTCCCCTAATAAATCAGTTGTTTTAAAATATTAAAACGTTTGTAATGGGATTAAACCAGACTATTTTGAATAAATAAGATAGTCTGTTCAGCATAGAAGTGAGTAATAATTAGCGTAGAATTTTCACGTCTACAAATTACGAGTATAAGTTATCCTTTATATCTCTTCTGGAAATCCTTGATAACATCATCTGGCTCAACCAAGAAAACAACAAAAGTTGACTGTGTCGTAACAATTTCCTGATAAAGTAGAATTGCTTAAAAAAAGGAATCCAATTCCTTTTGCAATCGGCATTAGCCTAATTGCAATCATTTAGTCTTTCATTACAGTGTAGGCTTCCAAATACAGACTTACACGTATTGTGTTGCACTTGTATTTGCATTGGCTTCACTGTGATGCCTTGATTTGCTTCTTCATCTCTATTTCAGCATCAATTTGTTCATCGTGCATGTAACAGCTTCCTTCATTACACAAAACGTCGTCTTTCAAACATGGAATGACATTGAAGGACTAGCTGCCAGCTAAGATTGTAGACGTCATCAATGTCTCATTTCATTTTTTTCAGGAGCATTTGGAGCAGTAGCAGCAGCATCACATCGGATTCAGTCTCATTCATCATGAATAGCATCATCACGTTATTATTACGGTCATAGTTTTTTTTTCTTTTGTCTTGTCATTCATTCCTGCACTGCATCTAAAAAGTCATTTTCTTTTGGTGGAAATTTCTATGAAATTTAAATCTTATTTAGCTCTAAGCATTACGCAAACACTATACAATGACGTTCTATTCAGCTTGTATTTGTTGCTGATTTTCTATTGCCTCGCTTTCATTCCATAACTGTTAAGTGAAAAGTAAGTTGATGGTAAACTCCACAAATAAATTGCTACAAGGTCCAAGGTACTTTTCTTAGAACGAATGCAAACAGAGCAGAAATGATAATGTTCTATCGCAATTTTTTGCAGTTTAAATGTCAATTACTGTTTGCAAACAGACATATGGATTTTACTAGATTTTTCTAATTTTTCACTAAGACAGATGGTAGGTAGCAGGAAAGGATTTATTTGATTTTAATGATTTTAAGGTAATGTTGCAGAACAGAAGACCTCAGAGAACATCTGTTACTACACAGAAGACCTCAGAAGCTTTCTGCTGATGTACCTAACAATTCAAAGGCCTTCTGACGTTATATAAAGGACCACAAAATATAGCTGGCAAACTATCGATGTTCCCAACATTAGATATTTTCGATATTTCATTTCAAAAAATCGATTTCTATCGACATTATCATTAATTTGTCCTCATCATTAATTTGGAAATGAAAATGGCGGAAATATCTCAGCTTTTGTTGATATTTTGCACAAGTAGTTCACAGAAATATAAAGGAGAAAAAACAATTTCTTTTATTTAATAAAAATACACAAAAAATACATTTTACTTCTCCAAAAAATGTGTACATGTGATTACGGACCTGATTTCTCACATCCACAAAACCGGAAAGTAGCGAAAATTCTATTTTTTTTAATGAATTTTAGGTTAGTCCCGGTCTACAATAGAGAAATTTCATTGAAAAAAAAAGTAAAAAAGTGTCAGTCGCCTTTGCCGACATATATATAACCTCAGCCAATGTCAAGTGAAACTTTCACCTATGGACAGATCGAATGTATTTAAGGCCTCTTTAGAGTGTTGTGGCCCTTTTTGGACATTTGAACTTGCCGACAAAAATGTGGATTAGGAATTAACTGCACTAAGACACAAATGTTGAACTTTTGTGGGGGAGGAGATCCAAAGGTTGGACCAAATTGTTTGCCCCATCCAAGTGATATCGTCCTAGCATTTTAGTGACATTTGGTGACATATTTGGGAGAAGTACCGGAAGTTGTGGACCGGTATTGCCCCATGAAACTAAGTTTGGATATAATCTGACGAAGACCAAATGTTGGACCAAATCGGTTGAACAGTTCGAGAGTTATCGTGCTCTCCGACCGCCACATATGGTGACGTAGGGGTTTTTTATATCGTTCTGGCTGTTTTCCCAAGAAATATGGACTTGCCCCTGAAAAAACTTTTACCGACGTAATTGAGGCAACGAATGCAAGTTGCTTCAACAAAAATTAAAGTGATTCGGGAGCATGTCTTAAAGTGAACTAATCCGAAATGTTGTGTGGGAGGTACCAAAAGAAGATTACAAATATAGTCCATATTCGAACTTGATCTATATCTGTTAGATACATTAGGATGTCCAAAGTATGGATTGCATCGGTCACTCCCTTCAAGAGTTATAGTGCGCACAGTTTTTCCGAACATCTTTGAACTTTTGTGGGGGAGGTACCTGAAGGAGTGGACCGATATGGCTTATCTTCGAATCTAAATTATGTTTGGACAAAATATTACGAAGGCCAAATTTTGGTCCGAATTGGCAGATCCGTTCGAGATTTCTCTTGCGCTCCAACCACTACACACGGTGTCATAGGGTTTTTTGCAACTTTCAGGCTATTGTCTCAGGAAGTATATACTTGCCCCTGATGAAACTTGAACCGTCGTATTGGGGGCAGTGAATACAAGTTGTTGCAACAAAAACCAAAGCGATTCAAAAGCAGGTCCTAATTTGAACCTATCCGAAATTTTTGTATGGGAGGTACCCGCAGGAGTGGAACGATTGAATCCATATTGGAACCTCATCTAAGTCCGGTAGAAGTTTCACGATGTGCAAAGTATGGATCAAATCGGTCACTCCCATGCAGAGTTATCGTGCGCACAATTTTTCCGAACATTTTTAAACTTTTTTGGGGGAGGTGCTGAAGGAGTGGACCGATATTGATTATCTTCGAACTTAAACCAAGTTTGCATAAAATATTACGAAGGCCACATTTTGGACCGAATCGGTAGATCCGTTCGAGAGTTATCTTGCACTCCAACCACTACACACGGTGTAATAGGGGTTTTTGCACATTTAAGGCTATTTTCTCAGGAAGTATGGACTAGACCCTGATGAAACTTGTACCGTCGTATGGGGGCAGTGAATACAAGTTGCTACAACAAGCGATTCGAGAGCAGGTCCTAAACTGACCTTTTTCGAAATCTTGTGTGGGAGGTACCCGAAGGAGTGGTCCGCTTGAGTCCATATTGGAACCTCATCTAAGTCTGGTAGGAATTTCACGATGTGCAAAGTATGGGCCAAATTGGTTACTCCCGTCAAGGGTTATAGTGCTCAAAATTTTTTGTGGGGGAGGTACCTGAAGGAGTTAACCGATATAACCCATCTTCAAACTTAAACTAAGTTTGGACAATATATTACGATAGCCAAAATTTGAACCGAATCGGTTGATCCGTTCGAGAGTTGTCGTGCGCTCCAACCAGACAGACAGACAGACGAACGGACATGGCTAAATCAACTCCAAATTGTTTGAAACACATTTCGTCCAAACATACTTGGGGTCTAAAACCATTATTTCGATGAGGCACATGTTGCCCGTATGAAAGTGTATATACCCGTTCTAGCCTAAAGGCTGAGGGTAGAAAAAGGACATTTATGGCCTCAAATTTTATAAAATATCGAAAATGTCCATAATTTGTATAGGTTTTTCACCATATTTCCAAAACCGTTAATTTTTCCTTAATGTTTTCTTTTGGAAGAATATTCGCTGGAATATAATACACAACCCTTCAGAACCTGCCATTGCTGTAAAATGCCACTATCACGTTGTTTTCATCATATTTATCAACGACGATTTAATAAATATGTCAATAATGTAGTAATATCCGAAATGCGAGAATAAATTGTTGGTGTGAACTGTGTTTGAAATGCGTGTTGTAAACGATATGATGCAAAATACCGCTGAAACAACATGAAGTAAGCATTTTAGAGTTTCAGAATGTTCTGAAAAATTGTTGATAACAAAATTTGGAAATTATTTGTAAGAGGTAACTTGGTTCAATTCCCAATAGTTTAACTCATATTGACCAGAATTACAGCAATTATGTAAAATTTTCAATATTTTATCGTTTTTGATGCCCTAGATGGAGTCTTTCTTATGTGGTCTGTTCAGAAGATAAGTTCCACTAGTTTAGGTCTACAATATTGCCAAAAAGCAAAGTCAAATTCCTAATCGTTTCTGAAATAGAGGCCCGATAAATTCAAAAAACTGTAGTTTTACCCTGGTTTAGATGAAGCCATAAAATCCGAACTGGATCTGACAGGACAAACCCCTACTAGGGTATTTGTAGTCTCAACGTGTACTTTTCAAAAATTCATACTAGAAGTTGTTTGCATTTTCAGTGCTGCATAGTGTTATAATGAAGCCTTATGAAACTTTTAGGGTTCTATCTTCCTTTGAAATACTCGGCTACTCGTATTGTGCGGCACATGTACTTGAATTGGCTTCTCTGTGATGCCATGATTTGCTTCTTTATCTCCATTTAAACACCAATCTGTTCGCCGTGCATGCCACTTTAGTAACAGCTTCCTTCCTTCATTACACAAAATGTCGTCTTTCAGTCATGGAATGACATTGAGCGACTAGCTGCTAGCTATGATTGTAGACGACATCAATGTCTCATTTAGTTTTTTTCAGGAGCATCATATCAATTCATTGTCATTCATCATGAACAGCATCATCTCGTCATTATCATAAGAAAGAGAACGAAGCAACGAACATCATCATTTCTTTATTTTGTTTTGTTATTCATGTTTCATTCATTGCACTGCATTTAGAATCTCATTTTCTTTTGTTGGAAATTTAAATCTCATTTAGCTCTAAGCAATAAGCGAATAGTCTTTACAATCTTAAATGCTAAGTGAGATGATGGAAAACTCCACCAAGGGTGTCTGATTAGAGTTAGGTGTTATTCCTGTGATAGCTGTCACATCTAAAAATTTAAATGTTAATTAGAGGTTATAAATTTCAAACAAATTCAAGAAAAATTTTCTTACCATTCAACGAAATGGATGGTAGCTAACCTGAAAAAATACCTTCTGTTGTTATTATGCGGAAGACCCCAGAGGCTACACCGAAAACCACAGACCTTATTTTGATGTGTAGAATCTTCTGTGCTATTCTAAGAATTCTGAAGCATTCTGTTGCAGTGGTAAAGAACATAGAGGTATGCTTTTACTATATAAAATACATTTGAGGCCTTCTGTGTATATATAGAATACCTGAGAGGACTTTTGTTGATATATAGAAGACATCAGAGGTAAATTTTTACACAATTGAGGACACCAGAGATCTTCTGTAACTAAAAAGACGCCTTATATTGCTATACACAAGAACTCAAAGGCTTTTTGTGGCAGTGCAAGTGATCTCAGAGGCTTTTTGTGGCTCCATAGGAGATATCACATACCTTCTGTTGCTATACGGAAGACCTTCGAGGCATTCTGTTTTTACTTTCTGTTGATATTGTGAAGACATGAGAGATCTGATGCTTCACAGAAAACCGCAGATGAATTTTGTTATAAATATGTCTTCTATTTCTATACAGAATAACTAAGAGCCTTTCAGTGGCAGTACAGAAGACCTTAGAGCTTTTTTATGGCTGCATAGAAGACATCGAACGCCTTCTATTGCTATACAAAAGACCTTCGAGGCATTCTGTTTTTACTTTTTGTTTCTATACTAAAGACATGAGAGATTTTCTGTTGTTTCACAAGACCTCAGAAGCATTTTTTATAACGATGGCATCTTTTTAGGCTAGAAAGGGTATATACACATTGATACGACCAAAAATGTGCCTCATCGAAATACTGGTTTTAGATCACAAGTATGTTTGGACGAAATTCGTTTCAGACAATTTGGAGTCGATTCAGCCATATCCGTCTGTCTGTCTGGCTGGTGCGCACGATAACTCTCGAGAGAATCACCGATTCGAACCAAATTTTGGATATCGTAATATTTTGTCCAAACTTAGTTTAATTTCGAAGATGGACCATATCGGTCCACTCCTTCTGGTACCCCTCCTACAAAAGTTCAAAATTTTTTCTGTAAAATTGTGTGAACTATAATCTCGAAGGGAGCAATTGGTTTAGTCCAAACTCGCACATCGTATTATTCCTTCCAGATATAGATCGGGTTCGAATATGGACTATATCGGTTCACTCCTTCGGGTACCTCCCACATAAAATTCGGCTAAAGTGAAGTATAAGAGCGCCTCTCGGATCGTTTTAAAATTTTCTTCAGTAGGTCGCACTTGCTCCTCCCTTTACGAAGGTGCAATTTTTTGTTTTTTTCTTGCGCAAGTCCATACTTCCTGAGATATTGGCCTAAAAGCTTCAAGAAACCATGACTGCACCAAACAAAAATGGCAAATCCGCAAGATAATTCTCGCAGCGAGTTTATGCAGACTTTGCATATCGTATTATTTCTTCCAGTCATGTGTCAGGTTGGAATATGGACTATATCGGTCCACTCCTTCGGATACCTCCCACACAAAATTCGGAAAAAGTGAAGTTTAAGAGCTCCTCTCGCATCGTTTTGATTCTTTTTTCAGTTGGTTGTTCTAGCGGGCTCATTTGCAACGGTACAATTTTTTTCCGGAGTAAGTCATTACTTTCTGAGATATTGGCCCAAAAGCTCCAAAACCCTGCAGGCAAATACTAATATGGCTATTCTGATGCGGAGGAGGTACTTGAAGGAATGGGGAGACATAGTCCATTACGGAAGTGGATTTTATTTTGGGAGTTATATCTTTTCGATATATATCGCGACCACTAGTCATTTCAGTGGTTCCTTGTTTAACTTTTGGACCATTAAGCCAGGAAGCATGGACTTGTCCACGGAAAACATAACATCGCTGTAAACAGGACAACAGCGAACAGCATCGGTATACATTTCCAAAGGATCATCGAACAGAACCTAAACTGCACTTAGATACAAATGTTGAAAATTTTTGGGGAGAGGACCGATATAGGCCATTTTGGACAAAATATTAGGAGATCCACAGTTTGGACCAAATTCGATGCACCGTTCAAGGGATATCATGCATACCATTATAGTGACATTTTTTTAATATTGGGGGAAGTACCGCAAGTTGTGGACCGGTATTTCCATATCTTCGAACTGAAACTATGTTTGGACAAAATATAACGAAAGCCAAATTTTGGACCAAATCGGTTGATCAGTTCGAGAGTTATCGTGGTCTCCAGCCACACCATATGGTGACATATGGGTTTTTTACACCTTTCTGGCTGTGTTATCAAGAAGTATGGAGTTGCTACTGAAAAAAGTTTTACCGTCGTATTTGAAGCAGCAAATGCAAATCGCTTCGAACAAAAATCAAAGTGATCCGAGAGCAGGTCTTAAAGTGAACTTATCCGAAATTTTGTGTGGGAGGTACCCGAAGGAGTGGACAAATGTAGTCCATATTCGAACCTTATCTATATGTGGTAGATATTTTAGGATGTGTAAAGTATGGACCAAATTGGAAACTCCCTTCAAGAGTGACCATGCGCACAATTTTTTCGAACATTTTTGAACTTTTGTGGCGGAGGTACCTGTAGGAACTTAAAATAAGTTCTAACAAAGTATTACGAAGGCCAAAGTTTGGACCGAATCGGCAGATCCGTTCGAGCGGTGTTATAGCGGTTGTTTTGCAACTTTCAGGCTATTTTTTCAAGAAGTATGGACTTGCCTCAGATGAAACTTGTACCGTGGAATGGGGGGAGGGGCTATGAATACAAGTTGCTAACAACAAAAAACAAAGCGAACTCTTCGCAGATTTCAGGGATCTACTGTATTTTGAAATTCCGTAAGATTCGTGATAGCGCTACGAAAATTTGTTTCCATGCTTTTTAGGTGGATTGTCTATACCTCCTACTATTCAGGGAAACATTATTAGATTACCGGTATTCGATATTACAAAGTATGTACGCACATTAGGCCGGGATGATTTGAAAACCTTAATGGGCCCTTCGCGTTTCTGATTCCTGGGATTGAACTGAGCAAAAAAGCCCACTAGAGCATAGGTCTACGGTGAAAATCGAGCCTCCCGATTTTGACTTTAAGTTTTTTATCCACGTTTTTTTTAGACATTTTGGCATATAACAGCCAAACCATTGAGATTTTCGATCCAAGACAAGTACAAGATTGTAGCCAAGACAGTAATAAAGAACTCTCAAAAGCATTGGAACGCTTCTTCAGGCAGTTTTAGCCTTGAGAAGGTGCAAACTTTTCGGAAGATGTCGATAAATGGCACTGTGCTACAAAAGTTGACCAGAAAAATATTCAAGCGTTCTGATGCTAAATTATATCGTGTTGGGTTCCATGGACAACGACAATGCATTTAGTTCGTTTGGGTCACTTCGTTTTATTTTTTTATAACGGTAAAAGTAGTGAAAATCTGGGTTTCTTAAATTGTCAAATGTAAACGAACATATCTTCTTTTTTTCAAAACGGATTTTTATTGATCATTCTTCCCTTTAAGGGGTGAATAATATTTTTCGAACAAGATATTATTTTTTAAAATCGGTTAACAAATGGCTAAGTTATAGTGGTTTAAGTCTGAAAAGCCGCACAAAAAGAACTATAACTGAATTTCTCATAATTTTCAAAAATATAATGTTTTTCTGTTTTAGTCAATATTTATTTTGAAAATTATGAGAAATTCAGTTATAGTTTTTTTGTGGGGCTTTTCAGACTTAAACCACTATAACCTAGTCATTTATTAACCGATTTAAAAAAATAATATCTTGTTCGAAAGTTATTATTCAAATCGGGAGCCTCGATTTTCACCGTAGACCTATGCTCTAGTGGACTTTTTTGCTCAGTTCAATCCCAGGAATAAGAAACACGAAAGGCCCATTATGGTTTTCAAATCGCCCCGGCCTAATATATATATATATACTTTATAGGGTCTCCGATGCATAGTTCGATGTGTTACAAACGGAATGACAATTTTAGTTATACCCTCCATATTATGGTGGAGGGTATAATAATTATCTTATTTTTTTACATCTGCATTTTATAAGTTTCTCTTTTTAGCTCCTTCGGAAATTCTTGCAATCTTCAGCTGGCTAAATAAAGACGACAACAACAAATGTCTACTGTGTCTCAATAATTTCCTGATAAGGGAAAAATTTTTTCTGAAAAAGGAATCCAATTTCTTTTCCATTCAATGTTGATTGCAATAATCAAGTCGCTAATTACAATGTAGCCGGAATGATGCTTTTATGGTTCTATCTTTCTTCCAAATAAAGCATGCTCGTATTGTGTGGCACTAGTGTGCTTGTTTCACTGTTATGCCTTGATTTGCGTCTATATCACTATTTAAACACCAATTTGCTCAACGTGCATGTCATTTTAGTAACAGCTTCCTTCGTTACACAAAAGGTAGTCTTACAAACATGGTCTGACATTGAAGGACTAGCTGCTGCCTAACATCGTAGGCGACATCAATGTTTCATTTAATTTTCTTTTTTTTCAGAAGCAGCAGCATCATATCGAAGTCGTTGTCATTCATCATGAACACCATCACCTCGTCATTATTAAAGCTATTGCTTCGTTT
Source organism: Musca autumnalis (assembly GCF_047663935.1). Lineage (NCBI taxonomy): Eukaryota > Metazoa > Arthropoda > Insecta > Diptera > Muscidae > Musca > Musca autumnalis. Next base: position 219,653,011 of record NW_027411977.1, on the reverse strand, counting down.
TCTTTTGTCTTCTCATTATTCCATCATTCATTGCTCCCTATTTAGAATCTTTCTTTTGGTGGAAAAAACTATGAAATTTAAATCTTACTTAGCCCTAAGCATTAGGCAAATAGTCATTTCTAATATGTTTGTGATGTGGTTCTTCTTTTACGTTACCTATGTTCTACAATATTAAATAGAAAGGGAGATGATGGAAATCTCCACACCAGAATGTCTGATTAGCTGAAGCAGCAAGGTGTTTTCGTTAGACCTCAGCCAAAGCTATAATATTATGTGGCAATTTTTTACAGTTGTAAAGACACGTAAGGTAAGGTCACTTTAGGCAAATATTTGCTTCAGCGACGGGCAGTGTGCGCTTTCTGAGAGCAAGTGAGAATAAATTTCAATGCCTTAGTTAGGCTCACTTGCTCTCAGTAAACGCGTACCGCCGGTCGCTGGAGCAAATATTTGCCTAATGCGATAGACAGAAGGCCCAAGAGACTTTTATATATTCCCTTACCAGAAATTAAACAAGCGGGAAAGCGAGCCCTTCGGTTGGTCTACACATGGCATTTGTAGATATACGAAAGTCTTCACGTTTGAAGTTTGTTGTTATAGATAATCACAGACGTCTTTTTTATGGCACAGACGCCTTCTGTTGCTTAACCAAAGACCTCATTGGTCTTCCGGTGATATATATTACCATATAGGAGAACTCAGATATGTTCTGCTACTCTACAGAAGACTGTGTTGCTGTACTGAAGACCTCAGTGGCCTTACTGTTGCTAAGAAGACCTCAAAGGTCTTGTGTTAATAGACAGTAGGCCTGAGAGGTCTTTTGTTGTTACTAAACAGAACCTCACAGGCCTTCTTTTGATGTACAGAAGACCTCAGAGAAAAACTATTGCTACACAAAAAAATCACATACTCCTTGTTTGCTAAACAAAAGACCTCAAAGGTTTCCTTTTGTCTTACAACAGATTTCTTAGTATTCCGGGGCTACACCGAAGAATTCAGAAGATTTATGTTGCTGTACAGAGAACCTCAGAGTTCTTCTGTTGTTCTACAGATGACTTAAGATTCCTTTGGTTTGTCTACACATGGTAACAGTTTATATACAAAAAAGTACAGATGCCTTCTGTTGCTATAGATATGATCACAGACGCCACAGGCCTAATGTATAGAAGACCTCAGAGGAAATCTCTTGCTACGCAAAAAAACCCATAGTCCTCTTATTAGTGAACAAATGACCTGAAAGGTTTTCAGTTAACTTACAAACTTCTTAGTCCATATTTACATTAGGCAAATTTGTTAGTTTGTTGGTGAGAGAGGGTGTTGAGAGGCAAAGGGTTACCATAGCCTCACCTCTCTATACATCAAACTGACAATTGCCGCAAGGAAAAGTGCCTAATATAAATACTTAGACTTAGATCTTCTGTTCTGCTACACCGAAGACCTCAGAGCCCATCTATTAGTCTACAGACGACTTCAGATTCCTTTTGATGCTCTAAAGAACACATCCGAGGTTTTTTATTGCTATACAGAATACGACAGAGCTTTTACATTGGTTTACATAAGACCTCACAAAACTTTTGTTGTTCTAAGGAATACTTCAGAGGCCTACTAATTTAACGTACGCCGATGATACATTTTAGGTCTTCCTTTGACTTATTTATGATTTTAAGAAGCTGTCTAAAATTTCAGAGTTTTTGTTGTGGTTTTAACAGTTTGCTAGTTTGCTAAGAACATTTTTGTGGAGGGTATAATTAAATTTGTCATTCCGTTTGTAACACATCGAAATATTCGTCGGAGACCCTATAAAGTATATATATTATTGATCAGCATAAAATTCTATGTCGATTTGACCATGTCCGTCCGTCTGTCCGTCCGTCCGTCTGTCTGTTGAAATCAAGATACAGCTCGCAATTTTAAAGATAGAGAGTCAAAATTTGGTACAGAAGTTTTTATTACTTGCAGGATGGTTGGTATTGAAAATGGGATATATCGGTCCACGTTTTGATATAGCCCCCATAGAACGGTACCTCCCGATTTTCGGTATTTTTAAGGTTTTAGCTTCATTATCCTACCAAAATGGCTGAAATTTCGTACTTAGTCTTCTTTAGGGGTATAAAATTTTCCCCCAGAATTTTGTCGGTATCGGTCCTCACCTTCATATAGCCCCCCTAGAACGGTACCTCCCGATTTTCGTTATTGTGAAGGTTTCAGCTTCATTATCACACTGAAATGGCTGAAATGTGGTACTTAGTCTACGTTGGTGGTATAAAACTTTCCCCCAGAACTTTGTCGGTATCGGTCCATGCCTTCATATAGCCCCCCTAGAACGGTACCTCCCGATTTTCGTTATTGTGAAGGTTTCAGCTTCATTATCACACTGAAATGGCTGAAATGTGGTACTTAGTCTACGTTGGTGGTATAAAACTTTCCCCCAGAACTTTGTCGGTATCGGTCCACACCTTCATATAGCCCCCATAGAACGGTATTTGTAAGGTTTTAGCTTCATTATCCTACCAAAATGGCTGAAATTTGGTACGTAGTCTTCTTTAGGGTTACAAAACTTTCCCCCAGAATTTTGTCGGTATCGGTCCACACCTTCATATAGCCCCCATAGAACGGTACCTCCCGATTTTCGGTATTTTGAAGGTTTTAGCTTCATTATCCCACCAAAATGGCTGAAATTTGGTACGTAGTTTTCTTTAGGGGTATAAAACTTTACCCCAGAATTTTGTCGGTATCGGTCCTCACCTTCATATAGCCCCCCTAGAACGGTACCTCCCGATTTTCGTTATTGTGAAGGTTTCAGCTTCATTATCACACTGAAATGGCTGAAATGTGGTACTTAGTCTACGTTGGTGGTATAAAACTTTCCCCCAGAACTTTGTCGGTATCGGTCCATGCCTTCATATAGCCCCCATAGAACGGTACCTCCCGATTTTCGGTATTTTGAACTTACTTACTTACTTAGCTGGCCTTTTACAGAACATTTGTTCCATAAGCCGAACTAAGAAAAAATCTCCAATCCTCTCTGTTTGCTGCTGTATTTTCCCAATCTGGGATATGTAGCTTTGTGATATCTCGTTTCACTTGTTCGCTCCAACGAAGCTTTGGCCTTCCAGATCTGCGAGAACCTCCATGCGGCCCGTATTTATACGCCTTTTTAGCGGGTTCATCATCACTCATTCTTATAACATGGCCTAGCCATCGCAATCGTTGTATCTCGATTCGTTCAACTATATTGATGTCATTGTATAGTTGATACAGCTCGATGTTCATACGACGCCGATATTCGCCGTCAACACAGATTGGCCCGTAGATCTTTCGAAGAATTTTTCTCTCAAACACACAAAGCACTGCCTTATCTGCTTGAGCAAGTACCCATGCTTCGGAACCATACATTAGCACGGGTAGTATCAGCGTTTTGTACAGTGTTATTTTTGTTTGACGAGAGGTGGCTTTATTCCTAAACTGCTTACTCAGCCCAAAGTAGCATCTGTTAGCCAACACTATTCTTCTTCGTATTTCACAACTGATGTTATTTGTTGTGTTTATGGCGGTGCCGAGGTAGACGAAGTCCTTTACTACCTCAAAATTATAGGTACCAACATTCACAGATGGTGCGGTGTTTATGGACATATTACGCGTCGATACCATCAACTTGGTTTTTACGCCGTTTACTGCCAGACCAACTTTAGCAGATTCTCTTTCGACTTTTGCAAAGGTGTCAGTTACTTCCTTTACCGATCGACCCATGATGTCAATGTCGTCGGCATAAGCCAGTAACATGTGGCTGTTCGTGTATATCGTTCCATTTCTTTTGACCTTCGCGTCTCGTATGACCTTTTCCAGCAAGATGTTGAATAGATCACACGACAGGCCGTCTCCTTGTCTGAAACCTCTTTTGGTAGTAAACTCTTCGGAGAGGTTCTTTCCAATTTTAACTGAGGATCTCGTCTCAGTTAATGTCATTCTACAAAGTCGAATGAGCTTTGCAGGAATACCAAAATCAGACATGGCTTGGAACACCTTTGAACGTATAGGGCTGTCGAATGCTGCTTTATAATCGACGAAAAGATGGAAGGTGTCGATCTGCATTTCTTGGGTCTTTTCCAGGATTTGTCTCAAGGTAAATATCTGGTCAATGGTGGATTTGCCAGGTCTAAAGCCGCACTGATAGGGTCCAATAATTTCATTGACCATAGGCTTTAGTCTCTCACACAATATGCCAGATACTATCTTATATGCAATAGGGAGCAGACTTATGCCCCTATAATTGGAGCACACAGTCTTATCACCCTTCTTGTGGACTGGACATAGGATGCTCACGTTCCAATCGTCGGGTACGCGTTCTTCCTGCCAGATGGTGCTAACTAGCTGATGCATACACCTTATCAGCGTGTCGCCTCCGGTTTTGAACAGCTCGGCTGGTAGGCCATCTGCTCCTGCCGCCTTATTATTCTTCAGCCGGTTTATTGCTGTCCTTACCTCATCTTGGCTGGGCGGTATACATTCAATACCATCATCTGGGATTGGATCTGTGGTATCTTCGCCGTCTTCACTGCTATCGGATACCAACAGTTTGGAAAAATGTTCTTTCCATATCCTGAGCACACTATCTGTATCAGTTACCAAATTACCTTGTTGATCTCTACAGGACGATATTCCTGTACCAAAGCCATCAGTTTGATGCTTCACTCTTTGGTAGAATTTTCGGACTTCGTTCTGTCTTCTGTACATCTCCATTTGTTCACACTCCCTCTTTTCCATTTCTCTCTTTTTCCTGCGGAAAAGACGTTTCTCCTCTCTCCTTTTCTCCCGATACCTCTCTCGTGCGCTACGCGTTGCTACTGATTGTAAAGTAGCCCTATATGCCGCATTTTTTTCTTCGGTAGCAGCACGGCACTCCTGGTCATACCACGGATTCTTTGGTGGAGGTCTCTGGTATCCAAGTACTGATTTTGCGGCTGTTTGCATGGAGTGGGCAATATTTTGCCATTGTGCTGATATGTTATCGGGACGAGAAGCGCTATCATTAAGCAATTGGGTCAGTTGAGTGGAATATGCTGTGGCTATCTGTTGTGTTTGCAGCTTGGCGATGTCCAACTTTCGTGTTGTGTCTGTCCGTGCTTTATTTGCAACGTTTAGACGGGTACGTACCTTTGCTGCAACGAGGTAATGGTCCGAATCTATGTTTGCTCCTCGGAACGATCGTACATCCAACACGCTCGATGAATGTCTTCCATCTATCACAACGTGATCAATTTGATTTATTGTTCTTTGGTCTGGAGACAGCCAAGTGCCCTTATGAATATCGAGATGCTTAAATCTGGTACTGCTAACTACCATGTTTTTTGCCGCTGCGAAGTCTATCAGCCTCATTCCATTGTCTGATGTTTCACTATGTAGACTGAATTTCCCAACTGTTTGTCCAAAGATATTCTCCTTTCCAATTTTGGCATTAAAATCGCCTAGAACAATTTTAATGTCATGGGCAGGACAACGGTCATATGTTTCTTCTAAGCTCTCGTAGAATATATCTTTGGTCTGTTCGTCCTTGTCTTCGGTTGGGGCATGAGCGCAGATAAAGCTGATGTTGAAGAATTTTGCTTTAAATCGAATTGTAGCAAGTCTTTCATTCACTGGGGTGAAGCTGGAGACCAGATGTTTTAACCTCCGACCAACTACAAAACCGCAACCAAACTCATGCTTTGTGTCATGGCAGCTATAATACAGTGCGTCACCTTTAGGTGTTGTTGTGACATCTTTCCCAGTCCATCGTATTTCCTGTATGGCAGTAATATCGGCTTTGTACTTTCCAAGTACGTCTGCCAATGCGAAGACTGCACCTTCTCTATAAAGAGTGCGAACATTCCAGGTGCAGATTCGCAGATCATGGTCCTTAAAACGTTTGCGGGGTTCGTCAACTTTAGAGGGGTTTGTTTTTCTTTTCTTTCGTTTTTTCATAGTAGGCTGTTTTTTTCTAGGGGAGGGTTACTAACCCGACGCCCAAACCCAAGTTTTTAACGTTCTTATGGGTGAACGCGCGGCACATGTTAGCTCACTACCTTTAACGGGTGTTAAAGGCAGTTCCCCAGGTGACACCACGGGGAGGTCAGTGTCCACTTGAGATGAAAGAGGGACCAAGATAAATCCTGGGCTTTGCCATGTTAAAACCGGTCAGGACCGTTCCTTGGTATCTTCCATCCCCTACGTCACTATTTTGAACGTTGTGGCCTCAATATTCCACCGAAATGGCTGAAATTTGGTATTTAGACTTCGTTGGGGGTACTCAAACTTCCCCTTTAATTTTGTCGGTATAGATCCACGCCTTCATATAGCCCTCATGGAAAGGTTCCTCTCGATTTTTCGTATTTTGAAGGTTGTGTCTTCAATATTCCACCAAAATGGCTGAAATTTGGTATTTAGCCTCCAATGTGATATAAAACTGTTCGCCAGAAATATGTCTGTACAGGTCCACGCTTCCATATTGCCCCATTTCTGACTAAAATTCGTCGGTATAGGTCCATGTTTCGATATAGCCCCCACAGAACGGTACCTCCGGATTTTCGTAATACTGATGATTGTGACATCAATATCCAACCGAAATGGCTGAAATTCGTTATTTCGTCTTCCAAGAGTTATAAAATATTCCAGAAGAGTATTATCAGTATAGGTACACGTCTTCCAATATCCCCATAGAAGCTTACTTCTTGATTTTCGGTATTTTTTTTAGTTTTAGCCACATTCTCTTACCGAAATATAGGAAATTTGGTATTTAGTCTTCTTTCAGCCTAAAAACTTTTCGTCAGAAATTTGTCGGTATAGATCGACGTTTTGAAATAGCCCCCATAGAATGGTGCCTCACATTGTTTTAACGAAATTGCTGAAATTTAGTATTAAGTCTTCTTAATACACGAAAGGAAACTAATTATTCAATTTTACTTCAATACAACTTGTGGTGGAGGGTATAACAAGTTCGGCCCGGCCGAACTTAACGCCGTTCTTACTTGTTTACAAATAGCTTCATACATCTGACTTACTTACGGTTTACCTCTTTACACCTTTGGTGCAGAAAACCAGTGTTTCAATTCCTTGATAAAACAAACCACGTATGGATAATCCGATGAAAGACCATAGCTAAAAAGACTTTTGGAATTCACTGTCTTCTTTTACCATATTGAAGAATTCTGTGAGTTTCTAAGAAAAACTTTGTGTGATTTTTCTCTGTTGCTGTTGAAAATATCTCTGAAATGTTGTGTGTGTATACCAAAATTACTAGATGGAAAGAAGCAGCAACGAAAAATCATCTAATTTTTAAAATTGTAAGGGCTTAGTGTCCAACAGGTATTGCCTCATATTTGCTTTCATACAACCACATTATATTTCTCACGTAATTTCGTTTATATTGAAATTTCCCACCTTCAGTGTGGAAAATAAATACATAGATTTTCAAACGACAATATGGCATATCATCATTAAACTTTATCAAAGTAATCCGCTTAAAGAGATTCGTATCGAATTACTGTAAAATGCCACAAGCAATTAATTTTTATTATTCAATTTTCATTCACACCATAAGGCCAATTCTATACCCACAATGCTTTGCGGCAGATAATTAAATTAATTGATTTCAAAATGCAAAATACGTAGAAAGATGCCACATTACTTTTTTATTGTTTATGGATTGTGTCAGAGTGTTATATAATATATTTTTTATTCTGTTCTAAATGCTTTTTTTTGTTTCTAAAATTAACTATGCTGGGGAGATTTCTATTGAATATAACCCACAACCTCATGGTTTGACTTTTTATTCATCATCAAATAAAGAAATAATTATAAATCGCAAATAAAATCAAACGTAAATAAATATTTAGGTTTTTAAGTCCTCCAGCCTAGAAAAAGTCTTTTTTTATTCTTTTTGTGCCGGGGAAATTCCTTTTGAGCTAAAGAAGATTTGTTCTTTGATTCGTTTTCTAAATTCAAAGCAACTACCCATTCTTACAACATTTATGTTCCTCCTACCATATTCTTTGTTTCTCCACAAAAACTGCTGTACTTTCACTTTTCATGATGTTGGTGGATTTAAAGAAATTATAACGCAAATATTTTGCCCACATAGTTGTGAGGGTGCAGAGAAAGAAACCTGAATGGAAAGGAGAACAAACTCCGTCTCTGTTAGACCTTTGAAGCCATAACAACATTTCTACTGGGGTAAAATAATTTTTAGCAATAAAGTTCCCTCTTTGTTTATTTAATGTTTGGCGCCGTATAGGCTTTGGAATGTTATTTCTATTGTGTTAGTGCGTTTGTCTGCAATCCTGTCTGTGTAATTTGTGGGGTAAATAAGGGAATATTTCTGCAACCGTAATGTTACATCTGCTCCCTTATTCGCCTAATACTGTGTTATGTTTTTGGTGTTTTTAAATAAACAAAACAATTGTCTTTTTAAATTTTATATTTGCTTCCGTTGCTTTCTGTCTACCCTTACAGTTTCCCCACACTTTAATACAAATACAAGCGCGCATTGGTCTACCCACAGACGTGTCTGATACGAGTTTGCAATGATTTTAACCTTTAACTGTGGAGGTGGGGGTAAATTTTACCCCTTCGATCATATTTTGTTAATTACTTTCAAATGGTTTGAGCGATCGGTCTAATTTTCTTTGTATCTTCATATTTCCTTAACATAAGTAGGCAGTAATGTTTTGGTTGTCATATGACTAGCAAGTGAGGAGATATGCTTACGGTGGTGTAAAAATTACCCCACGTCCAAGTTCTTGTCACTGTGGCACAGAAAATATTTTACCACCACCTCCTAACTAACGTAAGTATCCTATGTAAAAAAATGACCCCACGTCCAACACGACGTTTGAATTTCATGGAAAAGTTTTGACCACACGTCAAACTCTGCATATGAATTATATATTCTGCATTTTCAATAAATCCATTTTCACAGCAAATCAGTGTTCCTATAATAAGGCAATTGCTAGAAGAGGACGATAAGTTCAGCAACGTTGACGGTGATGGTCGATCCCGACTTCAACATAACCAAAGACTACTTACGTTAAATTATTACTTGGATCTTGGGCAAGGACTCAATAGCCCCATCCAAAATATATCCCAGAGACTCGAAAATATGTTATATATGCTTAGTAGGCATAACAAAAAAACTACACATACCTGTTTCCAATCCAATAAAGGAATGTAAATGGGTTGCATCATACCCATATGTATGTGTACAGTGTACGATCACTATGAATGATAAATCAAGTATTTGGTACCCTGCAGATTTTTTAAAAACGTGTGTTTTTGAATGATCTCTGTATTTTTATTAAATATGTAGGCAAGACTGTCAAAAAATGCAATTTCACGTTTTTAAGTATTGTTATATTATTTATTTCTTCTAAAAATAAAATATGTCTTTTTTGTTGGGTAAAAAAAAAAGGTCTGTGAAATGTTGAGCCTAATTTTCTATATAAACAAAGAATGTGGTTTGATTTGATATTATTTTATTATTTGCTGACACAATATCATGCAAAAAATGCAAAATATTATAAAAAATAGAAAATATATAAAGAAATATTTAAGAATATGTATAGGGGTAAAATTTACCACCACGTCAAAAAGTACGTCCTACATTTTCACCTCCAAAGTTAAAGGTTAAATGGTAGAACTGTTTTTATGCTATCGTTGTTGTTGTTATTATTCTTTGGTCTGCAAGACCAACACACTCAAACATTAAAAAGTGGGGTTAAAAATATGCAGACACCGCTAACCCAGAACTTTTCACATCCAAAAGAGATTAACTCAAATAATTTTTGCAACAACAGTAATAGGAACAGGAGGAAAAGGTAGTGGCAACAACATCGCTGCGAATGCCGGTGGAAACATTCTCCATAGATGGAATTAAAAGCAAAAGCCCACCATATAGTAGCAAAAATCCTAATATTGAAATGGTTTTGAAATGGTAGAGGTAAAAGCAGATACGAACGCTAGAGGATCAAAATCACAACAGACTAACGAAACAACACAACACAACTAACTTCCTTTTCGTAAACTGGCTTAAATACGGAAATTATGTTTGTGTGTATTTTTAAAAGGGGGAAAGAAAATTTTTCGTAGTTAAACTCAATGCGAAAATTGTGTGGATGGGCACTGTGATTTCAAACGTTTCTTCTTAAAAGGGGAAAGCAATTTTTCGTAGTTAAACTCTATGCGCAAATTGTATAGATGTGCACTGTGACTTCAAACGTTTCTTCTGTAAGTATTTTAAGCTTATAAAAAATACATAAAGTAGAGAAAGATCTTCTTATAAGATCTTCTGATGCTATACAGAATACCTAAAACCTACCGTGATTTGCTGAAGACCCAAGGTCTTGGTGCGCGTATGTATTCTTCTTAGGTTATACTGAAAATCCATATTCACAAAGTCTTTGGATGTTATAGTTCTTAAACAGAAGTCTTGAAATCATTGTATATCCTCAGCGTTATGACCAAGGAGGCACAAATACTTTGATACAATAGAAAATGTGGTCCCACATATGATCAGACCAAATACCTCTCGGTAAATTCGAAGTCTGCGGCTAGTCAGCATCTTATTTTCAAGTTTTTTTTTAGAAAAGTGGTCCCACATGTGAGCAGACCAAATTCATTTCCAGAAATTTAAAGTCTATCTGACTAGCCGCATTTTTTGTTCCAGTTTTTTATATGATTTCTTATAAACATTATTTTTCTACCCTCGGCATTTATGCTAACGAGGCAAATTGTGCCTCATCGAAATAATGGTTTTAGACTCCAAGTATGTTCGGACGAAAAGTGTTTCGGACAATTTTAGGTTGATTTAGCCATGTCCGTCCGTCTGTCTGTCTGGTTGGAGCGCAAGATAACTCTCGAACGGATCAACCGATTCGGCCCAAAAATTGGCTTTCGTAATATTTTGTCCAAACTTAGTTTAAGTTCGAAGATGGGTTATATCGGTCCACACCTTCTGGTGCCTCCCCCTGGTACCTCAGTCCACACCTTCTGGTACCTCGGAAATGTTCGGAAAATTTGTGCGCACGATAACTCTTGAAAGAATTAACCGATTTGGTCCATCGTAATATTTGATTTGCATATCGTAATATTTGTACCGGACGTAGATGAGGTTCCAATATGGACTCAATCGGTTCAGTTTAGGGCCTGCTCTCGAATCGCTTTGATTTTGGTTGTAGCAACTTGTATCCACTCCCCCCCATATGATGATTTAAGTTTCATCAAGTCCATACTTTCTGAGAAAATAGCCTGAAAGGTGCAAAAAAAAACCATATGACACCGTGTGTAGTGGTTGGAGCGCAAGAAAACTCTCGAACGGATCTGCCGATTCGATCCAAAATTTGGCCCTCATAATATGTTGTCCAAACTTAGTTTAAGTTCGAAGATAAGCCCTATCGGTTCACTCCTTCAGGTACCTCCCCCACAAAAATTCAAAAAATTTCGGAAAAATTGTGCGCACGATAACTCTTGAAGGGACGGACCGATTTGGTCCATACTTTACGCATCCTAATATATCTACCAGATATAGATCAGTTTTGAATATGGACTATATTTGCCCATTCCTTCGGGTACCTCCCACACAAAATTTCGGATATGTTCACCTTCCTCACAAAAGTTGAAAAATATTCGGAAAAATCTTGAGTGACCGATTTGGTCCATACTTTATACATCCTAATATATTTACCAGATATAGATCAGGTTCGGATATGGACTATATTTGCCCACTATTTCGGGTACCTCCCACAAAAGATTTTGATTTTTTGATTTTTGTTGAAGCAACTTGCATTCCCTGCCTCAATTACTACAGTAAAAGTTTGTCCAAGGCCAAGTCCATACTTCTTGAGAAAACAGCCCGAAAGTTGTGGCTTGAGAGCTCGAACCGAATACTGCGTTCGCCCACACTTTTGATATTGTAATATTTCTTCGAACATAAGATGAAATTCGAAGGTAGTGCTTATAGGACCACTCCTTCCGGTACCTCTCTCACAAAAGTTCGAAAATATTCGCAAAAATGGTACGTGCAATTTCTCATGGACGATTAGTATATGTTCAAATTTGGGCCCTATCTGACCAATCCTTGTGGTACCACCCACACAAATGTTCAACATTTTTGTGTTGATAGGTGTCTGTTCGAGGATCCTTTGGACATTTTTAACGAAGGTTTTCCAGATGGCCCTGTTTACAGCGATATTATGTTTTTCGTAGGCTTATTTATCGATATCCCCGCAAATTTTTAAGCTTTAATCTTATCCATACTTTTGTCGGTACATACGCCCAAAATTTTGAAAACCCCCCTAAATACGTAAGTTTTTTTCGGGATAAAAAGTATTTCAATCCACACAGGCTGAGGGTATATTTCTGTCGGCAAAGCCGACTGATACTTTTTTACTTGTTACCACAGTTTTACATACACATACTCGTGTACATAGTTGAATATTTTTACCTTATTCCTGTGTATGTTCGTGTCAGAATATGTGTGAGATGTCTGCTAGACTCAGACGTTAAATATGCAGACCAAAATAAAAGCAGCAAAAATGTTATCGAGTAACATGAAATTTTTTTCTCGTCTCTTTTTTATTTTTTTAGGTTTTACTGTCTAGCAATTTCTGATAATCGGTTTGTTGCATGCAATCACTACTTAAAGTGACTGAGGGTCGAATGGTGGTAGAAGATTGTAATTCAAATTAATAGTAGTATTAATATGTGTCCGTGACAGTGTTGCAAACCAGGAGATTTATACTGCGAACTAACGGCATTAATTATGTCGATAAGATATAAAGCAATATTGCATTACAAAGGGGCGGAACCGTAGACAGAAAGGGTATACATTTTAAATAATATTGCAAGGTAGGAGAGTCTGTTTTATTAGAGGGAATATCCTTAATATTATTAATAGTTGGTGGGTTTTACTTTACTAACATTGACAAAGGTGAATAATTAAATTTGTTAAAAGCGTATGATTTTATTATTTGTTACAAACTTAAAAATCCATTTTTTTTTCATGACACTGACTTCTATCACCCTTGCCTATTTCCATTCACAGTTCCCTTTCCGCTGCCACATTTTTATGGCTATAAATATTAATTAGACTTATGTCTATGGACTTCTTCAAAAGCTTGTCATAAAATCAAACATGAATTCCTTTTATAGCTATTTATATTTAAGGCAGTGGTAAGGTTTGCAGGGAAGAGGGGATCCATTATAAAAATGTGTTTTATGGTGCCTTGTGTGGTTGCTTTTTGGTTGTAATGCTTAAAAACTGTTTTAAGGATATATTGCCACAGATTTGTTATTGTGTACTATTGTGCCTTCATCTTGTCACGATTCTAAGAAAACAACTTAGAATATTCGTAAAAGTTTTTGTTCTGCCATACTTGAGGTATACATTCTTGCATATTAATGATAGAATTGTTAAATAAACAGATATTTGCTCGGTCAATGACATTTGAGGGCAGTGTCATTCATCCTGTAAGTATTGCCACATTTTTTAGCTATATATGTTTTTTTCCTTTTGTGTCTGTAGAATTGATCACAAATAAGTAATTACATTTAAGTAACATTTTTAGCTGTTAATTTTTAGGGAATATCCACTGACCGTAAATATAATATTTTATGACACCTTTTGTTTTAAGATTTTTTGGTTTGAATGCTTGACGAAGGATGAATGGCCAGCATGCTATGCTATAAATATTGAGGTGATACAGCCAAGAACTTTTAGCGTTTAAGTTATAAACGTAACACTATAATAGAACATAAAAATATACAGTGGATCCAAGCGAAAGTCGTACACGTAATTAAATTTATTTAATTGACTTATATCTCTGACACAAGGGATAAGAAAAAAGTATTAACGCAGCTTTCTAGGCCATTTAGTAGACAATTTAAAAACACCAAATAAAAAAACAATTAACCCGTTTTACATTGTTAAAAAATTAAATTAGCTTAAATACTGAGAAGTTTAGCACCAACTGAAAGTCTATTCCATTCTTTCCTGTTCAGGTCCGTAAATACATGACCTTTAAAATTTTCTTGAATTTTGAAGAGTTTGTTATTTACAGACCTGAATAGGGGGAAATTTTAACAATAATTGATTTGTTTGTGAATTTCAGCTTAAAGTGTCATTCCGAGAATGTTAAAATGTTCGGGAAAGTTGTTTACTGAAATCTTAGGTACATTTTTGTAGTTGACTGTATTCTTTAATTTAGGAGGATTTGGTATTTATAAACTAGAATCGGAGAAAAAAGTATAAAAATTAATTATTTTTTGTTTTTGTTTTCTGTTTTAACCTTTAAAAGCCTTTCGCAGACAGTTCGCATGTTCCGGAAAGTTGTTTACTGATATCTTTTCTACATTATTGTAGTTGAACTGTTATGTAACTGTGGACAAGGACCGGTGAAAGCAGGATAAAAATCCCATTTGCTTTGCTATTTTGACCTTTAAGAACCTTTTATACAGAGGTCGCACAGTGGATGCGCCCAACGACAAAAATAAAAAATTCATGACATCGTTTAAAAAAATTGAACAATGCAAATAGCTTCAAAACGTTCCAAATTTTTCGAAACTCAACTTCTTCTTTCCATTTTTCGCGGCTCTTAAGGAGAAAAAGCCGCACAAGCATGACTAATTTTGAAGAAAAAATTGTATTTAAAAATGAGAAAAAATGGTTATATTTTAAGCGAATTTATGAAACAAAGGACTATTTTTAATGCCTTAACTTAAAATGAATCATTTATTAAATTGCCTTAGCTTCATTTTTCTATTTATGAAAATTCCTCTAAATTGCAAGGTTTGCCATATATTTTGGTTATAATATCGGTCAAAATTAAAATATTTAATATAGATGTATGGATTTCTTTAAAGTTTAAGTTACTTTCCAAAAATTCGCACAAATGGCCACTAGTACCAAATTGAAGCGTAGCGCCTGTAGATTTCAAAACTGTAGAGACTTTTTGCGGAAATTTGCGGTCTTGGCAGTTATGACCAGCAGTTTAGCACTCTTTTTTAGTTGCTGAATTTATTTTTTTGGAATATTTTAAGTTTTTTTATTATCCTTTCTTAAATTTGGTTTCAATATAATGTTTTTTGTACTATTAGCGATTTCTATGGTCATGGTAACTTAGAGCTGTAATGAAAACCCGCGAAAAAAGATTTGGGGGTATTCACTTTAACAAATAACTTATTTTATTTTTGGGACACCCTAATGTTGGACCGCACTAAAAAGTGGAGATTTTTCCCCGCATCGAGAACCAAAAATACATTATTACAAATAATTCTGCAGACAAATGCGGTTAAATCTTATAAAGTACCAAGAAAAGGATGGTAACCCTATATTGAGGATGTGGTCAAAAGTAGACCGATATGACATTTCTTTATAAGGTGGTGTTCTGAAGTTTGAGATCATTATAAGAACATAGTCGCTTAGAATATTTGGTTGACATCTGCCCAAATAAATGGACATATAAATCATAGGGGAGTAACCCAAATCATGCACCAATACTGACAATTTTTCGTGGGGATGCTTACAATGCAATACTAACTCCTGGAAGCGGATTACAGCAAATTTGGTTGAACAATTTTTTGGTAACAGTAAAATACATAAATTCAAGATGATTCGTTTTATGGGAACCACGCGACATTTTGGACCGAGGACCCCAATATTTTACGTAGAGTGTTTTTAGGCCACTATAACCCATTAATAACAATTTCAGTTCGATATAACATTTAGAAGTATTTTTGTCACAACTTCCCATGTAAGTGCCACCACTGTGGGTCGTATGTTCAAAAATATGCACGGTGCGCCTTAACTAAATTTATATGAAAGGTGCTTGGGGAGTTTCGGTTTCTGAAACTACAATATTCATAGATGAGAAAAATAAAAAAATCGGCGTAGGGATTTTCACATAAACCGCGGCCAAAGTTCACATTTTTAGGGCATTTTTAGGGTTTCACGACTTTTCTTGGAAACGCAAGCCCTATCGAAATGGGTTTAAAGAAAATGTTGTAGCAGTGAAAATTATCTACAAGATCGCCTTCATTAGCATTTTCGTAGGTTTTACCATTTTTGAGATATAAAAGTTCAAATTGGGACAACTACTGACTGTATGCCCCACTATAAAAAAAATGTCATTCAGGGTGCACCTTAACTAACTTTGAAAGAAAACCGCTTATACCTGGGAAGTTTTCGTGGATTCTGAAACAGCAATATTCATAGATGAGAAAAATCCAAAAACAAGAAAAAATCGCTGCAGGAATTTTTAAATAAATTTTAGGTTTTCGCGATTTTGCTTGGAAACCGCAAGTCCTATAGAAATGGGGCTAAAGAAAATTTTGTAGCTGTAAAAGTTCTCCAGAGGATTGACAGTTATGATTTGTTCCTAGGTTTTACCATTTTTGAGATGTAGAAGTTCTGGTCACATTTTTAGGTTTTTTTTTGTTAGCTTTTCACGATTTGCTTGAAAATGGTAAGTATTATCGAAGTGTGACTAGAGAAAATCTTATAGCTGTGAAAATTATCTATAAGATTGCTTTTCGTAATTTTTTCCTAGGTTGTACCATTTTTGAGATATATAGGTTTTAGTTGGTAAATTGCAGTCATGGCTTTGTTTTATAAGTAGACGATACAGTCAGTAAATTGTCAAAATTTGAACTTCTATATCTCAAAATGGTAACACTTACAAAAACATCATAGAGGACAATCTTATAAAGAATTTTCACTGCTACAACTTTTTCTTTAATGCCATTTCGAAAGGGGCTTGCGGTTTCCAAGCAAATCGTGAAAACCTAAAAACGCCCTAAAAATGTGAACTTTAATCGCGATTTATTTGAAAATCTCTCCGGCGATTTTTTTTATTCTTCTCATCTATGAACATTGTAGTTTCAGAAACCGCAAAAACTTCCCAGGTGTAAAACTTCTGCGGTGTCAAAATATGGTTAATAATTTTCGTGTTGCATAGTCCCAGCAAAATGTTCGATGACAAATCATGAGTTGAATCATGGGTGCAAGTGACATGTCATAGGTGAAAATTTAGGTGAATCACCAATGACATTTACAAGGGAGTGACACCCACTTTCACCAATTCATTGTCATAGCAATTTTCACCAGTTCATTGTCATAGCATCTTGCACCAGTTCATTGTCTTGGCTTCTTGCACCAGTTCATTGTCATGGCTTCTTGCACCAATGCTTTGGATCCGAATTTTCGCCAATCAGAAATAAAATTCGCAATACAATTATGTAATTTGTTGAATTAATAAGAATACAATGCGCAGATGATTTGTATCGCCAGATGTTATTTTTCTTTATTTTGTATGTAATTTTCAAAATTATATATGTATTATATTAATCTGAAATATCATATTTATCTCTTCCGATGGCTGCAAGATATTTCTTTCAACTTGGGGGTTCCGTTTTTCCAATATTCGATAAATTATGTGTCAATCTCTGAACCAAGCTCATCGTTTGGGAAATCTAGTACAAAATTGAATTCTGTTATTTTATTTCAAAAGAAAAAGCTTATCCTGTAATAGTAACCATGTTATGGTCTCTTTTATACTTATTTCACCGATCTTCTACTTTGCTTCTCTAACTTTGCATGCCATGTTTTGTGATATAATGATCTTTCCATTGGAGTTTTGTTCTTCCCTCGGGTCGCATAACGTCAAATGGCTCGTATTCATATGCCGGTGGCATCTTTATCCATCCTGTTGACATGGCCCAGCCAACCCAATAATTTCAGCTCGATATGTTTTACTATATCGGTGTTGGTCGGCTGGGGAAGCTCGTGGTTTATAGACCGGTTCTCTTTCATACATATTAAAAAATATCCACAAAACGAAACAGGTTTCCAAACACAAAATATATTTTTCTTTTGTTTTATATCAATTTACATTGTATTTTTAATTAAAATATATAAATTTTGCCACTATCGACCACTTTTATCTGACTTTCATTTTCATTTTAACAATTACTTTTGCAAGTACACAATTATTCGGGTATATGAGTATTTGATAATTTATTGTGCGGTTACTTATCAATTTATTTGAACTCATGACAATATTATGACAAAGATCGGATCTTTCACCACTTCAATTTCACTCATGAAAATTCGATGAAAAAGATCGGATCTATCACGACTTCAATTGCACTCATGAAAATTCGATGAAAAAGATCGGACCTTTCACGACTTCAATAGCACTCATGAAAATTCGATGAAATAGATCGGATCTTTCACGACTCCTTTCGCACTCATGCAAAAGAACCAGTGAAATCATGATTTCACATCGAATCACTTCCATTTAATTTTGCTGGGGTGTATTTGAAATCACCTTACCACAGATCTATGTTGCGTATTACCATTGAAATTAGTAATTCGACACGTGGTCTATTTGAATTTTATTATTAGAAATTTCTTATCATAATTAAAACAAGTGGTGTCGACATCAGATATTTTCTTAGCTTCATTTTGAGAATTGTAATGTCCTTAAGAACCATTGTCAACACAATTATTTTCACAGAATCTGTACCTTCTTAAAACCAAATCCTTCACTATTGAAAGTTAACAGCGATCACAATAGATAACCAACCAAATATTCACACCTAATAAAATCGGAAATTAATTAAAAACTGTACGAAAAATTATATATTTAAAGAAGGATTCCAGAAGGATACTCTCTGTGTCAGCTAATCACTCTTTTAACCAGCCAACCAACTAGTCAACAAGTATTTTTGGAATATTTACACAGAAGAAATTGAAAATACACAAAATATAAAATTTAATTTACAACAAATCGCAAGTTCTTTTACTTCTTCTTTTATTGCACAACACCACAAATTATTATAAAATTTTGGTATCATTCACTTTTTACTAAGCAACAACACAAGTTATAAACATTTATATTCTTTTATAACAATTAAAACCCTCATATTTACACTTTTTTCTTCTACTTACATCCATCCTTAATACGAAAAAATAAAAGTTTATGTAGGAAACGGGTTTTCTTGCTCCCATCATTTCAAGTTTAGAAGGAATTTTTATACAGATCTTAATGGTAATCTGTTGAGCATTATAACCGAATACAAAAATGTTTCATTTTATGTCGTTCGCTTTTTTCGGGGGCCATGATAAGAGGCTTAACATTTGTTTTTTTCTTTCTTTTCGTTTGAAGTGAAAATCTGGAAGAGTTTATGTTTTACCCCTCCTTTTTGTTTAAGACAGACGCTGACGTTATTTGAAACGAATTTGCCATACATTAGGATTTTTTAAGTGGATTATCATGACTTGAAATACTTTTGCTTTGGATGTGCAACAACTCAAAAATGGGGGTTAAATGTCAAAAAATGTATACAAGAAATTAGTTTTTAGAAATGTATTAAAAATTCTCGGAAAATGTGCTGAAAATTAAGTTTTTAGGGTTTCAGAGGTTCCTTGGCAAAAAATAAAAAAACATCGTTGAGGGACGAAAACCTTAAAAGAAATTGGTAAAATAAAATTGAACCTTCAGTGCGTATGACTACCACCGTTACTTATACGTCACATTTTCTCCAGTTGAAATGTGCTATTTAAATCCTCAAATGGACATCAAATAAAATAAATATGCTCACATAACATTTTCGAAATTCACCGATAGAGCAAAATCATATTAGATTCAGTTCATAACGGTGGTGTATAGAAAGCAGCAAATGGTTAGCGATGTGTTGATTTTTGCCTATAGTCCTAAGTGTTTAGACATTTTTTTATGTTAACTTGTAAAAGCAACTGTTGTATAACACCAATAAATATGTAACCAAAAAATATCTCAATAAGTGCACACCGATTCAAATTAGCTCAATGAAATGGGACATATTTTAAGATACGCCGTTCGAATTCGGAATTCGAACGGCGTATCTTAAGACACCACTTGTAGAGAACCTAATCAAAATTTTTTTTTTCGAAATGTTATCTATTCATCTGAACTAACATTATGTCCTTTGACTAGAGCAAATAAAAAATCAAAAGTTCGTAATATGTTTTAGGATTTGCCCAAAAAATCCAATCAATGTAAAATGAGGATCTTGTTAAAGGATAAAATATTAAACCAACCTAGGGCCAATTTGTTAAAATTTCATTTGAACAATTGCAAATGTTCTGTTTGTATGTGTTGCCTTTGTCAAAGTTGTTTTGCTTCTTTTGACCTTTCTCAATGGCTTCAACTAAATGCTGCTAATAAACAAACCCTGTTGGAGTATCCGGTTGCAATTCATAAATCCGGCTTAATCTTTAGTCGTTCCTTCATTTTGAAATCTGTTTTGTGTATTTGAACATGTGTGTTTATGTGCTTGTTCGAAGTACATTATTGCAATTACCATTGGCAACCCGGAGGAAGTTTTTCAAATACCAAAAACCAAATGTAAACTTATTAAAAATTACGTTTATGACCAAGACTAAGATGATGATGATGACGGCAAAAGAGAGGGGAAATTTGGTTTGGAAGGACAGCAGAGAGGAATAGTGCGGTGGTTTCAATAGCTTAAACAAAAACATAAAAGAGCACAATGTGAAATGGAGAAGCAGTGAATGCTTGAAGTGCTCTTCTGTTAACCGTTCACAGTTTATTTAGAAACAAGTAAAAAAGCGTTAAGTTCGGCCGGGCCGAACTTTTCATACCCTCCACCATAAAATATTCTGCACTAAAATGGAATAATTAGTTTTCATTCCTGTCCCCAACTTTGAGGGGGTGCGTTAAAATGTAAGATAATGTACATACATAAAATGTTTCATTCGGTAGGCCCTTTTTATGGTGCCTATACCTAACTATGTATGTTGACAATTTTTGGTTGGCTTTTAAATTTCAAATTACAGAAAGTTCGTCAAAAAAATAAAGCTAAGGTATGGAAAATCGGGAGGTTTGTTTTGGGGCTATACCAAAACATGGACCTACGTTCGGTTAAACATTTTAAGTAAAATCCTCAAAGTACCGAAAATCGTGACGTATCGTTATATTGGAGCTATGTTGAAAATTGTTGATGCAGATGTGTGGTGAACACTACAACCTTCAAAAGTCAAATTACAGTTAGTTCGGTTAAAAATTTAAGCTAAAATTAACAATCTTTGTGTTTATTTCAGCTTTAGTCCATATTTTGTTGTATTCAAGTATTTGAATAACAACAAAATGTTTTACAGTGGATATGAAATTGATTAGTTGCGGGCGGAGGGTCGGGAATACTATAGTTTCAGTTGTCACCAAACAACTTCATCAGTTCCCTTTTCCGCCGACTCTGTATCGATAAACAGGTCAATAAGCCCATCCAGCAAATTAAACAAAATGAGAAATTTGCTATATGGCCCTAAAACTGATTACCCTACAATTTGAGTCGAACTAAAGAATTTTATATCCACCACTGTTTTTATGTCGTCTTTGCATTGCAAAGAATACGAACATAGTGTGTTGCTTCAATAAGCGGGGGTAAAACAACGAGAAAGTTGTTGTTTTTGCATTACGCATTGATCAACAAGGCCGTGCTGATGCCTATTATTGTTGTTGGCGTTTTTTATTGTTGGACTGCAGAATTTTACATCTTTGTGTTTATTTCAGCTTTAGTCCATATTTTGTTGTATTCAAGTATTTGAATAACAACAAAATGTTTTACAGTGGATATGAAATTGATTAGTTGCGGGCGGAGGGTCGGGAATACTATAGTTTCAGTTGTCACCAAACAACTTCATCAGTTCCCTTTTCCGCCGACTCTGTATCGATAAACAGGTCAATAAGCCCATCCAGCAAATTAAACAAAATGAGAAATTTGCTATATGGCCCTAAAACTGATTACCCTACAATTTGAGTCGAACTAAAGAATTTTATATCCACCACTGTTTTTATGTCGTCTTTGCATTGCAAAGAATACGAACATAATGTGTTGCTTCAATAAGCGGGGGTAAAACAACGAGAAAGTTGTTGTTTTTGCATTACGCATTGATCAACAAGGCCGTGCTGATGCCTATTATTGTTGTTGGCGTTTTTTATTGTTGGACTGCAGAATTTTACATCTTTGTGTTTATTTCAGCTTTAGTCCATATTTTGTTGTATTCAAGTATTTGAATAACAACAAAATGTTTTACAGTGGATATGAAATTGATTAGTTGCGGGCGGAGGGTCGGGAATACTATAGTTTCAGTTGTCACCAAACAACTTCATCAGTTCCCTTTTCCGCCGACTCTGTATCGATAAACAGGTCAATAAGCCCATCCAGCAAATTAAACAAAATGAGAAATTTGCTATATGGCCCTAAAACTGATTACCCTACAATTTGAGTCGAACTAAAGAATTTTATATCCACCACTGTTTTTATGTCGTCTTTGCGACCCTCCGCCCGCAACTAATCAATTTCATATCCACTGTAAAACATTTTGTTGTTATTCAAATACTTGAATACAACAAAATATGGACTAAAGCTGAAATAAACACAAAGATGTAAAATTCTGCAGTCCAACAATAAAAAACGCCAACAACAATAATAGGCATCAGCACGGCCTTGTTGATCAATGCGTAATGCAAAAACAACAACTTTCTCGTTGTTTTACCCCCGCTTATTGAAGCAACACACTATGTTCGTATTCTTTGCAATGCAAAGACGACATAAAAACAGTGGTGGATATAAAATTCTTTAGTTCGACTCAAATTGTAGGGTAATCAGTTTTAGGGCCATATAGCAAATTTCTCATTTTGTTTAATTTGCTGGATGGGCTTATTGACCTGTTTATCGATACAGAGTCGGCGGAAAAGGGAACTGATGAAGTTGTTTGGTGACAACTGAAACTATAGTATTCCCGACCCTCCGCCCGCAACTAATCAATTTCATATCCACTGTAAAACATTTTGTTGTTATTCAAATACTTGAATACAACAAAATATGGACTAAAGCTGAAATAAACACAAAGATGTAAAATTCTGCAGTCCAACAATAAAAAACGCCAACAATAAAATTAACAATTTTTTATGGAGAAGCGTTGTGACCACTAAGAACTTCAAATGTCAAATTACTGCTATGTCGGTTAATATTGTAGTTAACATCATCAAATTACTGAAAATCGAGAGGTACCGTTATATGGGAGCTTTATCAATACATCGACCTTTCTTGACAATTTTTGGTGGAAAGGTGTGGTGACCACTAAGAATTTCAAATGTTCAAATTACAGATAATTCGGTTAAAACTTGTAGGTAAAATTCTCAAAATACCGAAAATCCGTTATATGGAAATACCGAAATCCGTTATACCGAGGTACCGTTTTATGGGGCTATACCAAAACATGGACCTACGTTCATAATTATTTCGAATATAAGTTTTTTGGTCACTAAGAACCCTAAATATCAAATTATAGCTAATTCGGTCTAGAAATTGCGACTTAAATCGTCAAAATACCTGAAATCGGGGGTTAACGTTATATGGGGGCTATTACAAAACATTGACCTATGTCCACTAGTTTTGTTATATAAGTTTATTGACACTTAAGAACCCTAAATGTCAATTTATAGCTAAATCGGTCTGAAAATGTAGCTAAAAACGTCAAAATACCGTAAATCGGGGGTACCGTTATATGGGGGCTATACCAGAACGTGGACCTATGTCCACAACTTTTGTTATATACGTTTATTGACACTTAATAACCCTAAATGTCATCTTATAGCTAAATCAGTCAGAAAATATAGCTAAAAACGTCATAATACCGTAAATCGGGGGTACCGTTATATGGGGGCTATATCAAACCGGGGACCTATGTCCACAAGTTTAGTTGTGTAAGTTAAGTGACGCTTAAGAGCCCTAAATGTTAAATTAGAGCTAAATCGGTCTGAAAATGTAGCTAAAAACGGCAAAATACCGTAAATCGGGGGGTACCGTTGTATGGGGGCTATACCAAAATGTGGACCTATGTCCACAACTTTTGTTATATAAGTTTACTGACACTTAAGAACCCTAAATGTCAAATTATAGCTACATCGGTCTGAAAATGTAGCTAAAAACGCCAAAATACCGTAAATCGGGGGGTACCGTTATATGGGGGCTATACCAAAACGTGGACCTATGCCCACAACTTTTGTTATATAAGTTTATTGACACTTAAGAACCCTAAATGTCAAATTATAGCTAAATCGGTCTGAAAATGTAGCTAAAAACGGCAAAATACCGTAAATCGGGGGGTACCGTTGTATGGGGGCTATACCAAAACGTGGACCTATATCCACAACTT
This sequence comes from Musca autumnalis, assembly GCF_047663935.1. Taxonomy (NCBI): domain Eukaryota; kingdom Metazoa; phylum Arthropoda; class Insecta; order Diptera; family Muscidae; genus Musca; species Musca autumnalis. The sequence continues at coordinate 219,628,764 of NW_027411977.1, read as the reverse complement.
TTGTTATATAAGTTTACTGACACTTAAGAACACTAAATGTCAAATTATAGCTACATCGGTCTGAAAATGTAGCTAAAAACGCCAAAATACCGTAAATCGGGGGGTACCGTTATATGGGGGCTATACCAAAACGTGGACCTCTGCCCACAACTTTTGTTATATAAGTTTATTGACACTTAAGAACCCTAAATGTCAAATTATAGTTAAATCGGTCTGAAAATGTAGCTAAAAACGTCAAAATACCGTAAATCGGGGGGTACCGTTATATGGGGGCTATACCAAAACGTGGACCGATATAGCCCATCATCGAACTTGACCTGCCTGCAAACAAAAGACGCATTTTCCCAAAATTTCAGCGTCCTAGCTCCATTTTTGTGGATGCTAGAGTGATTACCACAGACGGACGGACGGACGGACGGACGGACGGACGGACGGACGGACGTGCACAGATCGACTTAGAATTTTACCCTGATCAAGAATATATATACTTTATAGGGTCGCAATTGAGTATTTCAATGCGTTACAAACGGAAAAACAAACTTAATATACCCTCCATACTATGGTGGAGGGTATAAAAAAGCCACAAGTTATTATATTACCAACAAAATAAAGTAGATAGACTAAAGGGAGAGAGAGTTAGAGGGAGAATGGAATAGTGTGGCAATGGTAAAGCAACATCAAAGCATGTTTATTTTATTATTTTACTGTTGAAAATTCTGAGTGCCCAATGCTATTGCATTTTGTACAAAAAAAGAGAACTTTTACTTTTCTTTGCCTAGCTTCTGTCTTCTAATTTTTCTCTGAGCGAATTTCCCTTTGGATTTTTAGTTCAGGGAAATGTTTGCAGCTGGCATCTGCGGAAAATGTGTCTCTGAAATTTTTTGCTTGTTGTTTTTATGTTGGCTTTGCTTTGTGGTGTATTTTTAAAAGTCTGTTTAAACTCCTTTTCAAACGTTCCTTGAGAATATTTACCTCTGCAAAAACGAAGTATGCGTCTGTGAGTTGATGCTTGCTTAAAACGCAAAACAAACTTATTTTTGTTCATCCTTTTGTTGTCATTTAGTTTAACTAAATACGACGTGGTGGTAAACAAGCCATAAAAAGACAAAATGTATAAAAAAAAATTAAAAGAATAGAAAATATTATTATGGTTAAGAAACGGGATCCACATACATAAAGAATGACAAACAGTTTGCAACTGTATATAAAGAAATGCAGCCAAGTCTTGTGGCCGTGTAAATCACAGTGGGACTGAAATGGAAATGAGGTTAGGTCAGTGACTTCATGGATCAGACTAACGTGACACTGTTATTTATACGACCACAAGACTTGGCTGCAGTCCTTTATATACAGTTACAAACTGTCACGACTTAAACGTATTTATTTGGGACGTCGACTTCTGTTTTTTTTTTTTTCATTCTAATGCTCAATCTCAATCTTATTTACAATTATACTTATAGTAAATACAGGGTATCGGAGTCGGAGTTGAGCAATTTTGCTGGAGTCTGAGTCGAAAAAAGTAACTCGACTCCGACTCCAGCGATTTTTTTCCTAAGTTTATTAATTCACGGTATATTTTATTTCTTACTAGCAGATCCCGGTCCGCTTTGCTGGCCCGTGTTCATTGCCCATTGATGCTGTTTTGGATTTTTTGTCCTCCATGTACCATGTCTTTATCCTAAAGCGATCTAATTATAAAAGTTAAAAAATGGTTAAGTCAAATTCTCGCGCTTATTGAGACTTATCTGTTTTGGTTTTTCATGGCTGAGGAAATTTGTAAATATGTACGTCGTTTTTCTTGATCGGGGGCGCAACCACCGTTGTCTCGAAAATGAATTTGCAAGCCAATGCACTCATAAGTTTAGAAAATATACCGATTATAAAATAATAGGCCCCCGAAATTCGCTTACAAAAAATAAAAAAACATTTTGGACTAAGGGACGTTCCTGAACACTTTCTTAAAATTTCATGAAATTAGTTAATTCTCTTTCGAGTTGAGCTAATTAGACATATTATATACATTGAAAAATTAGGAGTCTACCGAAGTCCCAGGCATTCAACCATTACGCTACGTTTCACGGGTGGTTAAACCGATATTCAGGCGTATTGAATGTTGTTTTTGTGGCAGACGAAGGCAAAGCTTGGGAACTAGTATATATATCGCACTTCATTAGATAAATGCATATGCGAAATTATGTCAGTTAATGCAACTCCAAACTTTTGCTATAGTCCTGCTTGGTAATCCCAATAATTCGCTTCAAGGCTTGGCTTAAGATCCAACCAATGTGAAATGCGTATCTCGCTAAAGGATAGAATACTAATCACAACCTATGGTCAATTTGAAAAATTCCAAATGTTGTATTTAGACTCTTTGTGTTGCTTTTATTCTCTCCCTTTACCTTAAGCTAAATGCTGCTAATAAACAAAACAAACTATGTTGGAGTATCCTGTTACCATTCACTAATCCGGGTTGATCATTAGTGGTTCGTTTATTTTGAAATCTGTTTGTGTACTTGGGCAATGTAAACTTATTAAAATTGATGTTAACAGCCACACGGTGCGTCTTAACCGAAATCCAAAAACAAACAAAAAATCGCTGGAAGGATTTTTAATTAAATCGCGGTCAAAGTTCACATTTTTGGATATATTTAGGTTTTCACAAATTTGCTTGAAAACGGCAAGTCCTATCGAAATCGGACTGAGAAAAATGTTGTAGCAGAAAAAATTATATACAGCATTTTCTTTAGTCCCATTTCGAAAGGACATGCCGTTTCCATGCAAAATCCTGAAAACTTAGGAAATATAAAATATGTGAACTTTGACCGCGATTTATTTAAAAATCCCTCTAGCGATTTGTTCTTGTTTTTGGATTTTTTCATCTATGAATTTTGCTGTTTTAGAATCGGCAAAAACTTCCAAGGTATAATCGGGTTTCATTTAAAGTTAGTTAAGGCGCATCGTGCACAACCCTGCTTTATAAGGAGGAAATACAGACAGTGCCTTGTCCCAATTTGAACTTCTATATCCCAAAGCAAAGAATGCTTAAAGTGCTGTTAACCATGCACAGTTTATTTAGGAAAAAACCACATGGCTATGGTTAACCAGCTTCAAAGCATGTTTTTTTATTCATCTATAGTTCAACATTCTGAGTGCCCAGTGTTATTGCATTTTCTCTAAAAAGGAAGAACTTTCTATTCTCTTTGCTTAGCGTATTTTTTTTTTCAATTTTTCTGTGACCGAATTTCCCTTTGGATTTGTAGTTTAGTGAGACTTATGCAGTTTCCATCTGTGGCAAAATGTGTCTCTTACATTTGGTTGTGATTTTTATGTTCGCTTTGCTTTGTGGTGTATTTTTTTTAAAATACACAAGTGCGTATTGTTCCTTTAGATTCTGTATAAATTCTCTTTCAGACGTTCCATGAGGATATTTACATCTGCAAAAAATACATGTGTGTCTCTGAGCTGCTGCTTGCTTAAAAAGCAAAACAAACTTATTTTTGTTCATCTTTTTGTTATCATTTAATTTAACAAAATACGGAACTGTGGTAAACAAACCATAAAAAGACAAAATGTATAAAAATAAAATTGTAAAAAAATAGCAAATGCTACTATGGTTAGACATAGGGACCGACATACTTAAAGAAAGTCAAACTGCAGGGACACAGGGACCGACATACTTAAAGAACGTCAAACTGCATGCAATTGTATATAAAGAAATGCAGCCAAGTCTTTTGGTCGTATAAATAACAGTGGGATAGAAAAATGGAAATGAGGTAAGGTCTGTGATTTTTAGGATTAGACTAAGAAATCAGACTTAAAATTATTTCTTAATAGAGAGGGTTGACGTATTTAATTGGGACGATTTGGAACAACGAACTCTATTTTTCGTTTGTTTTTTCAAAATAGTCGCACTTAATCACATTGCTTACCAAGGATTAGGCAGGGAAGACCTTAGTTGCAGATCTCGCCACAGATTATTATAAGTTGGTTTTGGCCAAAAAGTTTGTAACGCATCGTAACGCATTATATATATCAAAATGAATGTCTCGACCAGCTGAGTCGATCTCAGTCCGTCCGTCTGTCCGTCTGTCCATCTAAACTTTGTAATCACGCTACAGGTCGCAATTTTGATCGGATCGTCACGAAATTTTGGTTGTTGATGGGGGTCCCGGAGGGGAAGAAGCCTATTGATTTTGATGATGGTCGGATAATATTTAGGGATCGGAATGGGCAAAAAACTTATGTGGATAAAAAGACAACGTTTTTTTCCAAAGCGAATATCTCAGCTTCTATATGGGGTATACCAAAAGCAAAACCTTACAATGAAAGAAGAAAATATCACCTTTCTAATGATGTGAAGTAGGTTCTTGTAAGTGATCAAATAACGAAGATATCACAATAGTCGCAAATAAACCCCAAATTTTCATGTTTGCGATTTTAGTTATAATGACGAATATCACAGTTTTGGCTGGGGACTTTCCAAAAGCAAAGCCTGACTATGAAAGTAGAAGATTCCACCTTTACAATGATGGAAACTAGGTCGGCGTAGATGACCAAATAGCGGAGATATCACAATAGTCGGTAATTCATCCCATTTTTTGGAAATCACGCTACAGGTCGCAATTTTGATCGGATCGTCACGAAATTTTGGATGTTGATGGGGATCTCAAAGAGGAAGAAGCCCATTGATTTTGGTGAGGGTCGAATAATATTAAGGGTTCGGAATGGGCAAAAAAACTTATTTGGATAAAAAGACAACGTTTTTTTCCAAAGCGAATATCTTAGCTTCTATAAGGCGTATACAAAAAGCAAAACCTAACAATGAAAGTAGAAAATATGTATTAGTGAGCACAGGCCTAATCTAAACGTGTGCGTATATACACAAACACTACGGAAAAAAACAACCTACTGTATTTTAAATGGACTCTAGTTTACGACACCATCTACTGGATAAGATAGGCAATTTAAAAGATGCCACAAATGTTAAAACAATTTTATTGTAGGTGATAATGCCCCCACCAGTGTGCAATAGTATGTTTCCCGCCTTGAACATTAAATGTTTGGTTGCGATTCAACTGTGGCAAAAATACCTCTTAGCCATGTAAAACTTCTCTACAAATTGTATTTAATTCTGTTATGACTCGGCGATAAAAAGTATATCTTATTCATATTGATGAGAGATGTCCACTCAGGGATTTTTTTTACATCCCCACCGGTTATGGGATTTATGGATGTACCTATTCCGATGTCAACTACCATGTTTGAGATGTAACCAGAAGTCATCCAAGGCCATCTACCAACGGTTATATGGGTCCAGAGGTCCTACCATCTGAGACCATCTACTAACAGGGTAGATGGGTTTCAATACCATATACCTTAGATATTATGGGCACTGAGACCATTTATAACAGAGTAAATGATCAATCTACAACAGAGTATGTGGATTCAGGGGCCACTTACGACAGAATAGAGGGGATCTGAGGCGAAGCATCACAGACCTGAGGTCATTTTTCACCGAATATATGGTCTGAAAGACCACTCTTTTAAGATAGCATGTGATCAGATGCCACCTATCATATAATTACCTCAGAATAGATGGGGTCAAAGTCATCTTTCTAGATGGTCAATGACTGTTGGTCTCTCTCTACCTGTCTTTTAAGCTCTGGTGATTCTGGTGACTCCTGAACAATGTTGTTATACCCTCCACCATATGGAGGGTAAAATTAAATTTGTCATTCCGTTTGTAACACATCGAAATATTCATCGGAGACCCTATAAAGTATATATATTATTGATCAGCATAAAATTCTATGTCGATTTAACCATGTCCGTCTGTCCGTCCGTCCGTCTGTCTGTTGAAATCAAGATACTGCTTGCAATTTTAAAGATAGAGAGTCAATATTTGGTACAGAAGTTTTTATTACTTGCAGGATGGTTGGTATTGAAAATGGGATATATCGATCCACGTTTTGATATAGCCCCCATAAACGGTACCTCCCGATTTTCGGTATTTTTAGGGTTTTAGCTTCATTATCCTACCAAAATGGGTACGTAGTCTTCTTTAGGGGTATAAAACTTCCCCCCAGAATTTTGTCGGTATCGGTCCACGCCTTCATATAGCCCCCATAGAACGGTACTTCCCGATTTTCGGTATTTTGAAGGTTTTAGCTTCATTATCACAAATTAGATACTTAGTCTACGTTGGTGGTATAAAACATTCCCCCAGAACTTTGTCGGTATCGGTCCATGCCTTCATATAGCCCCCATGGAAAGGTACCTCCCGATTTTCCGTATTTTGAAGATTGTGGCTTCAATATTCCACCAAAATGATTGAAATTTGATATTTAGTCTTCAATGTATTATAAAACTGTTCGCCAGAAATTTGTCTGTACAGGTCCACGCTTTCATATTGCCCCATTTCCGACTAAAATTCGTCGGTATAAGTCCACGTTTCGATATAACCCCCTTAGAACGGTACCTCCCGATTTTCGTAATACTGAAGATTGTAACGTCAATATCCCACCGAAATGGCTGAAATTCGTTATTTAGTCTTTCAAGAGTTATAAAATATTCCAGAAGAGTATTATAAGTATAGGTCCACGTCTTCCTATATCCCCATAGAAGCGTACTTCTTGATTTTCGGTATTTTTAAGTTTTAGCCACATTCTCTTACCGAAATATAGGAAATTTGGTATTTAGTCTTCTTTGAGTTTAAAAACTTTCCGTCAGAAATTTTTCGCCATAGATCGACGTTTTGAAATAGCCCCCATAGAACGGTGCCTCACATTGTTTTACCGAAATTGCTGAAACTTAGTATTTAGTCTTCTTCATACACGAAAGGAAACTAATTATTCCATTTTACTTCAATACAACTTGTGGTGGAGGGTATAACAAGTTCGCCCCGGCCGATCTTAACGCCGTTCTTACTTGTTGTCAATTACTCTTGACCTCTGGTCAATGATTGTCAATTGACCGTGAATTGACAACTGAATGAAAAATGACCAATGATTTGTGGTATTGGTTGTCAATGACAATTTGCCGCTTGTCAACGAGTATTGAACTCTGGGTAATGACTATTGGCCTCTAGTTATTTACATAGATCTCTGACAAATTACATTTATCGATGGTAAACAAATATTGATCTCTAGTCAATGAATTTTACCCTCTGCTCAATGACGATTACCCTATGGTAAATGACTGTTGACCTCTTGGTATTGTCTTTAATCAATTATTGTTACTATATTGACCGGTTACTACATTCCGTCATAATAATTTACCTCTGGTCTATTATTACTAGTATTGACCGCAGACCAATGACTACAAATTACTGGTCAATGTTTATTGATCCCTGGTCAATTACCGTTCGAAATGGTCTATTGACCTACATTCAAATAGTATTGACTTCAGATCACTGATTATTAACCTCTGACCAATGATTGTTTACTTTTGGTCAATGACTGTTGATCTCTGGTCAATGATTGTTAACGTCGGATAAATGATATTTGACCTATGGTATATTTTTACGACTAGTCATTACCTATTGGCTCTAGCTCAATGTCCTTTGATTACTGGTCATTATTTATTGATCTCCGTATTAATTTCTGTACTGTTTTCAAATTACACTCAAATTTTGTATCTTAGCTACCCAATGGCCAATTTTTTTAACTTTATTGTTTGTCTTTCCAAACAAAATTTTAAATCATTGCCTGTCGGCTCCTTATCTCTGCTGGTGATGTTCACACCAACGTTGTGTCAATCATTTGTTCTGTTAGAATTGCCTTATTTATCCCTATTTTTCTCATCTACTATGATTTTTATGCAGGGTAAAAAGTATATGTAAAAGTTAAACTTTTGTAATTATATGTGAAAGCAGTTTGTTTTTTATTTGAAAAAAGTTTGCAGCTTTAACAAAAGAGTGAATGGACAAAAACCGAAGGTATTAAAAAGGAATGAAAAACTGTTGCCTTTTTATGTTAGTTATTTGTTGATTGTTTTTTCTTCACAGCCTCTGTGTGGCTTCTGTTGAACTATTGTTAACCATATTGTCAGTATTCTAGGGAATTTTTATTACAGCCGAAGAAAAACACATGAAATATTCTGTTGAATTATTTCATACATGACAAAATGGATCAACATAAAAATTTATTTTTTATTCAAAACTGCTAATAGTAGATTATTGACACCTACTTACAAACTTTTTATATTATTTCACTGTGCAACACGAAAATTATTAACCATATTCTGACATCGCAGCGTGATAGAAGACCAAAAAAGAGAGGAGGAGAGTGTCTCGCCGTTTTTTCGTATCTCATCAACTTTCGCGGTTATAGGCTTCCAAAGGTTTGAGGCTTTGATGTAAAAAGGGTCATTTAGTCAATACTATATCTTCCAAACCGTTAGGAAATTTGAATTTATCTCAGAGGCAAACTTGTAGCACTTGTCTTAAAGAACAAAAATTGTGAACATATGTAATCCATCAAACTTCATTTGCAAGGTCAAAATCGACATGGTCAAATATCTTTTAAAATTTTATCTCAAGTTTTGTTATACAGCTATCAAACCGATCAAATTTAAAGCAAACAACCAACTACAAAAATGTATCTCAGATCTCAATAAACGTTTTTCTAGAATATACGAACTCTGTAGAAACGGATCTTAATGGTCAAAATAGCAAAACAATTGCGATTTTTATCCTCTTTTCTCGGCTTCTGCTCCATAGATACTAAACCGTTCAAAATTCAAGAAAACAATCAACCACAATAGTGTAGCAAAGGCATCAATAAACAACTTTCTGGAACATGCGAAATGTCTATGAACGGTTCTTAATTGTATAAGTACAAAAAAAAAAAACTTTTGAAAATATCCAATTTTTATACTTTTTTTCCGACTCTGGTCCAAAGATGTGCAACCGCCCAAAAATTAAGGACGCAGTCAACTACAAAATGTACCTTAGATTTCAACAAACAAGTTTCTAGAACAAATGAAGATTCTAGGGACGATTCTTCAAGCTCAAAGTTCGATTATTTTAGATCATTCTTTCCTGTGCAGGTCCGTAAATAACAAACCTTTAAGATTTCTTTGAGTTTTTAACAGTTTGTTATTTCCAAACCTGAGCAGGGGGAATGTTAAAAATAATTAAATTCTTCGTAAATTTCAGCCCTAAGAATTATTCCTAGAATCTTCATATGTTCTAAAAAGTTGTTTATTGAAATCTTAGGTACATTTTTGTGGTTGACGATATTCTTAATTTATGGGCGATTCGGTATCTATGTACCAGAATCGGAGAAAAAAGTGTAAAAAATTAATATTTTCAAAAGTGCTTTGCTTTTTTTACCATTAAGAACCGATCATAGACATTTCGCATGTTCCAGAAAGTTGTTTATTGATGCCTTTGTTACAATATTGTGGTTAATTGTTTTCTTGAATTTTGAACGGTTTAGTATCTATGGAGCAGAAGCCGAGAAAAGAGGATACAAATCGCAATTATTTTGCTATTTTGACCATTAAGATCCGTTTCTACAGAGTACGTATATTCTAAAATGATGTTTATTGAGATCTGAGGTACATTTTTGTGGTTGGTTGTTTGCTTCAAATTTGATCGGTTTGATAGCTGTATAACAAAGGTTGAGAAAAAAATGTAAAAGAAATTGGACCATGGCGATTTTGACCATGCAAATGAAGTTTGATGGATTATATGTGTTCACAATTTTTGTTCTTTAAGACAAGAGCTAGAACTTTGCCTCTTAGAAAAATTCAAATTTCCTAACAGTTTGGAAGACGTAGGTTTGACTAAATGACCCTTTTTACATCAAAGCCTCAAATCTTTGGAGGCCCATAACCGTGAAAGTTGATGAGATAGGGAAAAACAGCGAGACACGTGTCTTCTCTTTTTTGGAGTTCTCTCACACTGTGGAGCCAGAATATGGTTAATAAAACATGACTCAAAAAAGTACACACAGTGTTTCTGTAGTTTTTACAACAACAGGTTGCAAGAACATTTGGTTCCATAGTTGTAATGGTTCTCACCAATTTACAAACATATTTTTCTAGTGTTACTTATTCTATATACGTAGTCATTTTTTCATTTCTTTGGCATTCTTTTCATTTTACAACTGTAATTTTAAATGACAAATGACAATTAAAATTATTTTTTTTTCATTCTCCTTTTTACATTTTTTTCTTGCAGTGTGGTTTTTAGTGGCTGGGATTACAATTCCTATGCTCTTTACCCCATTGCACTTTATGTTGCTTCATATTAAATAAACACATTACTACATGGTTAATTAAAAGTGTTAACTGCTGTTTCTTTGTGTTTCTCTTCTTTTGAAAGGAATGCACAAAACGAAAAGAAACTAAAAACATTACAGTCTATCTTCACCATAACGAATGTTTCTATAGCGAAAACTTCTCTGAAACTGAGCGAAAATAATGCCTGTGTCCTGTTGTGGTTTAACAGGTTTTGGAAAATTAACCCACAAGCACTTTCACACATATAACTTTATATACAAATTGCTGATTTACTGGCTTGTTAGCCATTTTGTGTACGTGCCAAGGCATTTGTTTGGGTTTAGAACAGAGTGTAGCGGGAACCAATCTGTAATGCAATTCAGCAGAAGTTTTTAATTGAAATTATCACTAGAGAGTATGCGAATATGTGTGTTCAAGAGTATGTTGGTTTAAGGTAAATAAATATTTTAGTTTTATGCTGCATGACATTATGACTGGCGTAGTGTGTGAATAACAAAGTCATTATAGTCGACTGCAGTTAAATATGAATGCTAAAACTAATTAAAACTTTTAAAGCAAATTGTTGAAAATGCTGCGAAGCAAAATGCTGTTTAAATATTGCAAATTAGTATTGAAACAAGAACTGCGTTAGGTTCAGCCGGGCCTTTTGTTTATTAAAGTTCTAAGCTCTTCTTCGACGTGTGAGGCTTATTTCTTGGAGGAATTAAAATTTCTCAGCTGATGAAAATCACTTTATTTGAGTTGTACTGACGATGCACTTAAATACACTGTGCAACAAAATTCAATTTTTTTTCAAAATGATGGGAAAAATCGAGTAGATTATGAAAGTAGAGAAGTAGAGTAGATGAAGTCCGACTTTAACCCTAAAACGTGTTTTTCATTTTTAGAGATTCCTGGCGATTAGACAAGAGTTACAGATTTGGTGTATTCTGAGCCTGAGATAGTAAAATTTTATGGAGAATAATTTTGTAGAATATTTGGATTTGATAAATCACATTTTTAAGGAGTTTTTGAAAGATTTTTGAAAAAAGGACAAAAAAGACCCCTTTAATGAACAGCATGAGGGTTAAAATTTTTAACAAAAATATTGCCCACATACTCTTCTGTAAAGTTGCCAAAGACACAATATACCTGGAATGCAAGGATTCAAAGATATCTAAACTCGAATATTTCGAAAAAATTAAAAAATGGGCGGAATTTGCCCCGCCTATTTTGGTTACTTTCCGACGTAAACTTTTAAAACGCCGATACACATGTCTCATATTTTTAGCTCTACTTTCATAATCTACTCGATTTCCTCATCTCCGTCATTTTTTTTTTTTTTTTTTTTTTTTTTTTTTTTTTTGTTGTCGCACAGTGATATGAGACCCCCATCAACCGCCAAAATTTCGTGAGGATCCGATCAAAATAGCAACCTGTAGTGTGATTGCACAAAAAATTTAAAAAGGTATGCTTTACCGTCTATTGGGATATCTCTGTTCTTTGACCACATACGACAACCTACTTTACATTGTTGTAAAGGGTATATTTTCTATTTTCCTTACCAGGTTTTGCTTTCGATATACCCCTTATAGAAGCGGAGATATTCGCTTTGAAATAAAACGTCGGCCTTTTCTCCAAATAAGTATTTTCACATTCCGACTCCTGAATAATATCCGACCATTATCAAAATCAATAGATTTTTTTCTCTGTGGGAACCCCATTAACACCCAAAATTTCGTGACGATCCAATCAAAATTGTGACGTGTAGCGTGATTACAAAAAAAATAAAAAATGGGATGTATTACCGACTATTGCGATATCTCCGTTATTTGGCCACCTACGCCAACCTGCTTTACATCATAGTAAAGATGGGATTTTTTACTTTCATAGTCAGACCTTGTTTTTGGAGGGTCTCCAACCAAAGCTGTGATATTCGTCATTATTATTAAAATTTCAAAAATGAAAAGTAGTGTTCTATTAGCGGCTATTGCGATATCTTCGTTGTTTGAACACCTTCGACAACCTATGTTACATCGTTACAAAGGCGTTATTTTCTATTTTCATTAGCAGGTTTGGTTTTGATATACCCTATATAGAAGCGGAGATATTCGCTTTGAAATGTTTTCCGCAAATAAGTTTTTTTGCCCATTCCGATTCCCTGAATATTATCGGATCATCACCAAAATCAATTGGCCCAAAACTTGGTGACGATCGGATTAAAAATGCGACCTGTAGCGCGATTACAAGGTTTAGATGGACAGACGGACAGACGGACGGACACACATAGCCAGATCGACTCAGCTCGTATGGGTCTGCGACCATACAAACTTTTTGGCCTAAACTTATAATACCATCCGTACATAGTGGTGTAGGGTATAACAAGTGAAATTCTTTAAAATCAACATTTTAAAAGGTCACCTAAGTGTGGAGTATTCTCGCCGAATTTACAAAAATATTCCCTTTTTGGACATAAATCAAAAATTGTGAAATTGGGAAAAGGGAACAAATTCAGGACGGAATTTTTATTCATCATTGCCCTGATTGTGTTTATTGAACTACACCTTTTTCAGATGTAATTCGAAACATTTTAGTTGTAATTCGTAACATTTCATTTGTAATTCAAGAATTATATTTGTAATTCGTAACATTTCATTTGTAATTCGAATTATTCCATTTGTAATTCGAAATATTCCTTTTGTAATTCGAATTATTCTATTTGTAATTCGAATTATTCCATTTATAATTCGAAATATTCCATTTGAAATTCGTACTATTCCATTTGTAATTCGAATTATTCCATTTGAAATTCGAATTATTCCATTTGTAATTCGAATTATTTAATTTGTAATTCGAATTATTCCATTTGTAATTCGAATTATTTTATGTGAAAACACACATGAAATCATTCGAATTACAAATGGAATAATTCGAATTACAAATGGAATAATTCGAATTTCAAATGGAATAATTCGAATTACAAATGGAATAATTCAAATTGCAAATGGAATACTACGAATAAAAATGGAATAATTCAAATGGAATAATTCGAATTACAAATGGAATATTTCGAATTACAAATGGAATAATTCGAATTACAAATGGAATAATTCGAATTACAAATGGAATTCTCGAATTACAAATAAAATGTTACGAATTACATATAGAATTCTCGAATTACAATTAAAATAATTCGAATTACATCTGAAAAAGGTGTAGAAAGTTTTAAATTTCAACTGAGTAGGTGTTGCGTATGGGGATTTTAGTACTCATTACTCATACGCTCTGATTTCCCTTCTCAGAAATTAAAAAATTCTACTAAGCAATAGTCACATCCATCCTGGCTACCTCAAATTGTCTTCTCTCATGGATCTTTTGCAACAAATACCATAAATTTGTGTTTGTTTGTTGTAATTGTAAATTATATACTCCGGTGTAATAATAACCATTCATGTACATTCCTTTTTCTCCTCTTTCTGTCATTCAATCACTTTGTCATATTGGAAAATAATGGTAAATATAAGTCAATTAGTGACATTGTATAGCTTTAGGGATATTATGCTTTGATTTTGTTTATCGTCCTATTGTGGTTTCTTTTTTACGGTAACTTTGTTTTATACACGTTGAACATAATGGTGTTTATGTCCTTTTGTGGTTAAACAGGTTTGCAAAATTTAAAAACACACATTTTGGAATACAAAGAGCTGATTTAGTAGCTTGTTAGTGTTTTTGTGCCAAACAGATTGTTGTTTTAACATAAAGAGAACAGCAGGTGTCAATCGGTGTTCTAACTCTTCGATAGCAAAAAGCTATTCAGCAAAAGTTTTTTAATTGAAATTATAATGAACGTGCATGAACGTACGTATAATTTTTTAAGGTATATAAATATTTCCGCTCAGTTGGCTTGGTGACTGAGTTTTAAAATCAAAGTCACCATAGTCGACTGCAATTAAATAAGCCAAAACTAATTAAAATTGCAAAGTAAATTGTTGACAACTACAGTTTAGCTAAAAACAAGTAAAAAGTCATTAAGTTCGGCCGGGCCGAACTTTTTATACCCTCCACCATAAAATAGTCTTAATTAAAATGGAATAATAAGGGTCCTTTCACAATTTTTGGTGGAACAACTTTTCGACAATGGATAGAATCCTACTGCCTCCACTATTGCTAAAATTACACTGTGAACACAAATGCTGTGGCAGAGATAATTCCTTTTGGAGATGAAAGCCCTTGGTTTGTGTATATTAAAAAACCCCGAAGGACAGATCCGCCGTGAGTCGAACTTTCGCGTTATTTCGTGATGAAGTTTTTGCAAGAGACCCTGTAAGCCATAATGAATTAGCATTATATCTTTGTTTGTTGTTTTTGTAGAGCACTTAAGCAACAGTGAACAAAGATATAACGCTAATTCCTGATGGCCCACAGGGTCTCTAACAAAAATTTCATCACGCCATAACGCGGAAGTTCGACTCACGGCGGATCTGTCCTTCGGGGTTCATAATATACTCACCAAGGCCTTTTTTCCCCAAGAGGAATTTTCCGTGCCCCAAACTTTCACCTACATTTTGTTGCACACTGTTATCTAATCTAATCTAAACAAATGTGTTCAGCTAGGTGAATGGTACCACCTACGGGGTTATATCAAAGAGTCAACCTATCATTAAATTTTTTGGCGAAAAGTTTTATAGCTGCAGGGAACGTCAAGAGTCAAATTGTAGGGTAGTTTCATCAAAACAATGTAGACCCTCAAAAATGGACCAATGTTGACGAATTTTAGTGAAGAAATTTCGTGATATATGGGGGCTATACCAAAACATGGACCTATGTGGACGATGTTTCGTGGAGATGTTTTATGACCACTGAGAACCTCAAACGTCAATTTACAGCTAGTTCGGTTAAAAATTGTAACTAAAATGCTCAAAATACCGAAAATCGGGAGGTACGGTTATAAGAGGGCCATACCAAAACATGGACCTATGTTGACGATGTTTTGTGGAGATGTTTCATAACCACTGAAAAACTCAAATGTAAAACTGCAGATAGTTCGGTTTCAAATTGTGGCTAAAATTCTCAAAATGCCGAAAATCGGGAGGTACCGTTATATGGGGGCTACACCAAAACATGGGCCTATGTTGACGATGTTTCGTGGAGATATTTCATGACCACTGAAAACCTCAAATGTCAAATTGCAGATAGTTCTGTTAAAAATTGTGGCTAAAATTCTCAAAATACCGAAAATCCGGAGGTACCGTTATATGGGGACTATACCAATGAGTGGACCGATATAGCCCATCTATGCTCATATCCTTTGGGATATAAGTTTGTTGATCACTGGGAACCCTAAGTGCCAAATTATAGCTAATTCGGTCTGCAAATGTGGCGAATAACGTCAAAATACCTCAAATCCGGAGGTTCCGTTATATGGGGGCTATACCAAAGAGTGGACCGATATAGCCCATCTTCGAACTTGACCTGCCTATAGAAAAAAGACCCTCGGGTGCAAAATTTCAGCACTCTATCTCAATTATTGCGGACGCTAGAGTGATTACAACAGACGGACGGACAGACGGACATGGCTAGATCGTCTTAGAATTTTATCCTGATCAAGAATATATATACTTTATAAGGTCGCAAATGATTAGTTCGATGTGTTACAAACGGAATGACAAACTTAATACACCCTCCATACTATGGTGGAGGGTATAAAAATGTTTAAATACTGCAGCGTAAAACATTTATAAAAGTTTTTTAAGTTAATTATTTTATAAAAGTTAATTAAGTGCTTCTTTGCACAATATAATCACAATAGTATTATATGAGAATATAATACATTTTTTTATTAAAAAGCTTCGCAAAATGGAGATACAGATACAGATATATATTAAATGCATTTAATATTTAAAATCTCAACTTCGCCTTAATAAGACAAAATACAATCTGAATTAAGCATGAGACCTGCTGAGCTATAAACAAGTAAAAAAGCATTAAGTTCGGCCGGGCCGAACTTTTCATACCCTCCACCATAAAATATCCATTCCTGTCCCCAACTTTAAGTGAGTACGCTAAAATGTCAGATAATGTACATAAAATGCTTCATTCGGGAGGCCCTTTTTATGGTGCCACGGGGGCCACCGTGGTGCAATGGTTAGCACGTCCGCCTTGCACTCAGAAGGTCTGCGGTTCGAATCCCAGGCCAAGCAACATCAAATTTACAACGGTGGCAAAATTTCCCCTCAGTAATGCTGGCAACATTTCCTGAGTATTTCAGCCATGAAAAACTTCTCTACAACTGGTGTCTTAGGACACGCCGTTCGGACTCGGCAATAAACAGTAGGTCCCATGTCATTGAGCCAATATGAATCGGCGTGCACTCATTGGTATGAGAGAAGTCTCCCCTGTTCCTTCGGGGATGTTGTGGGAACATATGTATGTATGTATGTATATCTAACTGTTGACAATTTTTGGTGGGCTAGAAATTGGGAGGTACTGTTATATAGGGGTTATAATAAAACATGGGCCTATGTTGACAGTTTTTGATGGGAGCCTTTAATGTCAAATAACTCCTAATTCGGTTAAAAAATTTAGCTAGAATCCTCAAAATATCGAAAATCGGTACATAACGTGGGAACTTCAAATGTCATTAACAGCTAGTTCGGAGGTATCTGGGCTATACGAAAATATGAACTTAAATGAACAATTTTTGTTGCAGAATTTTTGTTGACTTTTAAATTTCAAATTACAGAAAGTTCGTCCAAAAAATAAAGCTAAGGTACGGAAAATCGGGAGGTTTGTTTTGGGGCTATACAAAAACATGGACCTACGTTCGGTTAAACATTTTAAGTAAAATCCTCAAAGTACCGAAAATCGGGAAGTATCGTTATATTGGGGCTATGTTGAAAATGTTTGATGCAGATGTGTGGTGACCACTACAACCTTCAAATGTCAAATTACAGTTAGTTCTGTTAAAAATTGTAGCTAAAATTGCCAAATTACTGAAAATTGGGAGGTACCGTTACATGGGAGATATATCCGAATATGGACCTATGTTGACAATTTTTGATGGAGAGTTGTTGTGACCACTAAGAACTTCAAATGTCAAATTACTGCTTGTTCGGTTTAGTATAGTAGTTAAAATCATCAAATTACTGAAAATCGGGAGGTACCGTTATATGGGGGATTTCTTGACAATTTTTGGTGGAGAGGTGTGGTGACCACTAAGAATTTCAAATGTCAAATGTTCAAATTACAGATAATTCGGTTAAAACTTGTTGGTAAAATTCTCAAAATACCTGAAATCGGGCGGTAACGTTATTTGGGGCTATTCCAAAACATGGACCTATGTCCACTAGTTATATAAGTTTATTGACATTTAAGAACCCTAAATGTCAATTGATAGCTAAATCGGTCTGAAAATGTAGATAAAAACGTCAAAATGCCGTAAATCGGGGGTACCGTTATATGGGGGCTATACCAAAACGTGGACCTAGGTCCACAACTTTTGTTATATAAGTTTAGTTACACTTAAGAACCCTAAATGTCCAATTATAGCTATATCGGTCTGAAAATGTAGCTAAAAACGTCAAAATACCGTAAATCGGGGGGTACCGTTATATGGGGGCTATACCAAAACGTGGACCTATGTCCACAAGTTTCGTCACATAAGTTTATTGACATTTAAGAACTTCAAATGTGAAATTATAGCTTCATCGGTCTGAAAATGTAGCTAAAAACGTCAAAATACCGTAAATCGGGGGGTACCGTTATATGGGGGCTATACCAATACGTGGACCTATGTCCACAACTTTTGTTATATAAGTTTATTGACTTTTAAGAACCCTAAATGTCAAATTATAGCTAAATCGGTCTAAAAATGTAGCTAAAAACGTCAAAATACCGCAAATCGGGGGGTACCGTTATATGGGGGCTATACCAAAACGTGGACCTATGTCCACAACTTTTGTTATATAAGTTTATTGATACTTAAGAACCCTAAATGTCAAATTATAGCTAAATCGGTCTAAAAATGTAGCTAAAAAAGTCAAAATACCGCAAATCGGGGGGTACCGTTATATGGGGGCTATACCAAAACGTGGACCTATGTCCACCACTTTTGTTATATAAGTTTATTGATACCTAAGAACCCTAAATGTCAAATTATAGCCAAATCGGTCTGAAAATGTAGCTAAAAACGTCAAAATACCGTAAATCGGGGGGTACCGTTATATGGGGGCTATACCAAAACGTGGACCGATATAGCCCATCATCGAACTTGACCTGCCTGCAAACAAAAGACGCTTTTTCCCAAAATTTCAGCGTCCTATCTCCATTTTTGTGGATGCTAGAGTGATTACCACAGACGGACGGACGGACGGACGGACGGACGTGCTCAGATCGACTTAGAATTTCACCCTGATCAAGAATATATATACTTTATAGGGTCGCAAATGAGTATTTCAATGCGTTACAAACGGAAAAACAAACTTAATATACCCTCCATACTATGGTGGAGGGTATAAAAAGGCCCTCGCCAATCTATACAAATTTGTTGTCGATCATTAAGTTAGATACCATTTTTCAATACAAATTGACGTTTGCCGTAATGAGTCAAAATAAAATAAAAACGTTTGCTTTATAAAAGTTTTCGATTCAATTGTTTTCGATAAAATTGAATCCCAGATTCATAGAATTTTAAAATTTGTATATTCATGCTATGATGATACATATTTCTTTTTACATGCAACTTGTTTATGTTGACTTTGTTGATATTTTTTTATTAATCCTTCTGAATTTTATGCAATTTTATATAAAATAACTCGTCTGATATTAATTCTTTATTAACGAAAAACATAAAAATCGCTGTAAACACTTTACCACCATTCATCACTTTTCCAATGACAAGAACAACGCCCCATTATGTGTTGGAAGTTTGCACAAGAACAAAACTTCATACGTGGTGACAACGCTAAAACATATAAAAAATAATAATGTACTCCTCCAAGAAAAGTTCACCGTGAACTTTGTATACCACACACATGGCAAACCCTTTTCCCAGCTTAAAAAAACCAACACAGCCACATTGACTATAACTCACATACATACATATGTGCACATATAATTGTGCGGCGTATATTCTAAATGTGAGTGATTATAACGTTTGAGGCACATCATTGAAAAAGTAGGTGAGAATTTGGTTTTAGCAATACTTTTTTCCACTTTTCCATTTCTTTTTTCTGTAAACACATACATAAGCCTATTTTTATCTTCTTTATTGCACAGTCTTTCCATTTAAATTTCATCTTGTCTTTCATGGTTATGTTTATTTTCAACAACTTCAAACAAACATATAGAAGTGTAATAATCAGCACCATCATTATCATCTCAGACGGCAACAGTCTTTTCTTAGTAGAATAGAAGAAGAGGAAAAAACATCAAAGTGAATAATAATTTATTATTTTAAAATTTAAAAAATCATTTATTATTTATTCACTTATCATTTGTTCTTTTAAGAGTTTATGGCCACTTATTGAGCACGAAAAATTTTATTTTTCGTGAATTTTTTACAAGAAATCTACAAAAATTTTTAGAAGATATTGTTTTTATCTGATATATTACGCCCTGAGCTACCTTTCGATTTTTTTTTTTTTTTTTTTTTTTTTGTTGAAAAATATTGCACAATGTTCTGACAAATGGCCGCAGTTTGCGGTGTCCACTGTAGCTGAATAAGCCGATTAGCATATGTTTTTGTGGGATCATAAAGAACCTAATAATCTTGTACTTAAGCGAAACGGAATTTAAAAATACACTGTGCAACACTGAAAATGCAAACAACTTTTAGTGGGCATTTTCTGAAAGAACATATTAAGGCTACAAAACGCCTAGTTGGGTTTCGTGTTTTTAGATCGAGTTTGGGTTTTATGGCCTCATCTATACCGGGCTAAAACAACCCTGTTTTCAATTGATCCGTGCTTTAACTCAGAAACTAATAAGAATTTTGCTTTGCGGTCTTCAGCAATATTGTAGTTCTTAAGTAGTAGATCTTATATATCAAACAGACAAACTACGAAAAACGGCATATAGCGCATGAAAATTGATGAAATATAGGAAAGATTACATCATTTCTGGAATTATGGTCAGTAACTGCCAAACTATTGAGAGTTTTACCAAGTGGCCTTTAGCAAAAATTTCAAAATAATATCCTCAGCAATTCTTCAGAACATTCTGAAACTATAAAACACTTATTTCATGCTGTTTAGGCGGTATTTCATATCATACTTTCTACAAAACATATTTTCAACAAGGTTCACACAGGCTGTTTATTCTCATATTTAAAATATCGTTGTATTGTTGATATATTTATCAAATTGTCGTTGAAAAATATGACAGAAACAAGGTGATAGAGGAATTTTTCGACAATGATATGTTCTGAAGAGTTGTCTACTACATTCCAGCGAATATTTTTTCCAAAGATAACATTAAGAAAAATTGGACGGTTTTGGAGATACGCTGCGAAATATATACAAATCACCAGAGTACGTAAAAATATTTTAAATAAAATTTCCAATCGTTTCGTTTCGTATTTTCCATAGGAACAATACAAAACGAAACATAACCCTCGTTGGCCGAGCTCGCTGTTTAGTTTCGTTTTGTTTACATTCGTTTACTCCACAACAACAGATAGAAAACTAAATAGTACTTAACACATGTGAATAAATCAAAAACGTTTGGTGGTTGATAAAATTCACTGTGGTATGCTGATGCTAACTTATAGGGTTGTTAAGCAATCACATGTGTGTGTGTGTCTGAGTGTGTCATTGACCATAACGCACGGCAAACGTTTCCCAAAAATACTTGTCGTTTCGGTGGTGAATGAAACAACTTGGCAAAGCATAGCCGAAGTTACATTTCACCAATCGTACGGTTTCCATCTTTTTACGTTGAAAAGTTTGTGTTTTTGCTTTGGTTGTGAGAATGAAACGATTCAGAGAAGCTGAAAAGTTTGTGGCGTTGTGTGATTGGTACGTGAATCGTTTTGTTTCTTTCCGTTCATTGCAAATCACGGACATTTTAGATATATTATAAAATTTTAGGTTGTTCGTGTTCATTATGTTTCCAAATACATTCTTCTTGTTCTTATCTACAAGTTTGCTGCGGATGTCATGGAACGATTCGTATTGGTTTCAAAGATATAGCCATGTTTAGATAGGGCCATAAAATCCGAACCCGATCTAACAAAACAAAACCCAAAAAGGGTTTTTGTCTATTGCATCTGTACTTTCATAAAAACCGCATTTGAAATTGTTTGCACAAAATTACCATGAAAATGTTGCACAGTGATATCAATTTAAACAAGTAAAAAAGCATTAAGTTCGGCTGGGCCGAACTTTTCATACCCTCCACCATAAAATATTCATTCCTGTCCCTAACTTTAAGTGAGTACGTTAAAATATCAGATAATGTACATAAAGTGCTTCATTCGGAGGCCCTTTTTTTATGGTGCCTATATCTAACTATTGACAATTTTTGGTGGGCTAGAAATTCGGAAGTACTGTTATATAGGGGTTATAATAAAACATGGGCCTATGTTGGCAGTTTTTGATGGGAGCCTTTAATGTCAAATAACTCCTAATTCGGTTAAAAAATTTAGCTAGAATCCTCAAAATATCGAAAATCGGTACATAACGTGGGAACTTCAAATGTCATTAACAGCTAGTTCGGAGGTATCTGGGCTATACGAAAATATGAACTTAAATGAACAATTTTTGTTGCAGAATTTTTGTTGACTTTTAAATTTTAAATTACAGAAAGTTCGTCCAAAAAATAAAGGTAAGGTACGGAAAATCGGGGGGTTTGTTTTGGGGCTATACAAAAACATGGACCTACGTTCGGTTAAACATTTTAAGTAAAATCCTCAAAGTACCGAAAATCGGGAAGTATCGTTATATTGGGGCTATGTTGAAAATTGTTGATGCAGATGTGTGGTGACCACTACAACCTTCAATTGTCAAATTACAGTTAGTTCTGTTAAAAATTGTAGCTAAGATTGCCAAATTACTGAAAATTGGGAGGTACCGTTACATGGGAGTTATATCCGAACATGGGCCTATGTTGACAATTTTTGATAGAGAGGTGTTGTGACCACTTAGAACTTCAAATGTCAAATTACTGCTAGTTCGGTTTAATATTTTAGCTAAAATCATCAAATTACTGAAAATCGGGAGGTACCGTTATATGGGGGCTTTCTAGACAATTTTTGGTGGAGAGGTGTGGTGACCACTAAGAATTTCAAATGTCAAATGTTCAAATTACAGATAATTCTGTTAAAACTTGTTTGTAAAGTTCTCAAAATACCTGAAATCGGGCGGTAACGTTATATGGGGGCTATTCCAAAACATGGACCTATGTCCACTAGTTATATAAGTTTATTGACATTTAAGAAACCTAAATGCCAATTGATAGCTAAATCGGTCTGAAAATGTAGATAAAAACGTCAAAATGCCGTAAATCGGGGGTACCGTTATGTGGGGGCTATACCAAAACGTGGACCTAGGTCCACAACTTTTGTTATATAAGTTTAGTTACACTTACGAACCCTAAATGTCAAATTATAGCTATATCGGTCTGAAAATGTAGCTAAAAAAGTCAAAATACCGTAAATCGGGGGGTACCGTTATATGGGGGCTATACCAAAACGTGGACCTATGTCCACAAGTTTTGTCACATAAGATTATTGACATTTAAGAACTTCAAATGTCAAATTATAGCTTCATCGGTCTGAAAACGTAGCTAAAAACTTCAAAATACCGTAAATCGGGGGGTACCGTTATATGGGGGCTATACCAAAACGTGGACCTATGTCCACAACATTTGTTATATAAGTTTATTGATACTTAAGAACCCTAAATGTCAAATAATAGCTAAATCGGTCTGAAAATGTAGCTAAAACCGTCAAAATACCGTAAATCGGGGGGTACCGTTATATGGGGGCTATACCAAAACGTGGACCTATGTCCACAACTTTTGTTATATAAGTTTATTGACATTTAAGAACCCTAACTGTCAAATTATAGCTACATCGGTCTGAAAATGTAGCTAAAAACGTCAAAACACCGTAAATCGGGGGCTACCGTTATATGGGGGCTATACCAAAACGTGGACCTATGTCCACAAAATTTCTTATATAAGTTTATTGACACTTAAGAACCCTAAATGTCAAATTATAGCTAAATCGGTCTGAAAATGTAGCTACAAACGTCAAAATACCGCAAATCGGGGGGTACCGTTATATGGGGGCTTTACCAAAACGTGGATCTATTTCCACAAGTTTTGTTATATATGTTTATTGACACTTAAGAACCCTAAATGTCAAATTATAGCCAAATCGGTCTGAAAATGTAGCTAAAACCGTCAAAATACCGTAAATCGGGGGGTACCGTTATATGGGGGCTATACCAAAACGTGGACCTATGTCCACAACTTTTGTTATATAAGTTTATTGACATTTAAGAACCCTAAATGTCAAATGATAGCTACATCGGTCTGAAAATGTAGCTAAAAACGTCAAAATACCGCAAATCGAGGGGGTATCGTTATATGGGGGCTATACCAAAACGTGGACCTATGTCCACAACTTCTAATATATGAGTTAACTAACACTTAAGAACCCTAAATGTCAAATTATAGCTACATCGGTCTGATAATGTAGCTAAAAACGTCAAAATACCGTATATCGGGGGGTACCGTTATATGGGGGCTATACCAAAACGTGGACCTATGTCCATAACTTTTGTTATATATGTTTATTGATACTTAAGAACCCTAACTGTCAAATTATAGCTAAATCGGTCTAAAAATGTAGCTAAAAACGTCAAAATACCGCAAATCGGGGGGTACCGTTATATGGGGGCTATACCAAAACGTGGACCTATGTCCACAAGTTTTGTTATATATGTTTAGTGACACTTAAGAACCCTAAATGTCAAATTATAGCCAAATCGGTCTGAAAATGTAGCTAAAAACGTCAAAATACCGTAAATCGGGGGGTACCGTTATATGGGGGCTATACCAAAACGTGGACCGATATAGCCCATCATCGAACTTGACCTGCCTGCAAACAAAAGACGCACTTTCCCAAAATTTCAGCGTCCTATCTCCATTTTTGTGGATGCTAGAGTGATTACCACAGACGGACGGACGGACGTGCTCAGATCGACTTAGAATTTTACCCTGATCAAGAATACATATACTTTATAGGGTCGCAAATGAGTATTTCAATGCGTTACAAACGGAAAAACAAACTTAATATACCCTCCATACTATGGTGGAGGGTATAAAAAAATGCGAACGGGCAAAATCAAAATTTCGAGTTTAACTAAAAACTGGATAGTTTTTATACCCTCAGCATTTATGCTAACGAGGGTATATGGGCAATATTTTTGAAAATTTAACATAGTTGAAGCCAATGGTTGAATATTATACAAATTTCGGATAAAATGAAATGTTTTTAGACTTGGCAAAAAATATTGACCTTAAAAGTTAATTTGCGTGGAAGCTGTGGCTACATTTATCTTAAATAATGGGTAAAAATGGGTTGAAGTCAACGTGTCTAATCACAAATCGAGAGAAAACAAAAACTCTCGATTTGTGATTAAACCACACCTTTCGCGATTTTCCCGTCAAAGTAGAAGTAGAAGGCAACTAAATAAGGATCATCTCACTAGTGTATAACGTTTCAATATTTGATCTGCGTCTACCATTAAATGATGCTGACATTTTGAAGCCAGATTTTAAGTGTTTTTTGAACTTCGTCCCGCAAAAAATCGTATATAGGATTGTAGATCTCGCGATTCTGAGTTATTTGATATATTTGTCGTGAATGTAGCCTACACAGCTTCACAGAAATCTGCATTCAAATACGAAAATTGTATGCGAACATTTTTCTAAAAATCATATTTTTCGGGCCTAATTTTAACAATTGTCATTTGATTTACTCGTAACTGATTGCAAATTTTAGATTTTTATGTTGCGGTTCTAATAAATCTTTACTCGTAAAATTCCATCTACTAAAAGGCGGATACGAGAAATTCCAAGGTAGGAAAATCACCTAAAATTGTTTTCGAAAATATCGTGCATTTTATCGCGTATTCTGCGGGCCGTTTCCACTGCAATGAAAAAACTTGTGCAGCATCTTCGTTTTTGTGGAAGCAGAGATTTAAAAACTTCGCTGATAAGGGAACTACATTAATTTTATCCCAAAAGATAGTGTTTGATGCTACATCCACGATTCCTGATTGATCGCCTTGAAATAGATATATATCGATGTAGACTTTCGTGGTGACACTGAAACCGGATGCGGAACAAAATTTATTGTACCTTGCGCAAATTAGAGATGTTTTACTGGTTTTTTAATGCATCCGGCTGCATCCGATGCTACATCTTAGCGTCCAAATTATATTTCGAAAAATATATACAAATTAAAAGATATGGTCTTGCTGTACATGAAAATCACATGCGGACAAAACGATTTTGATAATTACGCGATTTACACATATTTTAATAATTCATTTTAGTTAAAGCTGTTTCTTTGAACTCTATTTCCGTTTAAGAAGTCTAATGATGTATTTCAACAACCCGATAACTTGCCTCAATGGGAAACCTTCTATGTGAATGTAGATAAAGCAAAATCCGCCCATTTTCTTGGCAGTTTCAAGAAAAATTAAAAAAGTACTCCTATAGAATTTTTCCAATATTTTAAACTCCAGACTGCATGTGAAAACAATTATTCCAAACCAAAATTTGTTTTTTGTAACAGAAATATGTGTTTTTTTAGCTTAATATCCTAATCCCGATGATTATTAGTTTGGTCTCATTTGATTCCCCGTGAAGTCTTTATTAAAAACTGTTACTTTTTTTGTAATTTTTGATGGGTAAATGTACCTATATTTTCAAAAAAAAATCGGATTACATTTAAAATTTTGTCAATTTTTTTGTAAATTCCGCGAATGCTGAGTAACATTTTACAAATATTATGCAATCTACTTAATGACGTCACTTCGTGATAATTTTTTAGTGACAATTGTGCTCAATAAAATAATTCGTGTTTTTATAATATTTTTTTCCTTAAAAGCAGAAGTAAAACCGCGATAACATTTGTCCGCAACAACCAAAAACTTGATCGCGAGCGGATTTGTGCTTGGGAATTTTTTCTTAACCTATGTACCAAAAATCCTTAATGTAGCGCGAAAAGAAAAAAAAATAAATTTTTTGGAAATGGAATATGAAATAATTGGCAACATTTCCCATAACCCTCGTTTGCATAAATGCTGAGGATATAAAAAGTAAAAATAACTGTAACGGATCATGCTTTTTTGCTGTTCTAAAGTTGTTTTGCAAAAAACTCATTAATTTTTCATACACAATAAATTCGATGATGTGGATACAAATCGGATGTTGTCAAAAGATGAAGAATAGACTGTATCTATCATGACCCCCTGTAGACTGCTTCGGAAAGAAGCTGTGAAAGTACTACTTCATTATGAAGTAGTTAGATTTTATTTTGCTGGGTATAGTATTCATTTTTAAACAAATGGCTGCTGCTTGTTCTTATTTCAGTACTCATACGCCCTGATTTGTCTTCTCACCTTTCAAGTAACTCAGCCAAAAGTTGATCATCTGCTTTGCTACTTTCCCATTACCTTATTTAAAGTGAATACCATACTAGCTTGTATTGTTCACCAACAACTTTTTCTCCTTCATTTCCCTCTGTGGTTCTGCATTAAAAAATTCAACTAATTTCAATCCCTAGAAAGCACTTTCAGAGCTATTGTGCATTTTATTCATGTTGCTGTTGTTTTATATCCTGTTGTGCTTTAACAGGTTTGCAAAATTAACCCACAAGTACAAACATACATACATTTAGCTATACAAAGTGATGATTTACTAGCATTCAACAGAACTTTTTAATTGAAATTATCATGAAAGTTTGTGAGCATATTAGTTCTAGCATATGCTAATTTAAGGTAAATAAATATTTTAGTTTTATATTGAATGGCTTTCTGACTAGAGTGGTGTTGGAATAACAAAGTCGGTATAAACGACTACATTTAAAAATGTTAAAACTAATTAAAACTGCAAAGTAAATTGTTTAAAATGCAGTTTACCTGAAAAAATCCACTTTTACTTTA
Organism: Musca autumnalis; assembly: GCF_047663935.1. Lineage (NCBI taxonomy): Eukaryota > Metazoa > Arthropoda > Insecta > Diptera > Muscidae > Musca > Musca autumnalis. The sequence continues at coordinate 219,601,357 of NW_027411977.1, read as the reverse complement.
TTTTTGGGAGATCTGTAAGTATTTTGGTTTAGTTAGCTCGAAGGCATCTGAATAAAAGCCGGGTGGCTGATAATTTTAGTATCTCCCTAAAAATGTTTACTTTGAAAAATTTTTTGCTCATGGGTAGTGATGTTGTCGGCTCCGTCCCGACTGTAGCCTTTGCTCACTTAGACAAATTAATGCAAATATATCACAAAAAATTAACCATCGCTTTAATAAGGCAAAATAAATAAAATTGATTTCAGTTTTCATTTCACATTTTCCAAAAAAATTCGAATTAAGCCACAGATTTATAAATTTTTTTAGCGCATATATTCATGTTATCTTTATAAAAACTTCCCTTTTTATCCCCATATGCAACTCTTTATGTTGATATTGTTTAAATTTTTTAATTAACCCTTCTGAACTTTAAGATGTGTTATTTTGCATAAAATATACGACACGACTGACATTAACTCTTCATGAATGAAAAACAGAAAAAAATGCTGTTAACACTTAACCACCATTCATCACTTCCAATGACAGCAACAGCACTCCATTATGTGTGGAAACTTCGCATAACAACAAAACCTCATACTTGCCTACACTCCAATACTAAAATAATGTATAATAATGTATAATAATGCACTCCTCCATGGTAAACCCTTCACCCAGTTTCCAAGCAAACACAGCCTCAGTATATACATTCATACATACACAAATATGTACAGTATGTTTAAGTGATGATGGTGTTTAAGGCACCTCATTATAAAAAGTGGGTGAGTACCAGTTTTTACTACCAATTGCAATTCCACCCACTTTTCCGCCTTTTTTCTGTAAATGTATATATAAGCGTGCCTTTTATCTTCGTTTTTGCACAGACTCTATATTTAAATTTCATCTTAGCCTTTTTGAGTATGTTTATTTTCAACAACTTCAAACAAACATAAACAAGACGACAACAGTCTATTCTTAGTAGAATAGAACAATAAACAACACATTTAAATGAATAATAATTTTTTATTTTTTTCTTTTAATCATAATAAGTCATTTATGTATTATTGGTTTACTTGCCATTTGATTTTTTGGGGAAGAAGTCTTTGTACAAATAAAAAACTGTTGAGGACATATGGCAATATCCTAAACTATGGCCTTCTCTACATTTCTCAAAAGCACATCAAATTAACTATCTCCTCCCACTTTAGAAACTAGTTCTTTTAAACTTCAAAACAAGAAAACAATTTTTAAATCGAAGGTTTTAATATGGGATGGGAAAATATCCAGAGGGATCCGCCGCACAGTGGTACAGAAATCGATTTTTTTTTTTTTTTTTTTTTTTTTTTTTAAGCGAACGTTCCCACGCCTCACTTTCCCACCCCTGCCGACCGAGGGGGCGTCCTCCCCTTTCGTGGGGATCGCGTACACACCATGATCCGCATCATGGTGGCGTATACGAAGGAAATTCGAAAACCAGCTACAGAATCTACTTCATCAGCCAGTTATATATTAAACCATACAAACCACTAGTTATTTAAAGATAAAATTATATTAGATTTTATGACTTCGAAACTCATGCAAAAGTCCACATTATAGTACATGGAATTAAAATCAGTACACATTTTGCTAAGTGGTTCACCCATCGAATAATTGGTTCGGTGAAAATCTATATATAAGAATTGATAATATCTACTAGGTCTAAAAGGAACATTTATTCTAATAGACGATATTAAGAAATCAGACGGCACACTACCATTCAATACTTTTAAAACAAACATAGTATTCAACATAATACGTCTACTTTTTAATGTAGGCAATCGAATTAACTTTAGCCTGCTAGAGTATGAAGGCAATTCAAAATTACTATTCCAATGTAAACCTCTCAATGCAAAAAGTAAAAATTGCTTTTGCACTGATTCGATTTTATCGGAATAGATTCCATATAGCGGATCCCATACGACAGATCCATATTCTAATATAGGTCTTACAAGGGAAGTGAATAATTGCTTAGTTATATATGGATCAGAAAACTCTTTGGCCCATCTTTTTATAAATCCTAAGACTCCATAGGCTTTATTTAACATAGAAATTACATGATTGTTAAAATTTAATTTTGGATCCATCAAAAGACCAAGATCAACAAATGATTCTACAGATGATAGAACAAAATTATTAATATTGAATTGCCTTGTCAAAGAAGATGATCTGGAAAAACACATATGTTTACATTTATTCAAATTTAAATCCATACAATTTATTTTGCACCATTGAAAAAGATTATTTAAATCAGTTTGAAGTAAATCAGCTTGCATCAGAGAATTATGAGAAATGAATAACTTAACATCATCAGCGTACATTAGCAATTTGGAGTACATTATTGAACTTGGCAAATCGTTTATAAATAAAAGAAAAAGAACCGGTCCAAGGTGACTTCCCTGTGGAACACCCGACGGAACAGAAATCGACTTTGATAAACATCCCTCAAACAGAACAATTTGAGATCTATTTTGCAAATAGGATGCTATCCACTTGAGTAAATTTGTATTGAAGCCTATATAATCTAATTTATGTAGCAGAAGCTTATGATTGACTCTGTCAAAAGCTTTGCTAAAATCTGTATAGATTGTATCAGTCTGATAACGCTGAACAAATCCTTTTATTACAATCGATGTAAATTCAATCAGATTTGTTATTGTTGAGAGACCACTGCGGAAACCATGCTGATATGGACTTAGCATGGGTTGAATTTTGATGGAAATTACATCCGTGATTAGTTTTTCAAATAGTTTAGGAATTGCACTTAATTTTGCAATTCCTCTATAATTCGAAACATTTGATAGACTGCCAGATTTGTGTAGAGGAATAATGTAAGATTTTTTCCATAAAGTTGGAAAATGACCAAATTTAAGGGAATAATTAAACAGTTGTGTTAAAGGAGTTGATAATGTAGCGGAACAAAACTTGAGAATTATACTGGGAATCCCGTCAGGGCCTGGACTTTTTATTGACTTTAAAGTTCGTAAACTTCTGGAAACGTCTTGAGTTTTTAAATAAGGCATACTTATTTGGTCTATCTTGGATAACTTATAAGGGTAAGGGTCTCTAATTGGACAAACTGCACTTGAATAGGTTGTAGTAAAGAATTTTTTAAAACCTTCAGCTATATCAGAGTTATTTACAAATTCTTGGTCATTGAATTTCAGAATAGGTGGTTTAGAGGAAACTTTTCTTTTCAAGTTAACAAATTCATAAAAGGATTTTGGATTTGATTTAAAATTATCCTTAATCTTGTTGAGGTAAAGATTATACAATCTACTGGACTCTAAAGTATACTTGGATCGAGCAAGGGAATAATTGGCATAGTCTATAGAAGAGCCAGTTTTTTTATATTTCCGAAAAAGCTTATTCTTGGAATTTTTTATGGACGAAAGTTCGGATGTTATCCATGGATATTTACCGGAGTTTTTCATTCTGACATTAGGGACACACTCTGAGACAAATTTATTAAGGATATCATAAAATTTAATTATTACAAATTCAAGGTCTTCGTGACTCTTACATAGACATACTGATGTCCAGTCTACAGAAGAAATAAGGGAGTTCAGCTTTCTAAAATCGGTTTTTTTAAAATCAGGAACGGTTTTCATTAATTTAGAATTAGTTTCTACTATGTTATTATTTATCATGGAAATACATAATGTAGGGTGATGATTGTCTTCAGGTGAAGAAATTGGAAAAATTCGGGTTATTTCGAAATATTGTGTAACATTTACAAAAGCTAAATCAAGAATTCTATCATAGCTATTAATTATATTATTTATTTGATGAACATTGAGGTCACAAAAACAATTAACAATCTCAAATGTATCTTGATTTGTATTTGCGTCGGATGTTAAGGGAGTTAACGCTTCAGAATCAGGCAGTTTAAGCCACTTAACAGACGGCATATTAAAATCGCCAAGAACCAAAATTCTATCAGAATCATTCATGTTTTTAATTACTGAGTTTATTGCTAATATATGCTTCTTATAAATATCAAGTTGTGATGACGGAGGTATATAAGAACAAGTGACAAATAACTTATAATTACCTAATTCAATAGATGTGGCAATAAATTCAATATCAGAAAAGTTAGGTTCAATTAAGTTAGCGGAATATTTAGAATCAACTGCAATAAGGACTCCTCCGCCTTTTTTATTAATACGATCCTTTCTAAACACTTGATAGTTAGAACATAAAATCTCACTACTTAACACGGATGGTTTTAACCACGTTTCCGAAAATACAATAACATTATAATCGAATCCGAAACTATCAGTAAATAAGCGAGTTAATTTTGTATTTAACCCTCTTACATTCTGATAGCAAATAGAGAATGAACTAATTAGTTTTTTGATAATGTAGACTGTCTTTGAGGCAAATAAGCTACATTATCTGTTCTTTCCACAAATTCTTTCACAAATGCTTTAACAGGCCAAAATTCCTTCGATATTAGTTGCATAAAGATATTTTCATTCACTACCACTTTAAAAGAGGATTTATTTCCTGAAAATGCTGATCTAAGCTTATAGCACTTTAAAAAGTAGTTTCCCTCAATTTTAGATTTAATAAAATAATTTATATCATCAGCTGTAGTATTTGAGGAAAACCTAGCTACAAAGACCGCTTTCAAGGCCGGAGCATTTGATAACGGTCCCTGGACAGCTTGTAGGGATTGCTCAGTTTTGGCAGAAGCAACCTCGGAAGGAACAACTGGTCCAGGAAGTGATATCTCCTGAATCTGTTGAGTAGATTGTGTATTCTTCTGGAGACCAACACCTTCAATACTCATCAGTTCATGATTAGTTGTCAACTTCTCTGAACCCGTTTTAACCCCCGGGGCCACCCGTGACGCAACACCAGCATAAGAGTGCACATTAACAGTCTCGGTCTTACCTGAGGGTTTGACCGAGGACGTGTCTTCCGCAACACTCCCCTCAGAAACACTTGCCTTACGACTAGGCACTACTTTAGTTGGTACCTTTTTCGCAGTCCTTTTTCGTTTCTGGCCAGCACTAGCAGGTGATGATACAAATTCGTCCAATTCTTGATATTTTTCAAATAAATTCGAAAAACTCTTAAAACGAGACGACAAAGATGAGAAGTCATTTTTAATTGAATTTAACTCCGACCGGAGATCTTTGACAAAATTATAAAACTCTGCAGAGAGTTTCCTGCATTGAGGGCAGCACCAACGAACACCAACATTTTCTCGAATAGTGTCAACTACTTTTGCATTAATGCGAGCACATTTAACATGCCATTGATTAAGGCAAAGCCAACACGTAACACATAATGCATCATCAGCAACGATATTACACAATTCATAAGGGCATGCCATTGTATATTTTAATTTTATATGTTAAAATTTCAATTTATAGATTATAATTAAAAATGATTTCTGGGATTCGAATTCCTTCAGATTAGAAAAAAAATGAACGTTGGCAACTCTATTTTGAGATGACAAAACAAAACACACAACGAAATGTTACAATAACAAATCAAACCAATAAATTTAGAAGAAGAATGATAACACAAAAGGGATCGAGCAATTAGATTAATGTAATGTAACGAAATATAAATGTTATTGAGTAAAAACACACTTGAATTCACTGCACAAGTTAGAATAAATCAATTTAAAATAGTTTTGAAACAATTCTATTACACAAAAACACAATTTTAATATTAAAATTATTATTTTTTAAATAAAAACACGGAGCGCTACAAATTAAGTCGACTATCACAACAGGGTTGCCGATAGTCCTGGCCAAAACCCCCCAATTTTTTGTTGTCACCGATTCTTAATTTGTATATGGGATTCGATAGTAAATATAATGAAACTAAGGAAAGCAAAAAACTGGATCAAAACATTGGAAGGTGTGGGCGTGGCGTGCTCCTAAAAAATACATATTTTTGGAAAATACGTATTTTTTGTAAGTTTCTGGAGAAACAAATAGCTATTTTTCAGAAAGTAAAGCAGATATTGTGTTCATTGTTTTTTTTTCGGTAGGCAGGATTTTTGACTTTTAGAGTCGTTTTAATAAATTACAATAGCGTTTACACGATATGAGCTATTTTATTTTCCTCAGATACACAGAATGATGCCAGAGAGTGTCCTCTTTTAGTCCATATACACGTTTGTACCCGTCCCGTTCCGTCCGTTTAACACTTTTTTAATTTGTATACCCTCAGCATTTATGCTAACGAGGCTATATACACTTTCATACACTCAAAATGTTCGCATGATAACTCTTGAAGAGAGTAACCTCTGTTATCCATACTTTGGACATCGTGAAACTTCTACCAGACTTAGATGTGGTCCACTCCTTCGGGTACCTCCCACACAAAAGGTTCTGAAAGGTTCTGATTAGGACCTTCTCTCGAATCGCTTTGATTTTTGCTGTAAGATCTTGTATTCACCTCCAACCATAGCACAGTACAAGTTTACCTCCCACACAAAATTTCAGATAAGTTCACTTTAAGACCTTCTCTCGAATCACTTTGATTTCCGTTGAAGCAATAGCATTCGATGCCTCAATTACGACAGTAAAAGTTTTTTCAGGGGCAAGTCCATACTTCTTGAGCAAACAGCCCGAAAGGTGTAAAACCCCCTATGGCACCATATATATCTCTCGAACTGATCAACCGATTTGGTCAAATTTATGGCCTTTGTCACATTTTGTCCAAACTTAGTTTCAGTTCGAAGATGGGCAACAACTTCCAGTATTTCCCCAATATTTAAAATATGTCACTAAAATGGTATGCACGACATCTCTCGATTTGGTCCAAACTTAGAATCTCCTAATATTTTGTCCAAATTTCGATTATCTTCTAAAATAGCCCAAATCGATCCTCTCCACAAAAGTTTAACATTTGTGTCTAAGTGCAGTTTAGGGTCTGTTCGAAGATCCTTTAATATGTATACCGATGCTTTTCGTTGTGGTCCTGTTTACAGAAATGTTTTCCCTGAACAAGTCCATGCTAACTGGCATACTGGTCCAATAGTTATACGATGATCCACTGAAAATTTTCCATAATGGAGTATGTCGGTTCATCCCTTTAAGTTCCTCCTCCGCAACACTTGGAGAACTAACTAATCCACATTTTTATTCGCAAGTCAAATGTCCTAAAAGGGGCATCAAATTCTGAAAGGACCCTAAATACATTCCATCTGTCCGTAGATGAAAGTTTCAATTCACATAGCCTGAGATATATCTATGTCGGCAAAGCCGACTGATATGTTTTACTTGTTAAATCGAAGGAAAATATGCAGAGGGATCCGACGCTAGTCGTTAATGCTTTTATACCCTACACCACTATGTGGGGAGTGTATTATAAGTTCGTTTTGGCCAAAAAGTTTGTAACGCATCAAAATAATGGTCGTAGACCCATGCCTATATATACCAAAATTAATGTCTCGACGAGCTGAGTTGATCAGGCTATGTGTGTCCATCCGTCCGTATGTCCATCTAAACCATGTAATCACGCTACAGGTCGCAATTTTGATAGAATCGTCACGACATTTTGGTCATTAATGGGGGTCCCGGAGGGGAAGACGATTGCTGATTTTTGTGATGGTCGGATAATATTCGTGGGTCGGAATGGATAAAAACTTATTTGTAGAAATAGTAAACGTTTTATTCCAAAGCAATTAGCTCAGCGTCTATAAGCGGTATACCAAAAGCGAAACCTGGCAATGAAAGTAGAAAATATCGCCTTTCTAACGATGTAAATTAGGTTGTCGTAGGTTGTGAAACAACGAGTATATTGCAATAGCCGCTAACGAAACCCAACTTTTCATTTTTGCAAATTTAATTATACTCGGTGCTCTTGAGTCACATTTAAATGGAATCTGCTTACACCTGGGAAGTTTTTGCGGATTCTGAAACTACAATGTTCATAAATGAGAAAAATCAAAAAACAAACAAGTAAGAAAAGCGTTAAGTTCGGTCGGGCCGAACTTTTTATACCCTCCACCACAAATGTCAGCCATTTTCGGTACCGAAATTCGGAAGGTACCGTTCTATGGGGGCTATATGATGGCGTGGACCTATACCTACAAATTTCTGGGAGAAAGTTTTATACGCCTAAAGAGGACTAAATACCAAATTTCAGCCATCTCGGTGTGATAATGAGGCTAAAACGTTCAAAATATCGAAAATCGGGAGATATTGTATTATGGGGGCTATATCAACACGTGGACCTATATAAACATTTTATGATAGAACTGTTTCTTAGCCTCTGGAAACACAAAATACAAAGTTACAACCGATTCTTTGGTCAAATGGGTCTAATACATTCAAAATATATTAAAATGACGCGTACTTTATATGGGGCGTTATATGGGCGCTATACCGAAACGTGGACCTATATAACCCAACTTTGGTAGGAATGTTTTTTGGCCTCTGAAGACACAAAATACCAAATTACAACCAATTCTGTGGTCAAATGGGTCTAATACATTCAAAATATATTAAAATGACGCGTACTTTATATGGGGCCTTATATGGGGGCTATACCAAAACGTGGACCTATATAACCCAACTTTGGTAGGAATATTTGTTGGCCTCTGGAGACACAAAGTACCAAATTACAACCAATTCGGTGGTAAAATGGGCCAAATATCTTAAAAATGCCTTAAAACGACGACGCGTCACGCGTCATTTTGTATGGGGGCTATACGAAAGCGTGGACCTACATAGCCCGCTTTCAATACCAAAAGTCCTACGTAAATATAACATATTTTCCCAAAATTTCATCAACCTACGTCAATCCGTTCGGACGCTAGAGTGATTTCCACAGACGGACAGACGGACAGACGGACAGACGGACGGACATGGCTAGATCGATGTAGAATTGCACGCTGATCAAGAATATATATACTTTGTGGGGTCTACGATGATTATTTCGAGTAGTTACAAACGTAGTGACAAACTTAATATACCCCCATCCTATGGTGGAGGGTATAAAAATTCGCCGGAGCGCTTTTTAAATAAATCGCGATTAAAGTTGACATTGTTAGGGGTTGTTTAGGTTTTCACGATTTTGCTTAGACACCGCATATCCTATCAAAATGAGACTGAAGTAAATATTGTAGCTATGAAAATTCTCTATAAGATTGGCCTTTACGGTATTTTCGTAGGTTTTACCATTTTTGAGATATTGAAGTTCAAATTGGGACAATGCACTGACTGAAAATATGCAGAGGGATCCGACGCTAGTCGTTAATGCTTTTATACCCTACACCACTATGTGGGGAGTGTATTATAAGTTCGTTTTGGCCAAAAAGTTTGTAACGCATCAAAATAATGGTCGTAGACCCATGCCTATATATACCAAAATTAATGTCTCGACGAGCTGAGTTGATCAGGCTATGTGTGTCCATCCGTCCGTATGTCCATCTAAACCATGTAATCACGCTACAGGTCGCACAATGCACTGACTGTATTGCCCCCTTATGAACAATGTCATGAAGGGTGCGCCTTAACTAACTTTTAATGAAAACCGCTTACACAGGGGAAGTTTTTGTGAATTCTGAAACAGCAATGTTCATAGATGAGAAAAATCCAAAAACAAGAAAAAAATCGCTGTAGGGATTTTTAAATAAATCGCGGTCAAAATTCACATTTTTAGGTGTTTTTTAGGTTTTCACGATTTTGATTGGAAACCGCAAGTCCAATCGAAATGGAGCTAAAGAAAATTTTGTTGCTGTGAAAATTCTCTACAGGTTTGACGTTTATGATTTGTTCTCAGGCTGTACCATTTTTGAGATAAAGAAGCTCAGTTTACATTGTTAGGTTTTTTTGTTAGGGTTTCGCGATTTTGCTTGAATACGGCAAGTCTTATCGGCATGGGACCTACAAGACTGGCTTATGTAATTTTTCCTAGATTGTACAATTTTTTTAGATATATAAGTCTAAGTTGAGAAATTGCAGCCATGACATTGTTTTATAAGGAGACGATACAGAATTGAATTTGAATTGTCCCAATTGCAACTTCTATATCTCAAAAGTTGTAAAACCTACGAAAATATCATTAACGTCAATCTTGTAGAGAATTTTGATAGCTACAACATTTTCTTTATTCCCTTTTTGATAGGACTTGCAGTTTCGAAGCAAAATCACAAAAACCTACACAACCCTTAAGAACTTGAACCGTGATTTATTTGAAAAGCGCTCCGGCGATTTTTTTTTTTTTGTTTTTTGATTTTTCTCATCTATGAACATTGTAGTTTCGAATCCGCAAAAACTTCCCAGGTGTAAGCACCTTCCATTTAAATTTGATTCAAGAGCACCGTGTATAATTACGAATACCACAGGTTCGGTTGGGGACCTTCCAAAAGCAAAGTCTGACTCTGAAAGTAAAAAAATCCTACCTTTACAATGATGCAAAGGAGTTTGAGTAGGTGAAAAAATGACGGAGATATCGCACTAGTCGGTAATACGTCACATTTTTCCAATTTTGTTTTAAATCACGCGACAGGTCGCAATTTTAATAGGGTGGTCATGAAATTTTGGTGGTTAATAGGGCTCTCAGAGAAGAAGCAGCATATAATTTGGTGATGGTCGGATAACATTCAAGAGTCGAAATGGGCAAAAAATGTATATGGACAAAAATTCAAAGTTTTATTCTTATGCGAATATCTTCGCCTTTATTAGTCGTACTCCGAAAGGAAAGGCCGTCAATGGTTGAGGGAAATGTCATCTTTCCCATGTCGGCTTTGGTTGGATTCGTTGAACAATGAAGACATTCTGAGCCTTAAAATATTCCCGATTGCATTACCAAAATTGGTGAAATGCTTGTGATGTTGAAAAAGACGCTTTGATATTCCAATTTATGGAATTTTATTTCCATGTCAGATATTTCTGCTTCTGTTGGACATATTCCAAGGAGAGAGCTTGATAATGAAATTAAACCATCTGAGCTTTAAATTAAATGTGGCATTTATGAATAAATGTGGCGTTTATGTAAAATATCAGAGTTATTGCAAAAGGCGCCTTTTTTCCTGTTATTCCTCTTGGGAGCATAGGGCTTCCACAGAGCATCGCCATCGTACACGGTTACTTGCTGTTATTTTTGCATCTTCCCATATAAGGTTGTTTTGTCTTAGTTCTTGGATTATTGTTCGTCGCCAGGTGTTTCTTGGATGACCTCCGTTTCGTAATCCTTGGGGATTTCATTCAAGCGCCATTCTGGTTATGCTATGAACATATTTTCTTAAGGTCTGGCCAATCCACCTTTATTTCCTACGTCTAATCTGCTTTAGTATGGGTGCCTGGTTTGTTAAGTTCTATAGTTCTATGTTACTTATGGTGTTGGGCCAGAATATCCTGCATATGATCCTGAGGCGTTTGTTTATGAATATCTGTAGCTTTTGCGTGATGGTGTTACATACAAGCCAGGTTTCTCAGCTTTATAGTAGAATCAAGTTTCGAATATTTTAAACTTTCTTGCTTTTAAGGCGCTAATATATCACAGTTTTAATATTTTGAAGTTTTTACTTTAATGACAAATAACTCTGCTTTTATTTGGTGAATTAACAAAAAGTAAAATACTAATCAACAAGACCAGCAAAGCTTTCAATCAGTATCAGGTAGATGTCGACTGTGGTCAAAATAAAATTAAATATTCATTATTTTGGTTCAGTTCGCCTTAAGACATTTGGTATAATAGTCAGATAGGTGAAAACTTTAGTATCTCAATAAATGAAATGTTTACAAGTGAAAAGCTTATGTACTGGGGTAGTGGTGTAGGGTATCACATAGTCGGCCCCGTCCCGTCTATGGCCTTTGCTCACGTGTTTCTAAATCGCTTTAATTTTCTAATTTTTAAATCCCATTTAATTTTCTATCCCACTGCAAAGTCTGACACACATATGCATCTCCTTAAAGAAAATAAAATAAATTTAATAAAAATTAAATCCATAAAAGAGAGAGTTTTTTTCAATATGTATTCATAATGTTTATTTAAACACACATAGCAAAGAAATACAAACCATTAAAACCCCCAAGCGCAATAAAATACACATTTTGTAATAAAAATAAAATTTTAATTTACCTAACAACAACACAAATAACACTGTGATACAAAAGTGGACAAAATTTTTTTGCAGGATTTCTGATGCACAAATTCGTTTTTGTGGGAGTCCATAGAAGACGAAAATACCTTTGGTTTCTTTGGGTCACTTCGGGTTTTTATTTTATAACGGTAAATGTATGAAAAATGGACTTTCTTGGATTTTCAAATTTAAACGGACATTACTTCTTTTTTCCACAACCGATTTGCACACACTTTTTTTCATTATAAAGGGGAAAGTAATGCCTTTCGAACAAGCCATAGATTTTTAAAATCGGTTAACAAATGGTTAAGTAATAGTGGTTTAAGTGTGACAAAAATGCATTAAAAACAGTAAAACGTTTTTCCTTGTGCTCTAGGCTGCGTAAACGACACCTAACGGTACAATTATTTACTGTTAGCAAGTAGGAAATTTAGTTGGCTTTCCAAAGTGGGAAAAACCAACGAAATCGGTTGAAAAATGAATGCGTTATGGCATTTTTTGTGTTTCAACTTTTTGGTTTTTTTTCATATTTTCCTTTATAAAAGATGGGTATCTTAGCATGTATGATTCTAATTGTGATTATCCTGCTTAACAATTACGCACAAGGTATCGATGTTTTATAAAGGAAAATATGAGAAAAAACCAAAAAGTTGCAACACAAAAAATGCCATAACGCATTCATTTTTCAACGCATTTTGTTGGTTTTTCCCATTTTGGAAAGCCAACTAAATTTCCTACATGCTAACTGTGAATAATTGTGCTGTTAGGTGCCATTTACGCTGCCTGGAGCACAAGGAAAAACATTTTACTGTTTTTTAATGCGTTTTTGTCACACTTAAACCACTATTAATTAGCCATTTGTTAACCAATTTTAAAAATCTATGGCTTGTTCGAAAGGCATTACTCTCCCCTTTATAATGAAAAACAGTGTGTGCAAATTGGTTGTGAAAAAAAGAAGTAATGTCCGTTTAAAGTTGAAAATTCAAGAAAGCCCATTTTTCACTACATTTACCGTTATAAAATGAAAAACCGAAGTGACCCAAAGCAACCAAAGGTATTTTCGTATTCTGTGGACTCCCACAAAACCGAATTTATGCATTAGAACCCCTGCAAATTTTCACTGTAGCACTGTGTAATCATGGCTGAAAAAAAACCTGTGAATACTATAGGCCTCCTTACAAAGTAGGAAGAACAAAAAACAAATTTACAACAACTAGAACGAGTTCCAATTTTATGTAATAACAATGAAAATAAATATACAACGATGGTGACTAAGAAACAAAGGACTCCTCTTGGTACTACATATAGGAAAGAAGGAAAAAAGTAATTACGGATATGAAGTTCCTTTAAAATTAATATATGTATATTAGAATGTTGTTGTTTTCATATCCCTCAAATACGCAACGGGTTATCGCACAGTTCTTCACATGCACGCACACAAACACCTTATGCAACCCTGTGCCATACAATCATACGTGCTACCTTCCCATCAGGGAATAGGTTAAATAATGATATGACCCGTATTTTATAGACAGGCGACTTCAGGGACTTCCCATACAAATAACTTGTTTGTTTCATTCCTAAAAGCGTTTTCTTCCATGTTTCTAATGGATTTTAATAGATACCGACTTGTTTTCTAGTTTTGTTGTTACGTTGTAATGTTGGCCTGCCGCTGTCTCTACTAAAAGGAAGCTTTATTCTGAAGAAGCCATAATATTGTTAGCTTGTTTCCTGTTGCCTTTAACGTAACTGTAAATTTATGTTAACACATATTTGCTTGAATGTTTTGGCGATATGGTAGATGCGGGTGGATTTTGAAGGCATGTGACTGTTTGCGTAAAACAGTGTGACATTATTGCGTAGAAGTCGTTTCTAGGGTAGTTTAATACACTCTTAAGAACATTTGTCTACATTTGCAGGTGTGTAATGTAGGAAACTGGAAATGATATTTAAAGGCTATATATCTGAAGAACAAGTAGAGACATAGTTATGTATTTCACATTTTTTATGAGACTTTTGCTATAATCTAGGTTCTTATATACCATCAGTCTACAGGCTAACTAGGGTATTTAAACTGTGATAACATGAGAAATTTGAATCATGGAAATAATGTCTTTAGATCCCAAATATATTTGGAGGAAATCCGTTTTCTTTAATTTGGAGATGATTTAGTCAGGGTTTCGGTGTCGAGGTATTTTTGGCTCGACACCGACTCCGACTCCAGGCGAGTTTTTTTCAGGACTCCGACTCCGACTCAGACTCCGGGTCGACTCCGAGAGTGAATTCCTATACCACTAAAAATACATAAAATGTGCACAAATTTTTAACTTTTTCCTATATTTTGGCCTATATAGGCTAATGTGTTAGTTTTTCCTTACATATTCATTAGAAAAGGCATACCAATACTCTTTCTGCCGAATCTTTCATTGAAAAATAGCAAAGTTAGAAAGTTCTTGTCGGCATTCATTTTCTTGCACGAGTATATCGCACCTGATCAACAAAAGGGAAGCAATTCAAAATTTCTTACTTTTCAGTAGAGACAAAAACCTCTTCATACTTAACTAGTAACTCTGAGGACACGAAGAGTGGAATACCGGTATGTTATGACGAAAGAGTAGACAAAACAATGGGAGATTTTTACAGTGGATGGAGCTGATCATTATCTATCGTTTTTTATTAAAAAGTGAAAATTTCAAAATTTTGAGTTGCTACCCTTTTGTTGAACAGGTGCGATATTCTGGACGGAATTCTTCCGCGTGAGGAAATCTTTAAGCCTTCAAAATATTTGAAAATGATGGGGCAATACAAATCGTAAGGACTACATACAATAAAAACTATAAGCAATTTACGATTTAGTGTGCTTAGCCTTAAAAGGAGACCAGTTGCAAAGCTCAACAAAAGCCATTTTTTCATGATTTTTTTCCTAGAAAACTAAGTAACTTTTTGACAGATTTTTTTTTTATCTGAAAGAGAAAAATATTACGAAGGTTTGAGGTCGTCTACGAAACCTTGTTTTTATTAAAGCATTTTGCGGTGCCAACTCTATCTCGAAAACTAATAAACCAATTGTCATATATTTTTGTGGCCGATTTCGAGTAAAACAAGGTTTATATGCTGCATACAAAATAAAATAAATTGTTCCCATCCAACGCTCATACTGAGGCAATATTGTTCCGATCGACTTAAAAATTTGACCACATATTCTATGCCATTTATACTTTCAACTTTTTTCTGAAATTTTTAAATAGGGATCAAAATTCAGCGCTCACATTTTGAACTTTGGTGAGGAGTTGGATAATTTTATGGAAATATTTGAGATATATTGTGTACACCACTCAGCAGTAGGCAGATGGCTGTTTTCTGGAACTGAAAAATTAGCAAACGATGAGATTTCGTGCATGAAAATATGCTACAAAAATGTTGCTATGAAAATTTTATGTAGGGTCGGTTCACTAGGACAAGAAATCGATGTTGTCATGTTTTTATTGTCCTTTATCACTTTTACCCGATCCTTTCTCATGAAAACTCTATGATTATGTATTTCATTGAATTTCGTATATGCAATTGATTGTGCAGAAAACTCGGACAGATTCTGTTATTTGACTATCTACATCTAAAGTCCTCATTGAGTATTTAATGAATCCTAGATGAGAGATTCGCCGTTTGTCAGACTTCTGAGTTATAGCTGGATGAATCTTTCGTTAACCAACAACGAATTTATGATGCCTAATTCAGAAGCGTAACCATCCGAATTTGATATATAGTTAATAGATTATGCGAAATTTACCAAAATACATAAACATTTTTTTTTTTTTGAAAAAGTAACGGGTAAATCTGATAAAGGACAATGAAAACGTGACAATATCGATTTCTTGGATATGGGAAACCTACATATAATTCTGTGTGGAACATTTTTGTAGAAAATTTCATTTTGTTTTACTTTATGCGTTCAAGAACAAAAAGGACATGGAAGAAACTGAGCTAGAAGGACAGTATATTTGACATAAAGGTTCCTCATTCCATTTAAGTGAAAGCATGTCATCTAAAAACAAGTGAGAAAAGGCTATAGTCGGTACGGGGCCGACTATGTGATACCCTACACCACTACCTCTGTGAATAATCTTTTCACTCGAAAACATTTCTTTTATGAAGATACGAAAGTTTTCACCTATCTGGCTTTTATACCAAATGACTTAAGGCGAACTGAACCAAAATAATTAATATTTAATTTTATATTTGACTACGGTCGACATCACCAACATCAATAGGCTTCTATCTCTGTGAGAAAATTTAGTGATGATCCGATCAAAATTCCGACCTGTAGTGTGATTGCAGAAAAAGTGGAAAAAAGGAATGCATTAACGACTATTGCGATATCTCTATTATTTGACTACCTACGCCAACCTACTTTGCATAATTTCAAAGATGGGATTTTCTACTTTCTTATTCAGGCTTTGCTTTTAGAAGGCTTTGCAAAAATGAGAAGTTGGGTTTTATTAGCGACTATTGCGATATCTTCGTTGTTAGACCACCTACGAAAACCTACGTTACATTGTTGTAAAGGTGATATTTTACACTTTCATTGCCAGGTTTTGCTTTTTGTAGACCCTTTATAGACGCTGAGATATTTGCTTTGGAATAAAATGTTGACTTTTTCTCCAAATAAAGTTTTTGCTCATTCCGACCCCTAAATATTATCTGACCATCATCAAAATCAATAGGCTTCTTCCTCTGTGAGACCCTCATTAACCCTCGAAATTTCGTAACGATCCGATAAAAAAATGGAAAAATGGGATGTATTATCGAATATTGCGATATCTCCGTTATTTGGTCACCTACGCCGACCTAGTTTGCATTATTGTAAAGATGGGATCTTCTACTTTCATTGTAAGGCTTTGCTCTTGGAAAGTATCTAACCAAAGCTGTGATATTCGTCATTATAACTAAAATCGCAAAAATTAAAATTTGGGTTTAATTTGCGACTATTGTGATATGTTCGTTGTTTGATCACCCACGAGAACCTACTTTACATCTTTAGAAAGGTGATATATTCTACTTTCATTGCCAGGTTTTGCTTTTGGTATACCCCTTATAGAAGCTGAGATATTAGCTTTGAAAAAAAACGTTGTCTTTTTATCCAAATAAGTTTTTTGCCCATTCCGACCCCTAAATATTATTCGACCCTCACCAAAATCAATAGGCTTCTTCCCCTCCGGAACCCCCATTAACACCCAAAATTTCGTGACGATCCGATCAAAATTGCGACCTGTAGCGTGATTACAAGGTTTAGATGGACAGACGGACGGACGGACTGACGGACGGACACACATAGCCAGATCGACTCAGCTCGTCGAGACATTCATTTTGATATATATAAGTGTGGGTCTACGACCATTATTTCGATGCGTTACAAACTTTTTGGCCAAAACCAACTTATAATACCCTCCCCACATAGTGGTGTAGGGTATAATGATGAAACAATATCTCCAAACAGAGATATAAAGCTATTTTCTCAATGATTGATGAGGGTCAATCAAAAAAATCATTATGTCATGACTCAGAAATTTCAGCTATGGCATCCTTTGGAGTTCTCAATTGGGGCTTTCATTCCCAAAAGGAATTTTCCTCCCCCAGATCTTTATTTCCATTTTGTGTCACAGTGTATTCAGTACGATTTCCCATGGAGACCACGATGTCTTTAATAGAAGACAATGATGACTTCTCATAAAAAACAAGATGAGAATACCAATAGACCTTTGTGAGAAGACCAGTAAGATTTCTGACGAAAGAGGTTAAAGGTCCAATCTTAATTCGATTGATAGAACTTTACTATTATTTGCAAAAATGTGAAGAATCAATTGGATCAACAAAATATGGATCAATAGACTACACTTCAGAGGATAGTAAATATCCTGTGAATTGTCCTTTAACTTATTATAATATATAATTTGCATATATATATTCTTATACCTTTCTTTTAGAATAAATAATGATTTTAAAAAAATGTTCTTGTTCCAAATTTAAGGTTATATATCTATAACGTGGAAAACATTTTGCCCGGAGTCGAGTTATTTTTTTCGACTCAGACTACGACTCCGACTCCAGCAAAATTGATCGACTCCGACTCGTAGACTCCGACTCCGAAACCCTGCATTTAGTCGTCCGCCTGTCAATCTGGCATCCTCTCGATAACTCTCGTAATTTTTTATGCAAATGTAGGTCTAATTTGAAGATGGACTATATGGGTCTGCTATACGGGTATCTCCGTACAAAATTTCAAAAGTTTTTGCAAAACAGCTGTTTGAAGAATTGCAACGGATCTTTTGATTATTCTGCAGCAGGTTAACCTCGTAGTCCCAATTACGACGGTAGAACATTTTTTCTGGGTCAAGTCTATACTTCATAGGATTGTGGTTCTGTTAACATTGATATAATGGTTTTCGTGGGTCATTTCATGTGCATTTAGTTGGTTAGCATGGTTCAGATGTTTACTTAATTTATTTAAATTTACCCCACTATATGTCCATAAAGCTTGCTGAATTATATAAAAATAGCTAATCAATTTATTTAATTTGGAAAATTAAGTTTTCGCATATCAAGTTGAAATACATTTTATCCTGTTTTAATGTACTTAGCTAAATGGACTATAGGACACAAACATTCATTAAGTTTTGGTGTTTTACGTTAATTGTTAGAAACAGCTATTAAAAGAGGTATGTTAAATAACTTTAAATTCAATTTTAATAACAAGAATTAGGCGCACTTCATTCTAATACAAACAAGTTCAAAAAAAGTTCCCTTTTAGCTAAAATAACTGCCCCGATGTCTTAATATCAATACATTTGGCATCATTTGCTATTTTGTTCCACTCAAATAAATTTTCTACAGGTGTTGTTTTCAAAGAAATATTTTATCCTACAATCCAATTTAAGTTGAAATTTATTTAATTTCTTTTCCCATGCTCTTTTTTTATAACTGTTCAGGTAAAAGCAGATTGCTCTGGGGTTTTAATGTTGAAGATGATAACGCCGACGCTTCTCTGTGTAATATAATTTTCTACATAATAAAATTTATACAGATTTGTTTTATACGCATACATCAACGTAAATTGTTTGCGTGCAATGGCCTTTACGAATTTTTCTTCATGTGTGGTACAAATGTTAGCAAGGAAATGAAATAAAAGAAGAAGAAGAACATAATAAAACGGCAAATTTTGAACAGAAAAATATGTAAAACTTTTTCCTTTTTTACTCTAAAGCAGGTGAATAAGTGCACATCATCATCGTCATCACAGACTCCAATAGCCAGACTGTCATTGGGGTCGGAAAAACTTTGAGGTGATGGGAATTGAAGTGTTTTTAATTCCTTTACAGATTGTTTTCGTTTATGTTTTTTTCCGTCAGTGTCGCAATAATACAGCTATGATGGAACTTTATCTCATAAAAATAAAATTTCTTTTGTGCAATTTCCAACAACATCAAGAAATCCATAAAAACCACACATCAACACCTAAACCATCCCAACAACATCTCGTTAAACGTAAAGCATTTAAACATTCCAGTGCTTCTGCACAAATATCTGCACAGTCGCTCCACACATTAATACCCTTATGTGTCAGGTAGATACCCGTGTTAAGGTGATAGGTGATGCTTGATAGGGTTTACCCAGGACCTGCATTAATTAATGTTCTTTAGCGAGAAAAATCCAGCGCGTCATAAATGTAGCTATAAAAATTCTTCATCGTTACAACCGAAGGTGTGTGAAAATAGCTGGTACATACTTGGGTACTTGAGTGGATAAACTGTGATACATATTCCTCTTGGAAATAAAGAACTTGGTTGTTCATTTTCTGTTGATATGGTCTTTTTCATTTGTTTCGGTCTGGTAGAGCTTTTAGAGGAACATTTTCCTGTGGTATTATCAGAAACAGTGGTAAAATGCAATGGCAAAATGATTGAATTGCTACTATGTAGCAATGACGAATTTTCAAGTAATGACAAATGTCATTTAATTGATCCTTGAAAAATATTCTTTAAAAAATCCACGTTTATTGTTGTGATTATCCTTGAAAAATATTCTTTAAAAAATCCACGTTTATTGTTGTGATGATCCTTGAAAAATATTCTTTAAAAAAAACACGTTTATTGTTGTGATGATTCTTGAAAAATATTCTTTAAAAAATCCATGTTTATTGTTGTGATGATCCTTGAAAAATATTCTTTAAAAAAAACACGTTTATTGTTGTGATAATCCTTAAAAAATATTCTTTAAAAAATCCACATTTATTGTTGTGATGATCCTTGAAAAATATTTTTTAAAAAATCCACATTTATTGTTGTGATGATCCTTGAAAAATATTATTTAAAAAATCCACATTTATTGTTGTGATGATCGTTGAAAAATATTCTTTAAACAAACCACGTTTGTAGTTGTGATCATCGTTGAAAAATATTCTTTAAAAAATCCACGTTTATTGTTGTGATGATCCTTGAAAAATATTCCTTAAAAAATCCACGTTTATTGTTGTGATGATCCTTGAAAAATATTCTTTAAAAAATCCACGTTTATTGTTGTGATGATCCTTGAAAAATATTCTTTAAAAAATGCACGTTTATTGTTGTGATGGTCCTTGAAAAATATTCTTTAAAAAATCCACGTTTATTGTTGTGATGATCCTTGAAAAATATTCTTTAAAAAATCCACGTTTATTGTTGTGATGATCCTTGAAAAAAATTCCTTAAAAAATCCACGTTTATTGCTGTGATGATCCTTGAAAAATATTCTTTAAAAAATCCTTGTTTATTGTTGTGATGATCCTTGAAAAATATTCTTTAAAAAATCCTTGTTTATTGTTGTGATGATCCTTGAAAAATATTCTTTAAAAAATCCTTGTTTATTGTTGTGATGATCCTTGAAAAATATTCTTTAAAAAATCCACGTTTATTGTTGTGATGATCCTTGAAAAATATTCTTTAAAAAATCCACGTTTATTGTTGTGATGATCCTTGACAAATATTCTTTAAAAAATCCAGGTTTATTGTTGTGATGATCCTTGAAAAATATTCTTTAAAAAATCCACGTTTATTGTTGTGATGATCCTTGAAAAATATTCTTTAAACAAACCACGTTTATTCGACTGATCCTTGGAAGAGATTCTCGTTACAAAATTAATGTTTCTTGGCGTGATAGCTCTTAATATTTTTGTGTAATTTAATTATAAAAATCCCTTAAATTGTTTTTATACTGCAGAGTACTGTAATTAATATCGACACCCGTTTTTGTGATTTGACTTTGTCATATTGTGCATATAGAAAAAATATTACGAACTTCCATTAATTTAATAAACTGTAAACTTTTTATGAAAATTCAAATTAATATTTAATATGCGGCTTATTTAATGCTTCAATATTGTTGGTTTCTGTAACATTAGTCATGATATTTTTTAAAAAAGGATCACTTCATATTTTGTTACAGTAAAAAACGAAAAATATTACATTTGCCGTTTGCAAGTCAATTTTCATTAATAAAATTGATATACAAATGCATACCAAGCAGCAATAGACTGCACATACTTGCATATACATACATTCTCTGTTTCTTTTCTGTTTTCATTGCAAATTTATAAAATTTCTGCAAAGCTAAAAAACCATGTTTATATGAATAACTAACAAGTGAACTGCAAACTATAACTGTCGTCTGTCGCCCGTAAATATGTATAGCTTGCTCTTTTTGCAGTTGATGGAATTTGTATTCCACAAGATTTATTAGCATATGACTGACTATAACAATAAAAGCTTAAATCCCCAATGAAGCTTTGGGACATATTCTACCACAAGTCGAGAATATTCTGTTGTTGAGTTTGTAGTTCATAGTATTGAAAATCCGCCAGTCAGTCAGTCATCACCAGCATTTGTATGTTGTAATCCATTAAAAAAGGTAAATTGTAGGCAAATCCTCTTGCTACCTTTGGGAATGAGAAAGAAAAATACTGGGGAAGATACATTTACAATAAAGGAAGCTGCAGTTGTTTAGAACACCTGGGTGTGATGTTTGTGGAGGGTAGTAAATAATTAATTTTCTGGATTTTTTTTATGATGTTTGGAGGATTGTGGTTTTCTTTGTATCTACTAACAGGTTCATAGTTAGGTAAAGTTTTAAGTAAGTTTAAGCCTCTTCAAAATGTAACTAAAAATATGCTTTCTTTACCGAAAGTTAAGTGATGATGGATAGAGGTATTTCAACTAGATAGTAATTTGTTTGGATTTTTTCTTAACCTATTCTACCCCAAATTGTTCATTTCTCAGAGGAGTTTGAAACTCCTCTTTATTGCCATTTGATTTCTTTTAATGCAAACCTTAATTGCCGCAGTATTGATATTTCAAAAACATACTTCAAGGAAACACAATAAAATATAACATAATTTTAGGTAGCTAACTACTCTTTTTCTGCCTACTTGTGTATTCTTTATGATTCACAAGAGATTTTTATATATTATTCTGTGATTATTTGCTTTCGTCGTCATAGCATTATTTCATCCTATCATTTTAGCATAATTCGTTTCAATCAGTATCATGATCCTTATCGTTTCTGTTCACTATGTTTATTAAATCCTCTTGTTTATCAATTTCTTCCGGTTTGAGATATTATAGAATGATATGAAAAGTATTTTAAGTTTTAGTGGGAAAGTTTTAATATTCTGCAAAAAAATATTATTTTCTTATTTTCCGTACGGCAAGTTATTCTATTCTATTTATCTATTTTGGTTCTACACTTTGAGAGCGATGATGAAATGGAAGCAAATATTTTTGTTTTTTCCATTGCGTTATAATAACACTATGCATGCATTTTCCGAAAGTACATACTGAGACTACAAAAACTCTAATTGCGTTTCGTGTTTTTAGATCGGGTTTGGATTTTATAGCCTCATCTAAACCGGGCTAAAACTACGCTTTTTTCCATTGATCGGGGCTTTATCTCAGAAACTAACAAGAATTTTACTTCGCGGTCTTCAGCAATATTGTAGCCCTAAAGTAGAAGAACCTAGAAACAAACAGAAGAACCAAGAAAAACTGCATCTGGCGCATCAAAATCGATTAAATATATCGAAGTTTACATAATTTCTGGAATTATTTTCAGCAGCACCTAAACTATTGGGAGCTGAACCAAGCAACCATCGCAAACAATGTGCTCAGCAATTCTTCAGAATATTCTGCAACTCTAAAATACTTATTTCATGTTGTTTAGGCCGTATTTCCTATCATACCTTCTACAACAGATATTTCAAACAATGTTCACACAGGCTATTTATTTTCATATTTGGAATTCCAATGCATTGTTCATATATTTACCAAATTTCCTCTGAAAAATGTGCTAGAAATATAGTGATACAGGCATTTAATAAGAATGGAATATTCTAAATAGTTGTGAACTACATTCCAGCGGATATTTCTTTCAAAGTAAAGCGAAAAGGTGACAAGTTTGCATCAGAGGTTTAAAAAAGATTCGAATTGGTTTCAGAGATATTACCACGATTTGCTCTAAAAAGTCAATATTTAGCCATGTGTAGATGAGGCCATAAAATCTAAACACGATCTAACAACAAAAAGCCCAAATATGGTTTTTGTCGATTGGGTATCTACTTTCACAAAATTCGCAGCAGAAGTTGTTTGCACAAAATGACCTTGAAAATGTTGCACAGTGTAATTAATTGAAATTTGAATTGAATTTTTCATCATCTTGTCATGGTGAAATTTTGTAGTTTAATTTTGTAAATTCCACTTAAATTAACTTCTTTAATTTTCTTGGAATACATTTTATAGTTGAATAGTATTTGGGAGCCACAGTGGGGCAATGGGTTTCGCTTACGAAGCTTAATACGATTTCTTTGTAATAAAAAACAAGTGAGCAAAGGCTATAGTCGGGACAGGGCCGACCATGTGATACCCTACACCACAACCTCTATTAATTAGCTATGTGCAACCACTTTGCACGCTGAATGTCCGGGTTCGATTCCCAAGCCTGGCCACATCAAATTTTCAACGGTGACATAATACCCCTTAGTAATGTTGGCGATATTTCCTGAGTATTTCAGCCATGAAAAACGTCTCTACAAGTGGCAACTTAGGACACGCCTTTCGGATTCGGCGATAAAAACTACGTCAAATATCACTGACATAACATAAATCCATTGATATAATATAAGCCTCACTTTTCCTTACTGGGATAGTTGTGGAACAATTATATAAATTATACATTTCTAAACAATATGTCAAAATTGTGAATTTTCACATTGATTTACATCTCCTGCTACATCTTTAAATTGTCTTTAAATATCAGGACTACAAATTGTCTGAAACGAATTTCGTCGAACCATACTTGGGGTCTAAAACCATTATTTCGATGAGGTACATCTTTGGTCGTATTTTGTATATATTCCCTTTATCCTAAAGGCTGACGGTATAAAAGAGGTGGTGAAGCGACCCCACGCTGCAATATTTGTATAAAAATCCAATGGGACAACTGAACTGAAAATTTCTCTGTCATGATACAGACAATTTGTAGTATGGGAGGAAATTGTGGTTATCTACACAAAACCCATTATATATTAGGCAGAAGGCCCGTTATCTAGCAGACACATTATTGCAATTTGCACCAGGGGAAATGTCAGTAGTTATTTTTCAATAGTGGTGTAGGGTATAAAAACAAGTGAGCAAAGGCTATAGTCGGGACGGGGCCGACCATGTGTTACCCTACACCACTACCCCTGTGCATAAGCTATTCACTGGTAAAATTTTTTTAGGGAATATATTCCGACTACCAACAAACATAATATGCCTCTTTCGTGACAATCCTATCAAAATTACGACCTGTAGGGTGATTGCAAAATATGGAAGAATTATATGCATTACCGACTAGTGTGGTATCTCCCTTGTTTGACACCAATGTAAAGGTAATATTTTCTTCTTCCATTGAAAGGTTTGCCGTTAGAATACCCCTACTAGAAGCTGATATATTCACAAAGAATAAAACTTTGAATTTGTCACCACATGAGTTTTCCCCATTCCGACCCCTAAATATTATCAGACTGTCACCAAAATCAATAGGCTTCTTCCTCTGTGGGGCCCCCATCTATCCCAAAATATTTTGTCTATTCTCCAACCAAAAGTGGAGATATTCTCGCAAGAAAAAACGTTGACTTTTCTCTACATAAGCTTTTTGCTTATTCCGACTCCTGAATATTATCACCAAACTTAATAGGCTTCTTCCTCTAAGGGACCCGCATCAACTCCCAAAAAATTCGTGACGATACGATCAATTGCGACCTGTAGCGTGATTACAAAAATCGGAAAATTGGATGCGATATCTCTGCTGTTTGATCACCTACAACAACCTCCTTTACATCGTCGTAAAGGTGATATTTTAACTTTCCTTGCCAGGTTTAGCTTACACTGTGTGTAATTTTTTGAGTCATGTTTTATTAACAATATTCTGACTCCACAGCGTGGTAGAAGACCAAAAAATAGAAGACACGTGTCTCGTCGTTTTTCCCTATCTCATCGAATTTCGCGGTTATAGGCCTCCAGATGTTTGAGGCTTTGATGTAAAAAGGGGTCATTTTATCAAGACTATATCTTCCAATCCGTTAGGAATTTTGAATTTATGTTGTAGCTCTTGTCTTAAGGAACAATAGTTGTGAACACATATAATCCATTAAACTTCATCTGCAAGATCAAAATCGCCAAGGTCAAATCTCTTTTACAAATTGTTCTCGGGTTTTGGTCTGCAGCTATCAAACCGATCAAATTTGAAGCAAACAACCAACTACAAAAATGTACCTCAGATCTTAATAAACATCTATGTAGAACATACGAAGTCTGTGACGTACGAAGTCTCTGACGGTTCTTAAAGGTCAAAATAACAAAGCAAATGGGATTTTTATCCTGTTTTCTCTGTTTCTGGTCCACAGATATTAAACCGTTCAATATTCAAAAAACCATCCAACTACAAAAATGTAGTAAAGACATCAATGAACAACTTTCTGGAACATTCGGAATGTCAATGAAAGGTTCTTAAAGGTCAAAATAGCAAAAATCGTTTGAAAATATTTAATTTTTACACTTTTTTTCCGATTCTGGTCCAAAGATACCCAACCGCCCAAAAATTAAGGATAGCGTCAACCACAAAAATGTACCTTAGATTTCAATAAACAAGTTTCTAAAACATATGAAGATTCCAGGAAGAATTCTCAGGGCTAAAATTCATAAACAATTAAATTATTTTTACATTCAGTCTGTTCAGCTCCCATATTCTGTAACTTTTTAACAACTTTACTAATTGTTTATTTGACAATTTCATTTGTTTGTTTTGTAGTTGTTAAAACACAAAAGAATTTTGACAACTTTTCAATCGATAAAAGTTACAGAATATGCCTACAGGTATGGAAATAACAAACTGTTAAAAACTTAAGTAAATTTGAAAGGTTTGTTATTTACGGACCTGAACAGGAAAAAATGATCTAAAATAATTGAATTTTGAGCTTGAAGAATCGTTCCTAGAATCTTCATATGTTCTATAAACTTGTTTACTGAAATCTAAGGTACATTTTTGTAGTTCACGGTAACCTTAACTTTTGGGCGGTTGGGTATCTTTGGACCAGAATCGGAGAAAAAAGTGTAAAAATTAAATATTTTCAAAAGTTTTTTGCTATTTTCACCTTTAAGAGCCATTCATAGACATTTCGCATGTTCCAGAAAGTTGTTCATTGATGTCTTTGCTACATTATTGCAGTTGGTTGGTTTCTTGAATGTTGAACGGTTTAGTATCTGAGGACCAGAGCCAGAGAAAACAGGAAAAAAATCCCATTTGCTTTGTTATTTCGACCTTTAAGAACCGTCTATACAGAGTTCGTATGTTTTAGAAAGATGTTTATTGAGATCTGTGGTACATTTTTGTAGTTGGTAGGTAGCTTCAAATTTGATCGGTTTAAAAGCTGCAGGCCAAACTCCGAGAAAAAATTTTAAAAGAAATTTGACATTGGCGATTTTGACCTTGCAGATGAAGTTTGAAGGATTATATGTGGTCACAATTTTTGTTCTTAAAGACAAGAGCTACAACTTTGCCTCTGAGATAAAAATCAAAATTCATAACGGTTTGGAAGATATAGTCTTGACAAAATGACCCCTTTTTACATCAAAGCCTCAAATTTTGGAGGCCTATAACCGCGAAAGTTAATGAGATAGGAAAAAAACGGCAAGACACTTGTCCTCTCTTTTTTGGCCTACTATCACACTGCGGTGTCAGAATATGGTTAATAATTTTCGTGTTGCACAGTGTTAGCTTAGATATACCTCTTAATGAAACAAAGATATTGGCTTTGAAATAAAACGTTGACCTTTTTCTAAATAAGTTTTTGCCCATTCCGACCCCTGAATATTATCCGTTCATCATCAAAGCCAATAGGCTTCTTCCTCTGTGGGACCCCCATTAACCCCCAAAATTTCGTGACGATCCCATCAAATTTGCGACCTGTAGCCCGATTTCGAAAAAAAATTGAAAAATGGGGACCGACTATTGCTATATCTCCGTTATTTGGCCACATACGCCAACCTACTTTGCATCATTGTAAAGGTGGGATGTTCTACTTTCATAGTCAGGCTTTGCATTTGGAAGATCCCCATTCAAAGCTGTGATATTCGTCATTATTTTTAAAATCGCAAAACTGAAAAGTTGGGTTGTATTAGCGACTATTGCGATATCTTATTTGTGTGACAACCTATGACAACGTACTATACATCGTTGTAAAGGTGATATTTTCTACTTTCATTAGCTTTTGCTTTTGATATACCCCATATGGGTGCGAAGATATGCGCTTTGAAATAAAACGTTGACTTTTTTCTCCAAATAAGTTTTTTGCTCATTCCGACCCCTGAATATTATCCTACCTTCACCAACATCAATAGACATTTTCCCCTCCGGGACCCTCATCAACACCCACAATTTGGTGACGATCCCATCAAAATTGGACAGACAGACGGACGGACACACATAGCCAGATCGACTCAGCTCGACGAGACATTCATTTTGGTATATATAAGTATGGGTCTACGACCATTATTTCGATTATTTACAAACATTTTCGTCAAAACAACTTATAATACCCTCCCCACTTAGTGGTGTAGGGTATAACAAATATTAAAATTTTGAATCATTGGGCACTGTTGAAAAGTTGTGTTGTTTTGTCGGAGGCGCAAACTCATGATTCTTTGCAGTTGGCAAAAGTTTAATGCACTAGATAATCACATAATTGTTTTCGTTTATATAAGTACCCAGCAAAATTTATTTGAAGTTGTTCCTTGTGAAGTAGTGATTGAATAGCTTTTTTTGAAGCAATCCACGCAGAGTCATGAAAAATGCAGTCCGTTCTTCACATTTTGACAATGTCCGATTTGAATCCATTTCATAAATTTTTCACATTTTAGAAATTTCAAAATTTTGCAAAAAAAACTTAAAAAGACAAAGAACTTAATTTGTTTCTTGTTAATTATAATAACAGCAATATGTTTGCATCCATAAAAAGTAATTTGTATACAAAAAATAATAAAAGTGATTTCGAACTACATCTTTGTTTGTAGCTAAAGAAGTAGTTGAATCATATGTTGTTGTGATTTATTCACTACAAAGAACTAATGCAAAATGTGTGCTTAAGAAGTAAATTAGACAGTATCCTCACCGCACCATGCCCTTGTAAAAATCATGACTTCTTTCACGTAAAAAGATGTAGTCCGGAATCACTTGCACTCATGATTTAACTACTTCTTTGGCTACAAACATTTTGCTGGGTAATCGAGTTTTAGAAAAGCAAAAAACAAGTTTACTTTATAACAAAAAACAGTTACTTGTAGCATTTCGAACATACATACTTTTGTGGTTCAAAAAAGAGATATTATAATTGATTTTATATGACTTCCTTGGAATTCCTTAAGGATATAATCATCAAGCATCTTTATGTTTTCATAATTTGAAATATTCTTAAGAGGATTTAAAAAGCATTAAGGGTTTGCAATATTTTATACATTTATTTTCGCATTTATGTGATTAGAAATGGTAAATTGAAATATAATTGAAATTGATATTATGTTAAAGCAATATTTGTAATTGAAATGTATGGCAATGCATTTATGCGTTATAATGGAATTAAAAGCTAGAAATTAATAGTGAATAAAAATAAAAAATAATTTAAAAATATTCATAATTCGTAATATATCAATTCAGATTTATGGCGATGTCCACTATTTTTTTATACAAAGTGTGGGGAGCAAACACTGGTGTTTTTTCATGTTTTTTGAGCAAGTAGCTTTTAACCTGTCATCGAATTAAAATAATACTTAACAATTTTAAGTTCTCTTTGTTAAATGTTGAATATTTATCTCGATTATTCCTATTTTCTTTAATTTCAGATAATCGAATCAAAAACCTTTGGAACACATAATATTATAAACGTAAAGGTAAGCACCATAAATTGTTATTACAGAGATTTACCCTTAACTTGAAACATATTGAAAAGAACCAAACCCACCGCGGACCTTTTTTTGAAAACAATTTTTCTATTATTTTTTTAATATTCTATTTAAGAATTAGTTGCCCTTCAAAAGATTTTCTTTCAAAAAAAAAAAAAAAAAAAAAAAGAAACAGGCATGAGCGGTTTCTCTCATATACAAGAGATCAGACTACTATAGTATATTATATGAGGTTTCCATTGTATGATCGTACAGTATGAATAGCGTGTCGATAGGCGTACGACAGCACTTATAGAGAATTCTAAAAAGTCAATAAATATTGCTAATTTTGGGCAGAGAGCTTTAACAAACAAAAATAATGTAATGTTGCCTTGTCGGCGTTCCGCACCAAACACAACTTCTTTACTATGCAGATGTGCTGTGTTAACCATTGTAGATTTTCTCTCAAAAACCCAAGGTTTTAAGTCCATGAAAATATGTTCTTAAAAATGTTTTTTGTCTTAAACATGTTGACTGAAATTATAAATACAGTGCAATGCAGCAGTTTCTAGTTTTCCTACAATCTGGTCTCGACTTAATTTTAATTTTAAATTTAATTTTTTGTTGATTAAATTTGTCCTTAACGTATATGTAATTAATTCATCATTCTGGACAATAATGAACAACTGAAATTTGTTAATATAAATATTGTAGCTCATTTGTGAATATTTTGTTATATTCTTTCGTTAAGGATTTTACAAAGGATTATTCGTAATTGTCTTAAGTATATCAATTTACATTAATTTACTGATTAAATTTGCGGTCTGTATATGTATGAGAGTTACCTTTGGGCATTTTATTTAATTTCCGAATGATGCTGTCTGTGTGGTTTTGCTTTAATTCTCTTTCTTATTTCATATGTGGTGCATCATCATCATGACCTTAAGTCAAAACATTGAATGTGCAAAGACCAATACTTCAACCAACCATATAGAATTGCTTATATTGAAATATTCTATCAACTAGGACCTACGCCCAAAAACCTTTAGAAATATTGTATTATTAATGCTATACAATTTAGACAAGTTCAAAAGCTAATTATAAACATTATTTGCATATAAACATGATATTAATTCTATGAACAAGGGGGTGATGTGAGTGGCCTTTTAATAGATAAAATTAATTTTCATGTGAACAGCATTTTGAAAACGTGCAACAGTTTTCCTCTAGAGTGTTGCATTGTCATAATGGAAATTTTCAACCAACGAGAAGCACAATGAAATGATCGAACAACTACATGCACCATTAAATGCATTACAGTTTGAGCATTAATCACACGAAAGGGAGATTATTAGGGTAGAACAAAATTATTTTAAAATTAAATAAAAAATATATATTTCATTTAACATGGTGGGTACTTATTAATTTTGGTGTCAAAATAAAACACTCCTGTTTAAAAAGTATACTTACAGTTTATTTTTGGACATAACATGATTTTATAAATGTGGATTTGAATTATGATTAAACATTATATAATTCATATAACTCAGAAATTTAATTAAAATATTTATTAAAAAACGCACTTAAATTCAAATATATTGCATTCAGAATGATGGCTATAACTGTTCCCCTAAAATATAGAATCCTAATGTACTACACGGTAAACACATGATTCATTGCAATACCTTGAATACTGGTGTTGTTGTTCATGCACTATTATGTGATTTACAACATTTTTGGTAGTAATTATATATATAAAGTGAATGGCTACACTGGCATTCAAGTGTATGTCCTGACGAGAAGATATGATATAATGATGAGTGCTTCATGTTATATAGTCGCTTGTGTGTTTGAATATTGTTGTTTACACATTTTCGTTTATAAATGTTTGCTTATTATTGGCCACAACGACAACCAGTCTGAGTTGGCGTGATAAACGTAATGTCTGTCTCTGTGTGTGGAAGTTCACACACATTGCCATCGTAGGCATATATTAATATTATTATTGTCTAGCCTTGTGCTCAGAATATAGTTTGTGCGCAAGCAAGCTAAGGGTGGGGTGACAGATACGTTTTCATCAAAACAATTTAAAGTTAAAAAGCGTTAAGTTCGGCCGGGCGGAACTTTTCATACCCTACACCATAAAATATTCTGAACTAAAAGGGAATAATTAGTTTTCATTCCTGTCCACAACTTTAAGTCGATACCTAAAAATGTTAGATAATGTACCTAAAATGTCTTTATCCGGGCGGCACTTTTATATGGTGACTATTTTTGGAGGAGTTGGTGACAACTGGGACTTTGAACTAGATGCCAAATTACATCTATTTCAGCTAAAATTGTAGCTAAAACCCTCAAAACACCAAACATCGGGAGGTACCGTTATAGAGGGGTTGTAAAAAAACATGGACTTATGTTGACAGTTTTTGATGGAGAATTTTTTTGACCACTGGAAATCTCAAATGTCAAATTACTGGTAGATTGGTTGAAAATGTAGGACAAATTCTAGCTAGTTCGGTTAAAAATTGTAGCTAAAATCCCCAAAATACAGAAAATCGGTACGTAACGTTATATGGAGGCTATACCAAAACTTGACCAAATGTCAAACCTAATACCGAAAATCGGAGGTACCGTTATATGTGGGCTATACGAAAATATGGACCTAAGTTAACAATTGTTGTTAGCTCTCAAATTTCAAACGGCAAACAGGCCAACAAATGAAGCTAAAATCCTCAAAATACTGAATCGAGAGGTTTGCATGGGGGCTATACCAAAACATGGTGAAAATTTTTGGTGGTTTGAGACCACTGGGAACCTCAAATATCGAATAAGCGCTATTTAGGTAAAAAATGTAGATACAATTCTCAAAGTACCGAAAATAGGGAGGTATCGTTTTATGGGCTATAACGAAACATGGACCTATTTTGAAAAATTTGTAAAGCGTAATGGTGGCTATACCGATACATGGACCTACGTCGCCAATTTTTGGTAAAGAATTTCTGTGAATTTTCGGAACCTTAACGGGTAGTTCAGTCAAAAAATTTAGGTAAAACCTTTAAAATATCGAAAATCGGGAGGTACCGTTATGTAGGGGCTATACTAAAATATGGAAATATGTTGAAAATTCTTTGTAAAGAAGTTTCGTGTCTGCAGGGAACCCCAAAAGTGATGTAACGGGTAGTTCAGTTAAAAAAAATTAGTTAAATCATTAAAATACCGAAAATCGGTAGGTACAGTTATATGGGGCCATTCCTAAACATGGACCTATGTTGACAATTTGGGAAAAAGTTTCGTGACTGTAAGGAACCTCATATGTCTAATTACAGGTAGTTCTACGGGTAGGCAACAGCGAACCTCAAATGTCAAATTACGGGTAGTTCAGACAAAACAATTAAGCTTAAATCCTAAAAATACCGAAAATCGGGAGGTACCGTTATATGGGGCAAACTCCAAACATAGACCTATGCTCACAATTTTTGGTGGAGAGGTGTGGTGACCACTAAGAACTTCAAGTGTCAAAATACAGCTAGTGCGGTTAAAAATTGTAGCTAAAATCCTCAAAATACCGAATACTGGGGGTACCGTTATATGGGGGCTATATCCAAACATGGACGTATATTGACAATTTTCGGTGGAGAGGTGTGGTCACCACTAAGAACTTCAAATGTCAAATTACAGCCAGTTTTGTTAAAAATTTTAGCTAAAAATCATCAAAATACAGAAAATCGGGGAGCCTATGGGGGATATATTCAAACATGGACCTATGATGACAATTTTTGGTGGAGAGGTATGGTGACCACTGAGTACCTCAAATGTCAAATTACAGCTAGTTTGGTTAAAAATTGTAGGTAAGATCCTCAAAATACCGAAAATCGGGAGGTACCGTTATATGGGGGACTATATCCAAACATGGACCTATGTGAATAATTTGTGGTGGATAGGTGTGTTGACCACTAAAAACTTCAAATGTCAAACTACAGCTATTCCGATTAAAAAATTACCTACAATCCTCAAATTACTGAAAATCGGGAGGAACCGTATATGGGGGCTATATTCAAACATGGACCTATGTTGAAAATTTTTGGTGGAGACGTATGGTGACCACTGAGTACCTCAAATGTCAAATTACAGCTAGTTGGGTTAAAAATTGTAGGTAAGATCCTCAAAATACCAAAAATCCGGAGGTACCGTTATATGGGGGCTATATCAAAACATGGACGTATCTCAATAATTTTCGGTGGAATGGTGTGCTGACCACTAAAAACTTCAAATGTCAAATTACAACTAGTTCGGTTAAAAATTGTTGATAAAATCCTCAAAATGCCGACAATCGGGAGGTACCGTTATATGAGGGCTATATCCAAACATAGACCCATGTTGATAATTTTTGGTGGAGTGGTGTGGTGACCACAAAAAAACTCAAAAGTAAAATTTCAGGTAGTTCGGTTAAAAATTTTAGGTAAAATTCTCAAAATACCGAAAATCGGGAGGTACCGTTATATGGGGGCTATACCAAAACATGGACCTATGTCCACAAGTTTTGTTGTATAAGTTTCTTGACACTTAAGAACCCTAATATCCAACTATAGCTAATTCGATCTGAAAATGTAGTTAAAAACGTCAAAATACCGGAAATCTGGGGGTACCGTTATATGGGGCTATACCTAAACGTGGACCGATATAGCCCATCATCGAACTTGACCCGCCTGCAAACAATAAACGCATTTTCCCAAAATTTCCTATCTCCATTTTGGTGGATGCTAGAGAGATTACCACAGACGGACGGATGGACAGATGGATAGATCGACTCAGAATTTTATCCTGACCAAGAATATATATATATTTTATAGGGTAGCAAATGAGTATTTCAATGCGTTACAAACGGAAAAACAAACTTAATATACCCACCATACTATGCACTCTGGGCCCAATGAAAGGTTTTTTCAGGCAACAGGTTACTGGAAGCAACTGGAGCTTTCAAATTTCATTCCGATGTTTATAATGAGCATAAAAATATATCTGCAAAATTTGGTAGAAATCGGTTCAGATGTAGATAGAGCTTTCAAATATGTATTTCACCCGATTTTATATTTAAGCCGCACAAATGTCGCAAATTGCATCCGATGGCTTTAACATTTGATATGATATATCCTGTTCAATTAAGATTCATGTCTGGAAAATTTGGTTCTGATTGGTTCAGATAAGTATATCCATATATAAAGAAAATTCTTCAGGCCTGTCATGATGTTCAAAGTAGAACTCCTCTGAAATGGCTGGATCGAATTTGATAAAATTTTGTTGTAGATTTGTTAGGTCTGAGAATAAGGTAGTTTTTATACCCCCCACAACGGGTTTAAGCCAAAAGCGAAATCTCAGAGATTATTAGACGTATTGGTATATAATACAATAGTAATTGTGACTTTTAACATTAACTGATGGTTTACAAGTAGAACACCGCGATGGAGTCCGATTTTTGCCAACTTTATAATTACAGTTTAAGATCTCTAAATTTAGTTGGTGTTTGTATTCTCAGTTACTAAATTTTGAGACATTGAATACAAAAGATTTCAATGCTTGGTATAACTCGAATAAGATTACTATAAAATTTGACGACTTGTGCCACTCCCAGCCCAGCCCAAAACATAAAAATATCCAAAATCTTAAGAGTCACCCTATGTATTCATAGGTTTCTACACGTTTTCGTGGCCATACGCGGACACATTTGTTTGCACACATAGTACTAAATATTACCTTCTACCACACATATATAGTTTCGCGGATACCTGGCGATACCGAGACAATCTAGGAAAAAATTACGAAAGCCAATCTTGTAGAAACTGTTCACAGCTATAAGATTTTCTCTAGTCCCAATTTAATAAGAATCACCGTTTTCAAGCAAATCGTGAAAACCTAAAAAAAATCTAAAAATGTGACCTGAACTTCTATATCTCAAAAATGGTAAAACCAAGGAACAAATCACAACGTTAAATCCTCTAGTGAATTTTCAGAGCTTCAAAACTTTTTTAACTCCATTTCGATAGGACTTGCGGTTTCAAAGCAAAATAGCGAAAACCTAGAATAAACTTAAAAATATGAAATTTAAACGCGATTTATTTAAGAATCCCTCCAGCGATTTTTTATTTATTTTTTTGATTGGACTTCTATGAACTTTGCTGTTTCAGAATCCGCAAATACTTCCCACGTGTAAGAGGTTTTTACTTAAAGTTAGTTAAGGCGCACGGTACATGACACTGTTTTATAAGGATGCGATACAGTCAGTGCCAATTTGTGCCAGTCCCAATTTGAACTTCTATATCTCAAAAACGGAAAACCCTACGATAATATCGTAAAGATCGATCTTGTAGAGAATTTTCACAGCTACAATATTTTCTCTAATTCCATTTTTTATAAAAAATTCTGACTAAAATTCCCTAAGGCCCGAAGGGCTCTATTATGTGGGTCTTACTTTTTATCGCCGAGTTCGAACGAAGTATTATACAACATCACTTGAAGATAAGTTTTAGGTGGTTGAAATACTCAGCAAATGTCGCTTACAGTAAGCTGCGTGGTATTTTGCACCGTTGAAAATCCGATATTTTGTAGCTGACGGGCGTTCAGTGAGCAATTCGGTTGCACTAGCATAATGGTGGCAAAGCCGTGCCTCATGGTTTCTAAATTTTTTTTACCACACAATTTAACAATAAAAAAATTTACATGCTTAAACATATTAAATGCTCTGCAACAAGATAATGACAAAATCAGTGCAAAATATCAGAATTTAAATAAATATGTATTCACCATTTGTAGACAAAGAAATCGATAACATTGGGCAAGAAAAACATAATTGGAATATAATACAAAGTTAATTATGTGTACGAAACTAATCCTAATATTATTCATATAATTAATGCAATTAATTGCATATACACTTTTTATTATGCTTTAATCCTCTTACAATTATTATGAAATTTGTAATTGAGTTTTTATGAAAATAATGTTTTCTATTTCCCCAAGTAATGCTCAAATTTAATATTAATTTGTATTATATTTTGTTAAATTCACAACATTTCAGTTTCTTCGCATTCAGCAAAAAGTTATTAAATAACTAGCAGACCCCGGTCCGCGTTGCTGGCCCATCGTAATGAGTTTTAATGACAACTTTTTATGGACTTTATGTTTGACAATTCAAAAATTGGTATTTTCTACCTCTGTTTTTTATACCCTCCACCATAGTATGGAGGGTATATTAAGTTTGTCATTCCGTTTGTAACACATCGAACTAATCATTTGCGACCCTATAAAGTATATATTCTTGATCAGGATAAAATTCTAAGACGATCTAGCCATGTTCGTCTTTCCGTCTGTTGTAATCACTCTAGCTTCCGCAATAATTGAGATAGAGTGCTGAAATTTTGCACCCGAGGGTCTTTTTTCCATAGGCAGGTCAAGTTTGAAGATGGGCTATATCGGTCCACTATTTGGTATAGCCCCCATATAACGGTACCTCCGGATTTGAGGTATTTTGACTTTCTTCGCCACATTTGCAGACCGAATTAGCTATAATTTAGCACTTGGGGTTCCAAGTGATCAACAAACTTATGTACCAAAGGATATGGACATAGGCCCATGTTTTGGTATAGTCCCCATATAACGGTACCTCCCGATTTTCGGTATTTTGAGAATTTTAGCCACAATTTTTAACCGAACTATCTGCAATTTGACATTGGAAGTTCTCAATGGTCATGAAAGATCTCCACGAAACACCGTCAATATAGGTCCATGTTTTGGTATAGTCCCCATATAACGGTACCTCCCGATTTTCGGTATTTTGAGAATTTTAGCCACAATTTTTAACCGAACTATCTGCAATTTGACATTGGAAGTTCTCAGTGGTCATGAAAGATCTCCACGAAACATCGTCAATATAGGTCCATGTTTTGGTATAGCCCCCATATATCGGTACCTCCCGATTTTCGGTATTTTGAGAATTTTAGCTACAATTTTTAACCGAACTAGCTGTAATTTGTCATTTGAGGTTCTCAGTGGTCATGAAATATCTCCACCAAACATCGTCAACATAGGTCCATGTTTTGGTATAGCCCCCATATAACGGTACCTCCCGATTTTCGGTATTTTGAGAATTTTTGCCACAATTTGTAACCGAACTATCTGCAATTTGACATTTGAGGTTCTCAGTGGACATGAAACATCTCCACGAAACATCGTCAACATAGGTCCATGTTTTTGTATAGCCCCCATATATCGGTACCTCCCGATTTTCGGTATTTTGAGAATTTTAGCTAAAATTTTTAACCGAAATAGCTGTAATTTGACATTTGAAGTTCTCAGTGGTCATAAAACATCTCCAACGAAACATCGTCAACATAGGTCCATGTTTTGGTATAGCCCCCATATAACGGTATCTCCCGATTTTCGGTATTTTGAGAATTTTAGCTGCAATTTTTAACCGAACTAGCTGTAATGATCGGTATTTTGAGAATTTTAGCTACAATTTTGTCTATTCAAAAATAATCGTCAATATAGGTCCATGTTTTAGTATATATCCCCCTATATAACTGTGCCTCCCGATTTTTGGGAATTTTGCAGTGGTCACGAAATTTCTTCACTAAAATTCGTCAACATGGGTCCATTTTTGAGGGTCTACATTGTTTTGATGAAACTACCCTCAATTTTGTTCCCAGCAGCTATAAAACTTTTCCGCCAAAAAAATGTAAAGATAGGTTGAATCTTTGATATAGCCCCGTTGGTGGTACCTTTCACCTAGCTGAACACATTTTGTTACATTAGATTAGATAACACTGTGCAACAAAAGTCTGGGGCACGGAAAATTCCTCTTGGGGAAGAAAAGCCTTGGTGAGTATATTATGAACCCCGAAGGACAGATCCGCCGTGAGTCGAACTTCCGCATTATGGCGTGATAAAATTTTTGATAGAGGTCCTGTGGGCCAGGAATTAGCGTTATATCTTTGTTCATTGTTGCTTAAGTGCTCTACAAAAACAACAAACAAAGATATAATGCTTATTCATGATGGCTTACTGGGTCTCTTGCAAAAACTTCATCACGCCATAACGCGGAAGTTCGACTCACGGCGCATCTGTCCTTCGGGGTTTTTAATGTACACACACCAAGGGCTTTCATTTCCAAAAGGAATTATCCCTGCCCCAACATTTGTGCTCACAGTGTAATTTAAGCAATAGTGGGAGGCACTAGGAATTTATCCATTGTCGAAAAGTTGTTCCACCTAAAATTGTGAAAGGACCCTAATTATTCCATTTTAATTAAGACTATTTTATGGTGGAGGGTATAAAAAGTTCCGCCCAGCCGAACTTAACGACTTTTTACTTGTTAATTGCTCATTTTGTGCTTTTTAATATCAAATTTTTCCTCGTTATCTATTCATGTGGCATTTCATGGCCATAAATTATATATGGGCTCCCTTAATTTACACATTTTATTTGAGGAATATTCTTATAAAAGAGCAAAGTTTATTTGCTGAATGTGCTTATATCTTACACAAACAAAACATTTTTAAAATAAAATTTAAAAATGAAATGTTACACATACATTGTTCATTCCACCGACAGATTCCTTTTGTCTATTTTCCAAAAATAAGCAATGTCCTTCATTTGTATTTTGTCACCAATAATTCATAATTTAATTACACTAAAAAGGCCACAAAATGCGAGGATTTACCGATCAAACCAATCGAAAATTATGAAAGTTGTTTAACGCCACAGAACACATCGTTATGGGTGGGGACACCAGGCAGCCACCGTGCCAACCAACCTCTCTCTCTCTGTAATCAACATAAAACCATGCAAACAGACATACAGTTTGGGTTCTAAATTGGTGAAAATCCCCCATCGTCGTCGTTGGTGTGTGTCGAAATTATCATAAAAATCAAACGCATTTTCCTATCAACAAAAATCGAACTAATGCCACCACAAAACTGTAAACCGCTCAGGGAAAAAGTCCTACTAGTAGACGACCCTTGTCACTACCATCACCATAGTCCCTATGAGGAAAAATATTTTCATTAACAAAAGTGAAGTGAAACCAAGTTTTCTGCATCATTAAACGATATTAGTATTTTGGTCATGACAAATGGGAATTTCTGAACCGGTTTGGATTTAAAAGCTTTTTAAGGGAGCTGTTCGCCAATATGAAGTCACAAGGGTGAGGAGGATTAACAATGGAGTCTATAAAAAGTTATGGAATGTGCCAATGGAACAAATTAAAAAATTGTTTGCTTTGGCCAACATATCAATATAGTGTCACAACCATAATCGAACAATGACCATGGTCGATCACATATGCAGCATCATGGGGATATTATGGGGTAGAAGGGCACACCATTACTTACATGTTGTGTCTTATGATATTTGTCATTATGAACCCTATGTCTGTGTGCCAAGAAAATTCAAGAACATCCAAAAATGCAAAAAATCATCCCTAACCAGAATAAATATGAATCTCGTCCCCAAACGATAACCATAATGTGTGTGCTTGTGGATCCTTCAGGGTTTATTCTATTGTTCAATAATGTTCAAATACAATAATATCTGCATGTGAGTTTATTGATAGAGAAAACAAAGGGAGAGAGAAAGACATCAAACTGACTTTCATTCACTCCCAGAGGAAAGTACTTAGAAAAAGGGTGCTTCTGTATCACTTACTTAGCTGGCCCATTACAGAAGATTTGTTCCGTAGACCGAACTAAGAAAATATCTCCAATTCTCTGTTTAGTGATTCGCTTTCTGGAATACCATACCTTGTCATCTCTTCATCCACTTGATTGCGCCATCTATTCTTTAGCCTGCCAATTCTGCGTGCACCGCCATGTGGCTCGAATTTATACGCCTTTTTAACGGGTTCATCATCCCTCATTCTTGTTATATAGCCCAGCCAACGCAATCGCTGCATCTCGATACCTTTAACTATATTGAAGTCGTTTTATAGCAGATACAGCTCGTGGTTCATACGACGTCGATATTCGACGTCAACGTAGATTGGTCCGTAGATATTTCGAAGAATTTTTCTCTCAAACACGCCAAGCACTGCCTTATCTGCTTGCGCAAGTACCCAGGCTTCGGAACCATACATCAGCACGGGTAGTATCAGTGTTTTGTAAAGTGTTATTTTTGTTTGACGAGCTGTGGCTTTGTTTTTGAAGTGTTTACTTAAGCCAAAGTAGCATCTGTTGGCCAATATAATTCTTCTTTTTATTTCACAACTGATGTCGTGTGTTGTGTTTACGGAGGTGCCGAGGTAGATGAAGTCTTTTATTACCTCAAAATTATAGGAACCAACTTCCACAGTTGATCCGAGCTCAATGGACGCATTGCGCGTCGACACCATCAACTTGGTCTTCTCACCGTTTACCGCCAGACCCACTTTAGCAGATTCTCCTTCGACCTTCATAAAGGTATCGGTTACTTCTTTTACTGATCGTCCCATGATATCTATATCATCAGCATAAGCAAGTAACATGTGGCTATTGGTGTAAATTGTGCCATTTCTTTTGACATTTGTCTCTCGTATAAACTTTTCTAGCAGGATGTTGAAAAGATCACACGAAAGGCTATCTCCTTGCCTGAAACCTCTTTTGGTACAAAACTCTTCGGAGAGGTTCTTTCCTATGCTGAAGATCTTGTGTCAGTTAGAGTCCTTTTACAAAGCCGAATGAGCTTTGCGGGGATACCAAATTCAGACATGGCTTGGAATACCGTTGAACGTAGCGGGCTGCCGAAGGCTGCTTTATAATCGACAAAAAGATGGTGGGTGTCGATCTGCATCTCTTGGGTCATATCCAGGATTTGTCGCAGGTTAAATATCTGTCAATGGTGGACTTGCCAGGTCTAAAGCCGCATTGGTATGGTCCAATTATTTCGTTGACCATGGACTTTTAGTCGTTCGAACAATATCCCTGACACTCTCTTGTAGGCGATAGTTAGAAGACATATGCCCCTATAGTTTGGCGCATAAAAACTTATCTCCTTTCTTATGGACGGGACACAGGATGCTCAGGTTCCAATCGTCGGGTACGCGTTCTTCCTGCCAGATGGAGCTAACTAGCTGATGCATACACATTATCAGTGTGTCGCCTCCGGTTTTAAACAGCTCGGCTGGTAGGCCGTCAGCTCCAGCAGCCTTTTTATTCTTCAGCCGGTTTATTGCTGTCTTTACCTCATCTTGGCCGGGTGGGTATACATTCAATACCATCTACTGGGATTGGATCTGTGGTATCTTCGTCGTCTTCGCTGCTATTGGATACCAACAGATTTGAAAAATGTTCTTTCCATATCCTGAGTACACTGTCTGTATCAGTTACCAAATTACCTTGCTGGTCTCTACAGGAGGATGTGCCTGTACCAAAGCCATCAGTTTGATGTTTCACTCTTCGGTAGAATTTTCGGACTTCATTCTGGCTCCTGTACATCTCGATTTTTTCACACTCCCGCTTTTCCATCTCTCTCTTTTTCCTGCGGAAAAGGACGTTTCTCCTCTCTCCTTTCTCACGATACCTCTCTCGTGCGCTACGCGTTGCTACTGATTACAAAGTAGCCCTATATGCTGCATTTTCTCTTCGGTAGCAGCACGACACTCCTGGTCATACCATGGATTCCTTGGTGGAGGTCTCTGGTATCCAAGTACTGATTTTGCGGCTGTTTGCATGAAGTGGGCAATGTTTTGCCATTGTCCTGATATGTTATCGGGACGAGGAGTGCTTTGATTAAGCAATTGGGCCCAGTTGAGTGGAATATGCTGTGGCTATCTGTTGTGATTGCAGCTTACCGATGTCCAACTTCCGTGTTGTGTCTGTTCGTATTTTGTTTGCTACATTTAAGCGGGTGCGTACCTTTGCTGAATCAATCTTTGCGCCTCGGAATGATCGTACATCCAACATGCTCGATGAATGTCTTCCATCTATCATAAACATGATCAATTTGATTTCTTTTTTTATGAATATCGAGATGCTTAAATCTGGTACTGCTAACTACCATGTTTCTTGCAGCTGCAAAGTTTTTCAGCCTCATACCATTGTCAGATGTTTCACTGTGGAGACTGAATTTCCCGACTGTTGGGCCAAAGATATTCTCCTTTCCAATTTTGGCATTAAAATCGCCTAGTATAATTTTAATGTCATGGGCAGGGCAACGGTCATATGTTTCTTCTAAGCGCTCGTAAAATATATCTTTGATCTGTTCGTCCTTGTCTTCAGTGGGAGCATGAGCGCAAATAAAGCTGATGTTGAAGAATTTAGCTTTTAATCGAATTACAGCGAGTCTTTCATTCACTGGGGTGGAAGCTGAGACCAAATGTTTTAACTTCCGACAACTACAAATCCGCAACCAACTCATGCTTTGTGTCATGGCAGCTATAATACCTTGTGTCACCTTTAGGTATTGTTGTGACGGCTTTCCAGTTCCATCGTATTTCCTGTATGGCAGTAATGTCGGCCTTGTACTTTTCAAGTACGTCTGTCAATGCGAACATTCCAGGTGCAGATTCGCAGATCATGGTCTTAAACGTTTGCGGCTTCCTCAACTTTAGAGGGGTTTGTTTTCTTTTCTCTCGTTTTTCATAGTATGCTGTTTTTTCTAGGGGAGGGTTACTAACCCGACGCCCAAATCCAAGTTTTTAACGTTGTTATGGGTGAACGCGCGGCACATGTTAGCTCACTACGTTTAACGGGTGTTAAAGGCAGTTCCCCAGGTGACACCACTGGGATGTCAGTGTCCACTTGAGATGAAAGAGGGACCAAGATAAATCCTGGGCTTTGCCATGTTAAAGCCGGTCAGGACCGTTCCTTGGTATCTTCTATTCCCTACGTCACCCGGGTGCTTCTGTATACCCTTTCTGAATATTGGTGTGTTTGGAAGTTTGATTTATTTAATAATCTTTGTGGTATATAATTTTGTTATTCGTTGTTCTTTGTTACTTCCTTAAATCTTTACTACAATCTCTAAAATTTGTCGTTATATCTCTGTTTCTAAATTGAAAACATTTTTCTTAGAGAGATAAAAGGCTTTTGATGTGATATCGCGGTAATTTGTCTGTGGTAACACACTTTCAAGATTATAGTTATTTTTATATGAATATAGTAATAATAATACCGGATTTATCTGAAAATTCCTTGTATGCCTAAGAAACATACATACGTTCCTACACGTATGTGTGCCTCTATTTGTTTTGCTTTGCCTATTTGCTTGTCTGTCGACAGTGTCAAGATAACATAAAACAAGAGTCTAGTATTTGCATATGAAATATTTTAGTCATGTTTTGCGATTCGTTTTTCGGCATAAACCTCCCCTAGCCAAGCAAGCAAGCATAAAATTATTACATATCTCCCCTTAAGAACTTCAACCCTCTAGTTATGTCCTTCTTGCCTTCCGTACGAAGATGTTTATTACATTTGCTTTGACGTTCTCCTTTGTGTCTTACTTTTTAGTTTTTCGCCCTTTCAAGTATTTTCGTCTTTGTTCATTTTTGGTAGTCTGATTTTTTTCGGTCTGTATGTTTGCCTGCGTGTTTGAGATGCGTGTTCGACGTTTTGCAAATTGATGTTTAGCATGTGTTTTAATTTTCTATCAAATGTTATTGTTGTAATCTTGTTAGACACAGCATCCATCCATTCGGTCTTTAGTTAGTTTGTCAGCCTTATTGGGTTTTATTACGCAACAGCAGGCAAGCGGTTTTTAGTTTTGTATGTGTGCTTTACTCCACTTTAGCATGTTGTTTTGCTGAATAGCATAGACTTTAAGGCATCGAAAGTGTCTTGACTGTAGATAGACGCATAAAATAAAGTCTTACACTGACATACATACAAACATTCCCTCATTCATACACATATTTTTTTTGCTATAGTCTAACATAATATAATTTCAATGCTAAAGACTTTATTTGATATTACAATTTCATAGTTTGTGTAGCACCAAATTTATCCAATTTTGGTAATGACAAAAAAACTGAATGAGGAAAAAGCAGAAAACCAAATATTGTAGCCAAACAGAGAGTGAAAGACATAAAATAAACTAGTTTATTAAAAGTGTTGTTGTAGTTATTAGCATATTTTGTTTTCTCTTTGTTGGTGCTCTTGGCATCTTGGCACGTTGTCTAACAAAATTTTTTAGCAATTATAGGCATGTTTGTGATAGCCTAAAAATGACAACACTGATTATAAATAATTATATTTTTTCGGAAATGGTGTAATTGAATTTCTGTGGGTGATAAGAAAAACTTAAAATTTATCTTTATGGGACTTTGGGTTATTTATTAAGGAGATAAAGGTAAGCTCCTTAAGTAGCCCTAACAATGAGAAT
Source organism: Musca autumnalis (assembly GCF_047663935.1). NCBI lineage: Eukaryota > Metazoa > Arthropoda > Insecta > Diptera > Muscidae > Musca > Musca autumnalis. The sequence continues at coordinate 219,556,444 of NW_027411977.1, read as the reverse complement.
CACAATCTTATATAATAAATGAGACAATGAGGTATATTTAAATTATAAACAAGTAAAAAGTCGTTAAGTTCGGCCGGGCCGAACTTTTTATACCCTCCACCATAAAATAGTCTTAATTGAAATGGAATAATTTTACAATTTTAGGTGGAACAACTTTTCGACAATGGATAGACTCCTACTGCCTCCCACTATTGTTTAAATTACACTGTGAACACAAATGTTGGGGCAGAGATAATTCCTTTTGGAGATGAAAGCCCTTGGTGTGTGTATACTAAAAACCCCGAAGGACAGATGCGCCGTGATTCGAACTTCTGCGTTATGGCGTGATGAAGTTTTTGCAAGAGACGCTGTAAGCCATCATGAATTTGCATTATATCGTTGTTTGTTGTTTTTGTAGAGCACTTAAGCAACAGTGAACAAAGATATAACGCTAATACCTGATGGCCCACAGGGTCTCTAACAAAAATGTCATCACGCCATAACGCGGAAGTTCGACTCACGGCGGATCTGTCCTTCAGGGTTCATAATATACTCACCAACGCCTTTCTTCCCCAAGAGAAATTTTCCGTGCCCCAGACTTTCACCTCCATTTTGTTGCACAGTGTTATCTAATCTAATCTAAAAAATGTGTTCAGCTAGGTGAAAGGTACCACCTACGGGGCTATATCAAAGAGTCAAACTATTTTTAAATTTTTTGGCGGAAAAGTTTTATAGCTGCAGGGAACTTCAAGAGTCAAATTGAGAGTAGTTTCATCAAAACAATGTAGACCCTCAAAAATGGACCCATGTTGACGAATTTTAGTGAAGAAATTTCGTGACCACTGAAAATTCCCATAAATCGGGAGGTACAGTTATGTGGGGGGATATACCAAAACATGGGCCTATATTGACGATTATTTTTGAATAGACAAAATTGTAGCTAAAATTCTCAAAATACCGATCATTACAGCTAGTTCGGTTAAAAATTGCAGCTAAAATTCTCAAAATACCGAAAATCGGGAGATACCGTTATATGGGGGCTATACCAAAACATGGACCTATGTTGACGATGTTTCGTTGGAGATGTTTTATGACCACTGAGAACTTCAAATGTCAAATTACAGCTATTTTGGTTAAAAACTGTAGCTAAAATTCTTAAAATACCGAAAATTGGGAGGTACCGTTATATGGGGGCTATACCAAAACATGGACCTATGTTGACGATGCTTGGTGGGGATGTTTCATGACGACGGAGAACCTCAAATGGCAAATTACAGCTAGTTCGGTTAAAAATTGTAACTAAAATGCTCAAAATACCGAAAATCGGGAGGTACCGTTATATGGGGGCTATACCAAAACATGGACCTAAGTTGACGATATTTGATGGATATGTTTCATGACCACTGAGAACCTCAAATGTCAAATTGCAGATAGTTCGGTTAAAAATTGTGGCTAAAATTCTCAAAATACCGAAAATCGGGAGGTACCGTTATATGGGGGCTATACCAAAACATGGACCTATGTTGACGATGCTTGGTGGAGATATTTCATGACCACTGAGAACCTCAAATGGCAAATTACAGCTAGTTCGGTTAAAAATTGTAGCTTAAATTCTCAAAATACCGAAAATCGGGAGGTACCGTTATATGGGGGCTGTACCAAAACATGGACCTATGTTGACGATGTTTCGTGGAGATGTTTCATGACCACTGATAACCTCAAATGTCAAATTTCAGATAGTTCGGTTAAAAATTGTGGCTAAAATTCTCAAAATACCGAAAATCGGGAGGTACCGTTATATGGTGACTATACCAAAACATGGACCTATCCCCATATCCTTTGGGATATAGGTTTATTGATCACTAGGAACCCTAAGTGCCAAATTATAGCTAATTCGGTCTGCAAATGTGGCGAAGAACGTCAAAATACCTCAAATCCGGAGGTACCGTTATATGGGGACTATACCAAAACGTGGGCCGATATAGCCCATCTTCGAACTTGACCTGCCTATGGAAAAAAGACCCTCGGGTGCAAAATTTCAGCACTCTATCTCAATTATTGCGGACGCTAGAGCGATTACAACAGACGGACAGACGGACGGACAGACGGACAGACGGACATGGCTAGATCGTCTTAGAATTTTATCCTGATCAAGAATATATATACTTTATAGGGTCGCAAATGATTAGTTCGATGTGTTACAAACAGAATGACAAACTTAATATACCCTCCATACTATGGTGGAGGGTATAATAATAAACAAAAGTGCAACTTTAAGTGCATTTTTAAGTCGTTTTGTGATGTAAATCGGCAAACTGAATATGGACCATTTGCAATGGAGTACTTAGCTAACGAATTCAATAAAAGTTCAATTAATTTCATGTACTTTGAAAATCCCTTAAAATTCCAGTAAACTTCCCAAATTTCGCACTGTGCACCGTGCGATTTTTAAGAGCTTGCTCATAAAAAATGTATATCGGATCGTGTTGGATTTCAATCATTTTTCCTTTCTTTATAAGAGTCGACTATTATCTTCTAAACAAGCCATTATTTTTATATCGGTTAAATAGCTATGTTATAGTGGTTTAGTTTTTTATTCATATTTTTTATTCTATTCTGTCTGCCATAACCAAACTACTGATTTAATTTAGTAATGTAGAAAAATTAGTTTCAACATAGAAAATGTTTCCATTAAGTGAGGCTGACACTTTATCCCTTTGAGGCTTATAGTTGTTTGCTCATATTAGTCCAGAAGTTGCCGCTGAGAATGCAGACTATTTGTTTGGTTTGTTCTAATGTCAAGAGTATTGAGGCAGATATGTAGAATTTTCATGCGTTTTGTGGATTAAATGACTTCCACAATTTTTAATTTGTTTGAGTTTCTTAACCAAGTCATTCGTAAGCTTTTTTGTAAAAAAAATTATGAATTATTACGGTTCAATGCCAAAAATAAAATATGTAAAATATTTTTTGCGAAGCCTCGAATATGGTGATGATTGGGGGAGGTGAAATTTGAAGTTTTGTATAACGTAAACGCTATTATTTTTTTTTTGTTTACTCGACAACTAAGCATATTCAGTAAAAAATATTTTTTCGTAAGGAAGTTAATTATAATATGCAAATAGGGGACCCAATTCTAATTTATGACCAACAAAATTAGCAAGAATAGAAATAAAAAGGAAAATTGTATACACAATATTTAATAATATTTTATATATTTAATTATTAGCCATTCACAAAATTTATAAGCGATACGTATGTATTGTTAATACTTATTGAATATTTCTCTAGAGAAGAAACATTGCGTATGATTCATAATCACAAACATACGCCTTATGTGAATTTTATCGAATACTTACAAGTTATGGCAATTTAATTTTTATGGAAGCACATTTCCGCTTGAATATATGATATTCACAGAAATTTGAAAATAATTCATTATGACACATAAATCTTGTTAATCATATTGCAATTCGCACGCTTGTTTGCTTATCCATCATAATATTGACAGGTTTCTTGATTAAAATTACTTAAAAGGATTAGTGAAAATAAGAAAAAAGTACATAGGTAGTTAATCATGCATAAGACATAAAAACTATACATAGTTAAGAGTGCTGAGCGTATGCATTATAACATCAATCATAGGCTAAAATATACTTTGTATCATACAAAACATGTATGTAGATTAGAGTGACCCAAAAAAAAAAAAACAAAAATTTTTGATTTGAAATGTTTGCCTTTTAGGGCGAAGATCACTTTTAATATTAATTTGTTAATTAATTAATATTCGAACCCACACAACCACCACTATGTGACATGCATTTTTCGCCTTTGGCAGAGCCTCTTCAGACATATCGGCTGTGGAGCGGCTTCTCGGTCATCGAACTTTTCTTCTATCAAATGCATGGTTGTTTAAAAAAAAAAAACAAAAAAAAATCATCCGATTCGTACTCTAACGGAAGAATTTGTCAAAATTTGTCGAGCTACGATGAATTTTGATATATTTGTAGGTAAAATACCAAAAAGTGTAAATATGTGGCTCTAATTTTACGAGGAGAAGGGAGATTTTGCATTTTAATTTTTAAACATTTAACATTTATAATCGATTTATTTATTCATTTATAACGATATGTATTTACGGATTACTTGCAAATGGCCATTTTCCATTATTAACTTTACTTTATTAAAAACCAACAATCAACTAATTGGTTAGAAAATTCAAGCATTCGCTTTTTCGAATTAATCGCTACTCTGTGTAAACCCAAAGACATACCACTACCTAGAGCAAATGAGCATAAAAACCAACTCATTATTTTGCATGCATTTCTCGAATAATGTCACAGCCATATTACGGGTCTCATTCATTTTTATTCCTGGCAACCTGATGGATTCAGTGAAGGTAAATTTCCATTACATGCATTTCATTCTCTGTTCAATATTTTCCTCCTGGTGATTACATGGTCTTTATATTCCTGAGGCTTTCCATGGCGAATTAATGTTAACTGCGTAAAAATGACTATGACCAACAGCGTGGCAAACATAGTGAAATATTGTGAAAAGGCTGTACAGAAAAAATGAAAATAGTTAAACCATAAAAGCTCTGCTAACAGATTGGTGGCAATGCGTTGTTGTAACTGGTCATCCATGCGAAGCCAAACAAATGAAACTGGTAAATGATATATGTATGTGCGTGGCTAATAAATAATTTTCATGAAAATGTTGCCACAAGTATACCAGTGGTACATATATTTATACTTCCACGGAGATTCATCCACAGTTACTCCCCAGTAGTGCATTGTTGGCACTGAATGACATTGCACTTTGGCTTTGTGTTAAAACTCCAAGTTTCTCTTTAATCACTGTTAATAAAAGTTAATTACTGGCTGATTCACTGAAGTACACACATGGAAGGTAAGGACGAGTAAAAAGTATAAAGTAATGCGATACAGAATGTAATGAACTGAACTCGGAAGGCAGCATATAATATACAAATAAAACAAGAACTCCTAGTTTCCCAGCATGCAACCACGTTCGTAATAGAAATTAACTATATATTAATTTGCACTGTACGTGGAGTATTAAAAGTTCTTATACGTAAACTTGTTCACACTCTTTGTAGGCTGTTAATTACTTTTCTTGCATCGATAAGGTCATAAATGGTGCACGTTAAAGTAGCATTTTATAAATTAGTTACATTCTAAGCCAAAAAGAACTAAATAAATACATTGGGCGTATGACGTCATTGACGTTAGTCTTACGCACTGTCTACCGTTTTGGAATTTTTGAATACATAATGGGGTTTATCATATCTGCGCATATATATTTTACAAAACTCGGAATAGTATACTTCTCCTACTTACTCACTTACTTACTTAGCTGGTTCATTACAGAACATTTGTTCCATAGACCGAACTAAGAAAAGGTTTCTCTCTCTGTTTCGTGCTTCGCGTTTTGGAATACCACGCCTTGTCATATCTTCATCCACTTGTTTGCGTCATCTATTCTTTGGCCTGCCAATTCAGCGTGCACCGCCATGTGGCTCGAATTTATACGCCTTTTTAGCGGGTTCATCATCGCTCATTCTTATTATATGGTGCAGCCAACGCAATTGCTGCATCTCGATACGTTTAACTATATTGACGTCGTTGTATAGCAGATACAGCTCGTGGTTCACCGTCAACGTAGATTGGTCCGTAGATCTTTCGAAGAATTTTTCTCTCAAACACGCCAAGCACTGCCTTATCTGCTTGCGCAAGTACCCAGGCTTCGGAACCATTCATCAGCACGGGCAGTATCAGTATTTGGTAAGGCGTTATTTTTGTTAGACGAGTTGTGGCTTTGTTTTTGAGGTGTTTACTTAAGCCTAAGTAGCATCTGTTGGCCAATACAATTCTTCTTTTTATTTCACAACTGATGTCGTTTGTTGTGTTTACGGCGGTGCCGAGGTATACGAAGTCTTTTACTACCTCAAAATTATAGGAGTCGACACCATCAGCTTGGTCTTCTCGCCGTTTACCGCCAGACCCACTTTAGCAGATTCTCCTTCGACCTTCATAAAGGTATTGGATACTTCTTTTACTGATCGTCTCATAATGTCTATATCATCAGCATAAGCAAGTAACATGGTGTAGATTGTGCCACTTATTTTGACCTTTGCCTCTCGTATAACCTTTTCCAGCAGGATGTTGAAAAGATCACACGACAGGCTGTCTCCTTGCCTGAAACCTCCTTTGGTTCAAAACTCTTCGGAGAGGCTCTTTCCTATTTTAACTGAAGATCTTGTGTCAAGTATGAGTCATTTTACAAAGCCGAATGAGTTTTGCGGGGATACCAAATTCAGAATTGCTTGGAATACCTTTGAACGTAGCGGGCTGTCGAAGGCTGCTTTATAATCGACAAAAAGGTGGTAGGTGTCGATCTGCATCTCTTGGGTCTTCTCCAGGATTTGCCGCAGGGTAAATATTTGGTCAATGGTGGACTTGTTGGGTCTAAAGTCGCATTGGTATGGTCCAATTATTTCGTTGACCATAGGCATTAGTCGTTCCCACAATATCCCTGACACTGTCTTGTAGGCTATAGGGAGAAGACTTATGCCCCTATAGTTGGAGCAAAAAGTCTTATCTCCTTTCTTATGGACGGGACACAGGATGATCAGGTTCCAATCGTCGGGTACGGGTTCTTCCAGCCAGATGGAGCTAACTAGCTGATTCATACACCTTATCATGTCAGTTCCTGCTGCCTTATTATTCTTCAGCCGGTTTATTGCTGTCTTTACCTCATCTTGGCCGGGTGGTATACAATACCATCTTCTGGGATTGGATCTGTGGTATCTTCGTCGACTTCGCTACTATTGAATGCCAACAGTTTGCTCTTTCCATATCCTTAGCACACTATCTGTATCAGTTACCAGATTACCTTGCTGGTCTATACAGCAGGATGTGCCAGTTCCAAAGCCATCAGTTTGATGTTTCACTCTTTGGTAGAATTTTCGGACTTCATTCTGTCTCCTGTACGTCTCGATTTGTTCACACTTCCGCTTTTCCATATCTATCTTTTTCCCTCGGAAAAGACGTTTCTCCTCTCTCCTTTTCTCACGATACCTCTCTCGTGCGCTACGCGTTGCTACCGATTGCAAAATAGCCCTATGTGCCGCATTTTCTCTTCGGTAGCAGCACGAAACTCCTGGTCATACCATGGATTCCTTGGTGGAGGTCTCTGGTATCCAAGTACTAATTTTGCGGCTGTTTGCATGGAGTGGGCAATGTTTTGCCATTGTCCTGATATGTTATCGGGACGAGGAGTGCTTTGATTAAGCAGTTGGGCCAGTTGAGTGGAATATGCTGTGGCTATCTGTTGTGATTGCAGCTTACCAATGTCCAACTTCCGTGTTGTGTCTGTTCGCACTTTGTTTGCTACGTTTAATCTGGTACGTACCTTTGCTGCAAAAAGGTAGCGGTCAGAGTCTATGTTTGCACCTCGGAACGATCGTACATCCAACACTCTTGATGCATGTCTTCCATCTATCACAATGTGATCAATTTGATTTCTTGTTTTCTGATCTGGAGACAGCCAGGTGCCCTTATGAATATCGAGATGATTAAATCTGGTGCTGCTAACTACCATGTTTTTTGCAGCTGCAAAGTCTATCAGCCTCATACCATTGTCAGACGTTTCACTGTGGGGACTGAATTTCCCGACTGTTGGGCCAAAGATATTCTCCTTTCCAATTTTGGCATTAAAATCGCCTAGAATGATTTTAATGTCATGGGCAGGGCAATGGTCATATGTTTCTTCTAAGCGCACGTAAAATATATCTTTGGTCTGTTCGTCCTTTTCTTCAGTGGGAGCATGAGCGCAAATAAAGCTGATGTTAAAGAATTTAGCTTTTATTCGAATTGCAGCAAGTCTTTCAATCACTGGGGTGAAGCTGGATACCAGATGTTTTAGCCCCCGACTAACTACGAATCCGCAACCAAACTCATGCTTTACGTCATGGCAGCTATAATACAGTGCGTCACATTTAGGTGTTGTTGTGACGCCTTTCCACATCCATCGTATTTCCTGTATGGCAGTAATGTCGGCCTTGTACTTTTCAAGTACGTCTGTCAATGCGAACATTCCAGGTGCAGATTCGCCGATCATGATCCTTAAAACGTTTGCGGGGTTCGTCAACTTTAGAGGGGTTTGTTTTTCTTTTCTTTCGTTTTTTCATAGTAGGCTGTTTTTTCTAGGGGAGGGTTACTTACCCGACGCCCAAAACCCAAGTTTTTAACGTTCTTATGGGTGAACGCGCGGCACATGTTAGCTCACTACCTTTAACGGGTGTTAAAGGCAGTTCCCCAGGTGACACCACGGGGAGGTTAGTGTCCACTTGAGATAAAAAAGGGACCAAGATAAATCCTGGACTTTGCCATGTTAAAGCCGGTCAGGACCGTTCCTTGGTATCTTCCATCCCCTACGTCACCCTATTGTAAAAATTATGAATATTATTACAACAGTCATTGCAGGAAAAAAAACATAACTATTAAAGATACACTTTCACAACTACCACAGTACAAATTGTAAAGAGAGAAAAAATTTTAAGAACAATTACAACAAATGATTTTGTTGCAACATGATGTGGAACATTACATAACATGAAAAAAAAAAACAAATTTGCTCCCAAGAGAGTCTGGGGGAAACTTTTATACTTTTATAGAAGGGGAGCAAAACATACCAAGAAACAAATTGAGAGTAGTAGTGTAGAGAACAATGGTGCGTGGAAACAGTATCTTCGTTTATTGTTATCACATATACTTTCATATAAAGACAGGTATTTGTACGTATGTATGAATGTAACATTAAAGGAGCATTTATGTTGCACAAAAAAATACGAGCTTATAACCACATTTTCCGGAGAAACTCTCACATACATTGCTAGCGGACTGACTGACACATTGTAGTCCATAAACAATTTCAAAGCATACCCATAATTATATGGACATGCATGATACATATGTATGTGTAGGCCACCATGATATACGTGTTGACGTGAGCCAACCCATTGAAAACAACTTCACTCATTTTCGTCTAATCAAAGCGGCATAAGGTACGATGTTTTTATACAATAAAACAGAATCGCTCCCCTTTTATGGGCTTGTCTGTCTACACCTTAACCGAAACGACCAAAGGCAAACTTCGCATGTCAGCATGATTGCAGACAAGGTCCTTATGTATGGTGGCATGTTCCTTACCTTACTTGTGTTAATATATAAAAATGAGTACGTTTATGTATATCATTGAACGTTTTGTAGTGTGCAATCTTACGAGATATATGCTTTTCCATTGTGCTAGAAGAATACATAGAAAAAAGACTTAGGTAAAAACAAAATACTATCAGTTGAAGGCAGGACTCTCAAGTACCTTCTGTGGTCCTCAATGTAAAATTTGGAAAATTCAGCCATTTTGATTGATTATTACGGCTAGAAGCCTAAATATACCGAATATTGGGCGGTACCGATTTATGGGGACAACATGTAGGTCCCCCTACCTTAATCGACAATTTTCTTGAGGTAACCTACCTCCAGGAAAGATAAAGTGGCATTTCGGCCATTTTGAATTAATAACTTATATAAAACCTTCATAATTCCGAAAATCGGGCGGTACCTTTATATGGGGACCCTATCAAAACGTGGATCCAATTCAAAAATTTTTTTCAAGAATGTTTTCTAACACTAGGGAATGCCGATAGCCAAAGTGTAGCCAATTACATTGAAAGATGTGGCCAAGTTGGACCTATGTTGATTTTTTTGCTTCTTTTTTATTTAGGTTCCTAAACTAGCCTTTACTGAAATTTTCGTATTGATATCTGCTCAGGAAGTATTTTTGGCCGCTCTTCCCATACAAGTTCGACCACAGTGCATCGTAAAGTGAACCGCAAGGACAACCTACTGACAAAAGTTCACAACGATCCTAGAGAAGCATTTAAACTTCACTTCATGGCCCAATATAGTCCATATTCGAACCCGGTCAATATCTGGAAGGAATAACACGATGTGCAAAGTTTGGACCAAATCGATTGCCGCCTTCGAGAGTTATCGTTCACACCATTTTACAGAAAATTTTAAACTTTTGTGGGGAAGGTACACGAAAGATTGATCCGATATGGCGCATCTTCGAGTATTACGATACCCAAAATTTGGTTCGATTCGGGTGATCTGTTCGAGAGTTATCGTGCGCACCAGCCAGACAGACGGACAGAGAAACAAACGGACGGACATGGCTAAATAGACTCCAAATTGTCTGAAACGAAATTTCTCCTACTTTTAGTATCCTTCAACATTAAATGTCCTGAATTGGAATAATACACCAAATTTCTAAACTAGGTCAGAAAATCTAAAAATGTCTTCAATCGGGCAGCACCCATATATAGTGGCTACATCAAAGTGTTGACTTATGTTGTAAATTTTTGATGGAGAAGTTTTGTGACCACTTGGAACATCAAATGTCAATTTACAGGTATTTCGATGAAAAAAAAATAGCTAAGATCCTCAAAATACCTAAAAACGGGAGGTACCGTTACATGGGGGCTATTCTAAAACGTGGGCTAATATATCCCAACTTCGAAATTAACCTGTCAATGGACAAAAGATACTCTGGTGCAAGTATAGCGTTCTAGCTCAATTATTGCTAAAGTGATTACAACAGACGGAGAGACAGGCATTGCTATATCGACTCAGAATTTTATCCAGGGGCTGGATTCTAGTTCTATGAAAATTTGAAATGAAAAATATTTTCTTTATGAAATTTTTCATTTGACATTTATTCCCTTTATAAAGTTTTCATTTCAAATTCTCATAGAACAAGAATTGAGCCCCAGATTAAGAATAAGTATACTTTATGTGGCCGTAAATTACGTTACAAACGAAACCATTAATTGAAAACAAAAAAGATTGTACCCTCCATAATATGGTGGAAGGTCTATAAATGTGCCTCACCCAAATAGTGACTTAAGGCCCCGTCTATGTTAAGACCAATAATATTAAAATGTTTTGGAGACGATTCAGTCATGATCGATAGCTGATTGGATTAAACAATTTATTACAACAATCGCATATTTCTTTTCACCTTTAACGAAACCCAAAGTTTATATCGGTAAACACATTCTGGTACCTCCCAAAAAAAATCAAAAAAATTGGTCAACAGATGGATGTTTAAATTTCTCTTGTAACAGAATAATTCCTTCCTCTAGAGACAGAGCCAAAACCCCCATTTTTTGTTGACACCGATTGTTAATTTCTGTACGGGATTCGATAGTAAACACACTGAAACTAAGGAAAACAAAAGACGAAAAATGTTTCCCAATTTTAGAAAATAGGTAATTTTTTCAAATTTCTGGAAAAAGAAACAGCGATTTCTCAGAAACTATAACAAATATTGTGTTCTTTGTTTTTTTTTTTTTTAGATAAGTAGGATTGATGCCGTTCAGAGCGAGTTTTAACAAATTACCGTAGCGTTTACACAAAGTGACGCCCGAGAGTGTCTTCATCCAGCCCATATATACTTTTGTGCGGTCCTGTTCCGTCCGTTTACACTTTTTTTAAATTTTTTGAAATTACATGGGTTAAAATCTGTGTTTTTTCCATACCGTTTCCCATATAAATTACAGGTATTAAAAAAATTTTGAAAAAAAAAAAATTGAAAAAAAAATAATTTTTGTGGTTTGATTAATAGGGTCTGACCTGTTTTAAATAGTTAGAACATATAAAAAACTCAAAAATACTCACATTTTGATGCAAAATATGAAAAAAAAACTAAAATTTTTAACTTGAATTCCTCTGATCTTGAATTCCTCTGCCTCCGCTAGACCTAATTTGGTGGCTTTTCATGTGTCGGAAAGAAAATATCTCTATCCGTTTCTGAATCACTGTGGAGCGGAGGTCTTATGTAGGCAAAAGGACTCCCAGAGTCTTCTATATACAGAAGATAGTATACGATCTTCTATAAATAACCTTGGTCTTTTATATATAAAAGATCATATGAGATCTTCTATAGACAAAAGATCTTTTGAGGTCTCTATATACAACAGAAAAAGTCCTTAAATATTCTTGAGACTTAATACTTGTTTCAGTATTCTAAGTAGAGATGGACAGTGGGTAAATACCCAATGGGTAAATACCCGGTAAATTGGGTACATTGGGTAAATACCGGGTAAATACCCATTTGTGGGTATTTATTTGGGTATTTACTATATTGAATCGCTAATACAACATCTTAGACCCTATTTCTGGGTTTAGGTTATGAAATCGATTCAAAATGGATAGTTTTACAATACTTTAAACAAGTGGGTAAATACTTGGGTAAATACCCGAGTATTTACCCAAGTGTTGGGTAAAAACTCATTAACTCATTAACATTGGCTCAAATCGTACTTATATCAAGAGAACATCTAGCATTGAAAATGGGGTCTCTGGGTCCATGTTTTGATATAGCCCCCATATAACCGTACCTCCCGATTTAAGGTATTTTTTGTCTATCTGCCTCATTGTACAATCATAGTGGCTGAAATTTGGCACAGTGAGTTCTCAATATGTAGAAAATATCCTTGCAAAAATTTGTCAACATAGGTCCACGTTTTCTTAAAGCCCCCATATAAGGGTTCTCCGATTTCGAGTATTTACCCAAACCTTGGGTAAAAACTCTTTAACTGCCGAACCATTTGACGTAAGCTGACAAAATTTGGCTCAAATCTTCCTTATTTCAATAGTATTAAAGGTATTGAAATGGAGTCCCTGGGTCCATGTTTTGATATAGCCCCCATATAACCGTACACCCAAGAATAGGGTGTAAAATGTTGTATTTGCCATTCAATATAGTAAATACCCAAATAAATACCCACAAATGGGTATTTACCCACCGTGTGGGTATTTACCGGGTAAATACCCGGTAAATACCATCTCTTATTCTAAGTATAGGCGACTACAAAAGGTATTTTTACATAGAAGATGTCAAGTGGTCTTCTGTCAATGGAACACCTAACAAGGTATTTTTTCCTCAAAGCAAAAAGTTGGGGGCCTAGGTTGAATACTAGGCAGACCTTTTTGATTATACCCCTGTTTTTATGTTTCTATGTGGGACATTTTTAGCATAACAATGAGGAAAACAGTTTCAAATATAGCAGACGCATATATGCATTTACATATACGAACACATACCCTCTCATTTCCGTCACATTGACATACGAAATGTAAGGACATGCAATCAACTTGAAAAATGAAAAAGAAAAAACACTTTGTCTGGAATCATGCTGACATGCAAACTTTGCTATTGGGGCGTTTTAGCTGAGGTGTAGACAGACCATAACATAAAAAGGGGAGTGCGGAATAGTGAGTTTTATTGTATAATAAACTTGGTACTTTATGGTGTTTTGATTAGGCGAAAATGAGTGGAGTTCATTGCAATGTATATGTATGTTTTGCAATGTATATGTATAGCCGTTGGCATAGACACACACATACGTAAGTACAGCAATATATACGCTTGCTTGAATGTCCGTATAATTATGGGTATACATAGAATATGTTTCTGAGATACCGTGGATCAGCCGGCAACGAGACGTGTGAGTTTGGCCCAGAGAAATATAGAAAAAGCACGCAATTGCCTTAATGCCTAAGGACTTTATACATATAAATATGTATGTGCTGGTGTTTTTTTTTTGTTGTTGTTTTTTTTTTTTTTTGACAATTATGTTTATTTTTGAACAGAAATGTTCTTTTATTATTACGTGAATGGATGTGTGAAATGTGTGTGGTGATATAAAGTGAACATATAGTTGCATGCAATATTGTTCATATTTTACATTGTTCAGGTTAATTTGTTGTTTTATGTTCCTTACTCTTCTCCTTCCAAGCATTTTTCCACAGGCTCTTTTGGGAGTATATTTGTTTTTCTTCATGTTAAATGTAGTTGTAACGTAATATGTTGTAATCATTGAGAAAAACTTCTGAATTACTTCTTTGTCTCAAGTAATTTCATTATCAAATAATAAAGGGTCGAGGAATTCTATAATGAATATAAAGCTATTGAGGCTTTAAACTCATTCTGGAAGATTGTAAGTGCATGAAATGACATGTTTACTGGACAAAATGTACGATATATCAAGTGTTTTCCGTTGAGTATATCTCTATATCCAATTAGAAAATTGTTTTACTACTTTAATTTTTATACCCTATACCACAATGTGGAAAAGGGTATTATATGTTTGTTTTGGTAAAAATTCATGTAACACCGCGAAATATTCGTCGGAGACCCCCAATGTGTGTGTCCGTCCGTCAGTCCGTCCGTCCGTCTGTCCATTATAAATTGTAAACACGCTCCAGGCCGCAATTATGGACCGATCGTCACGAAATTTTGTATGGAGGTCGGGTTTAGATCAGAATAGATCCCTATTCTTATTGGTGATGATCGTGAAATATTTAGCGGGTGAAATGGACCAAAAACATAATATTTATCCAATTTTCTAGCGGCTCTGTAAGTCTCAATAATAGTCCGATCAACGCGTAATTTTAAATAAGGTAAGAGTATATCACAAAGGAATAGCTTGCAATTTTAGATGGCGATCGGATAATATTTAGAGGGTTAAATGGACCAAAACTTTTGTGTGAAAATTGTGAAAATTTTTAATATACAGCTTATATCTTAATTCCTGGAAGTGACATTCCGAACAAGTGAGATATACTTGAAAGTGGAACGCTTGACCTTTCAATTGATGCCAATTATGTTGGTTTACATGATCAGATAACAGAGTTACAGCCTAATATATTCCGTTATTTGTTTGTAGTGTAATAATAAACTCGCTAGAAGTCGCAATTATACATCAATAGTCACGAAATTTTGCACCGGGTAAGAGTGTAGGTCGAAAAAGATGCCTACAATTTTTAATGATGATCTGATATTCTTTAGCGGGTGAAATGGACCACTACTTTTGTATGAAAAATATAAAAATTTTATTTTTGGTCGATATTTTAATTCCTTGAGGACATATATATTTCGCAAAGTAGCCTACATATGGAAAAAAACTACTGACCTTTCCTCTGATGTAAATTGCGATAAAGTGTTTGCTAGATAACGGGCCTAATGCCTATATATATAAAGGGTTCTGTGTAGAGAACCACATTTTTATCCCATGCTACATATTTTCTCTCCAAAAGTTTATGTAACACCACTAGACCCTAGACCCTTATTTGGTATGCCAAAATTCTTATCTCGACGAGATAAAGCGATTTAGCGTCCATTAATAATTGCAAACAAGCTTAAGGCCGCAATTATGGACCGATTGTAACGAATTTTTTAAGGAGGTTGGGTTCGAGCCAGAATAGAAATGATTAGTTTTTGCTTATGATCGTGAAATGTTCAGGGAATGAAATGGACCAAAAACAAAGTTTTAACCAATTTTGTAGCGGCACTGTAGGTCAAAATAATAACCCGCAAAATTTAAGACAAAGTTTGAGTTTATGATGAAGAAGAAGCGTACAAACCAACGTGAAAATCAGATAATACTTAGCGCGTTAAATGGACTGAAACTTTTGTGGGAAATTGGTAATAATTTCAATAACGTAGCGGTTAAACAACGGAAGTAGTAGTACTACATAAGTGGGTTTCATTACATTTTAGTTTGTGTGAACTAATTTTTTTTTTTTTTTTTTTTTTTTTTGTGAACTAAAGTGTCTTTGTCTTGGTCATAAGTCTTTGGTTTTGGTCATAAGTATTATACATTACATCTCTGATATTTGATAATTAAATTTCCACAATCATTGAAAAGAAGTTCCGTGGAGAGCGATTGTCCAGGGATAGTGGTATAGGGTATCCCATGGTCGGCTCCGTCTGACTATAGACTTTTCTTACTTGTTTTATTATTTATTTAATGGAGAAGAATTTATTGTTACGCGTCATAAAGTGCTAATATCTGCTATAAGTAGCATACCCACCAGATTTTTTTCCTATCATTAACAAAGTTGTAGCTGAAAACAACCGTAAACGAAATTAATGCTCAAACATTGGTTTAATGGTATTAAAATCTGCTGTAATTTCGGCCTTTAGGCTAACGATAAAAATGTACCTTATCGAAATAATGGCCCTTGACTACTCATACGTTTCGACAAAATCCGCTTCAATAATTCGATTTAGCCCAGTTCGTTCTTCTGGCTGGTGCGCACAATAACACTCGAAGTTCCAAATCGATTTCTTCGAGACATAGATTAGGTTCGAATATGGATTATATCGGTTCACTCCTTCAGGTTTCACCGAAACTTTGACCATCCTAAAATTACTTCCGGGCGTACATATGTATATCCAGTACCAAGAGGGTCTATAAGCGACAACATATTCGGATACCTCCCTCACAAAATTTCAGCATAAGTGCAATTTATGGGATGTTCGAGAATCCATTGGAAATTTTGACCAATGCTACTGCTTGCGGTCTTGGTAACAGCGATATTCTATTTTTCGTGGTAAGTCCATGTTTCCTGACATAACGGTTCAAAAGCTCTAAATCTTACCATGACCAAGTAAAATAACGGTTTGACACCATAACTATCAAAAGGAATGACTTCCAAAATTAGGTCCACTTCCACTTCAGGTATCTTCAGGTATCCACAAAAGTGCAAAACTTTTGCGCTCCTATCGAAGTCAAATTTATGAGCTCAGTATAAGCATTTATTCGCAAAGTCCACAATTGTGAAGTTTTATACCCAAATGTTTCGATATTTTTGTCGGAAAGTTTATGCGTCCAAAAAAGGCCCCGAAATTCTGAAAGCCCCTGACTACACAATTTTTAGGACAAAGATTTTGGTTATGAAGCCCGTATTCGATCTGTCTATAGATAAAAGTCTCACTTCACATAGCCTGTCGGTAAACCCGACTGATACTTTTTTACTTGTTTTCGAGAAAACAAAAGTTATGAAAGTTATAAAATAACGGTTTTAGACCAAAAATATGTTTGGAATAAATTCGTTGCAGACAATTTTGAATCGATATCCTTCTGTCTGTCTGTCCGTCTGTATGGCTGGCTGGTGCGCACGATAACAATCGAACGGATCAATTGATTCGAACCAAATTGGGTATCGTAATATTTTGTCCAAACTTAGTTTAAGTTGGAAGATGAGCCATATCGGTCCACTCCTTGGGGGACCTCCCCCGCAAAAGTTCAATTTTTTCTGTAAAATGGTGTGAACGATAACTCTCGAAGGGTGCAATCGATTTGGTCCAAAGTTTACACATCGTATTATTCCTTCTAGATATAGATCGGAATGGAATATGGACTATATCGGTCCACTCCTTCCTCCCACACAATATTCGGAAAAAGTGAAGTTAAAGTACTCCTCTCGGATCGACCAAAATGACAAATCCGCTAGATAATTCTCGCAGTGATTTTCAGATTGGTGCAGACTTTGTATATCGTATTATTTCATCTAGCCATGTACCAGGTTGAAATATGGATTGTATCGGCCCACTTCTTCGGGTACCTCCCACACAAATTTCGGAAAAAGTAAAGTTTAAGAGCTCCTCTCGGATCGCTTTGCAATTTTTTTCTAGTAAGCTCCAAGAAAACCTGACGGTACCAGCCAAAATGGCAAATCCACAAGATAATTCTCGCAGGGAGTTTTGTGATTGGTGCAGACTTTGCAAATTATATTATTTCACTCAGTCATGTATCAGGTTGGAATATAGATTATGTCGGGCCACTCCTTGGGGTACCTCCTACACAAAATTCGGATAAAGTGAGCTTTAAGAGCTCCTCTGGAATCTTTTTGATTCTTTTTTCAGTAGGTTGTTCGATCGGCCTCATAAACAACGGTACATTTTTTCCGGAGTAAGTCAATGCTTCCTAAGATAATAGCCCAAAAACTCCGAAGCCCTGACGGAACATACTAAAATTCTAACACTTTTTCAAAAATTTCTTCCAATCTTAGTTTAACGTAATTTAATATTTCGAATCCTTTGTGAAGAAGTTTGGCTACTAAAAATGTTTGGTATATGTAATGATTTGGTACAGCCCCACATTACGGTACATACATACCGTGATACAAAAACAAAATATATATACGTTATAATTATTGTGTTTGTTGTTTTGTCAGTGGCTGAGGGTATATCTCCGTCAGCACAGCTGACTGATACTTTCTTACTTGTTTCGTCTTCATTAAGTCAACACAAATTACTGTAATTAACACACCTACCTACATCTTCCAGACATACTTTATCAACTCATAAATTTGTGGTGTTTCTGCTGCAGGGCTAATATCCTATGAACTGGTGCTTCACTCTTATCAAGCAATCGTTGAGTGAGAGCTTGAATTACTGACAACCTTAACATTGTGGAAATATGCATCGAGCTACTGTAGCGTTAACCAACCGTCTATCCATTCAGCCATCAAGTCTGCTAACATTTTCTTCCATGGCAATTGCAATTTTTACAGTTTTTTTCTTAAATGTTCGTTTAACACGCAAAATCACAACAAAGTTTCTTTACACTTCTCTGTGTTTGCATTTCTGTCAAGAGTGTTGATTTTAAGGGAACACCAGTTTTTACTAAAAAAACTATATTCAATTTCGAAATTCCTAAAGATAAAAATCTTGATTTTGTTGACATATCTCAGGAAACAACACATGTGCCGTTGGGACATTGGGGGTATGAGTGACCACTGTCGAGACGTAATAAACTTTAATAATTTTGGTCTTAGCATGCCATTGTTATGTCTGGCGTTTGAAATGATATTTCATTCATTCTTAACTTTGCGTTTTATTGTTGTTGTATTATTTTTTGTGGAATATTTTATGAACTGTCTCATTCAAGGAATGCTTGAGGGGACACTTGCATTTCTACTTTGTTATACCCTACACCACAATGTGTTAAGGGGTATTATGTATGTCTTTGTGATAGGCCCATAGTTCCTTTTGGGGATATACACTAGGGTGGGGCGATTTGTGTGGAAGCAAAAAAACCTTAATGAGCCCTTCGCGTTTCTGATTCCTGGGATTGAACTGAGCAAAAAAGTTCACTGGACCATATATCTACCTTGAAAATCGAGCCTCCCGATTTTGACTTTAAGTTTTTTATTGATGTTTTTTGGATATTTTGGCATATAACAGCCAAACCATTAGGATTTTCGAACTCACACAAAGACAAACATTGTAGCCAAAACAGTAGTTGAAAACTCTCTAATACATCGCAAAAGCATTGGAACGCTCCTTCAGGCAGTTTTGGCCTTAAGAATGTGCAAACTTTTCGGAAAATGTCGATAAATGACATTGTGCTACAAAATTTGACCCGATAAATATTCAAGTGTTCTGATGCAAATTTATATCGTGTTGGGATCCATGGACAACGACAATGCCTTTATTTCGTTTGGGTCATTTCGTTTTATTTTTTTATAACGGTAAAAGTAGTGAAAATCTGGGTTTCTTACATTTTCAATTTTAAACGGGCATATCTTATTTTTTCCACAACGGATTTCTTTTGATCCTTCTTCCTTTTAAAGGGGTGAATAATGTCTTTTGAATAAGCTATTATTGTTTTAAATCGGTTAACAAATGGCTATGTTATAGTGGTTTATGTCCAAAAAACCCCACAAAAAAGCTAGAAAGGAATTTCTCATAATTTTCAAAATAAATATTGAACAAAACAAAAAAACATTATATTTTTGAAAATTATGAGAAATTCCTTAATAGGTTTTTTGTGGGGTTTTTCAGACATAAACCTCTATGACTTAGCCATTTGTTAACCGATTTAAAACAATAATAGCTTATTCAAAAGACATTATTCACCCCTTTAAAAGGAAGAAGGATCAAAAGAAATCCGTTGTGGAAAAAATAAGATATGCCCGTTTAAATTTGAAAATGTAAGAAACCCAGATTTTCACTACTTTTACCGTTATAAAAAAATAAAACGAAGTGACCCAAATGAAATAAAGGCATTCTCGTTGTCCATGGATCCCAACATGATAAAAATTTGCATCAGAACACTTGAATATTTATCGGGTCAAATTTTGTAGCACAATGTCATTTATCGACATTTTCCGAAAAGTTTGCACATTCTTAAGGCCAAAACTGCCTGAAGGAGCGTTCCAATGCTTTTGCGATGTATTAGAGAGTTTTCAACTACTGTCTTGGCTACAATATTTGTCTTTGCGTTGGATCGAAAATCTCAATGGTGTGGATGTTATATGCCAATATATCCAAAAAACGTCAATAAAAAACTTAAAGTCAAAATCGGGAGGCTCGATTTTCATCGTAGACATATGGTCCAGTAGACTTTTTTGCTCAGTTCAACCCCAGGAATCAGAAACGCGAAGGGCCCATTAAGGTTTTCAAATCGCCCCGGCCTAATATACACATAATCACTTTCTGAGTCGATTTATGCATGTCCGTCCGTCTGTCTGTCTCTCCGTCTGTCCACGCATTTTTGTTCGCAAAGTACAGGTTTATTATCCGATTCTCCGCCCGCCCGTCAGTCTGTCTGTCTCTCCGTCTGTCCATGTATTTTTTTCGCAACGTATAGGTCGCATTTATTATCCGATTCAGCTGAAAATTGGGGAATACCATTTGTTTACCCATAGAAAGAACGCTATTGCTTTTGATAAAAATAGGTTAAAATTTGGATATAGCTCACATATATATTTTCGTCCGATTTCACATATTTGCTGCACCAAACACGCTACATATGTCCGATTTCGATCAAATATGTGACTGAATTCTGTCTAGAAATAAATATGCCAAATTATAACGAAATCGGTCCAGATTTAGATATATGTACCTCCCATATATAATTTCGGTCGATTTCTGGTATTTTCTGCACCAAACAAAATTTCAAATATATAAGTCCAATTTCGATGAAATTTTGAATAAATGTGTCAAATTATATCGAAATCGGTCTAACTTTAAATATAGCTCTCATATATAATTTCGGCCGATTTCACTTATTTGCGTGCACTAAGCACGTATATATGCCCGACTTGGTGGAAATTTTGAATGTGGTACTGAATTCGAACAAGAAATATATGTGCCAAAATATATTCAAATCGGTTCATATTTGGATATAGCTTCCATATATATTTTTAGGCCGATTTCACGTATTTGCTGCACCACACATGCCCAATTTCGCGGAAATTTGGAATGTGTGACTGAATTCGGTCAACAAATGTATGTGCAAAATTATATCAAAATCGGTTCAGATTTGGATATAGCTCCCATATATATTTTCAGGCCGATTACATCGAAATCGGTTCAGATTTAGATATAGCTCCCATATATTTTTTACATATTCAAAGTGATGTAGGGTATCATATAGTCGGCCCCGCCCGAATTTGATCCTTTCCTGAGGGTATAACATACATACATACATTCATACATATGTTCCCACAACATCCCCGCAGGGACAAGGGAGACTTCTCTCATATCAATGAGTGCAAGCCGATTCATATTGGCTCAGTGATATGGGACGTACTTTTTATCGCCGAGTCCGAACGGCGTGTCTTACGACACCACTTGTAGAGAAGTTTTTCATGGCTGAAATACTCAGGAAATGTCGCCAGCATTACTGAGGGGGAATTTTGCCACCGTTGTAAATTTGATGTTGCTTGGCCTGGGATTCGAACCGCAGACCTTCTGAGTGCAAGGCGGACGTGCACCACTTTCATACGGGCAAAATGTGCCTCATAGAAATAATGGTTTTATTCCCCAAGTATGTTTGGACGAAATGCGTTTCAGACAGTTTGGAGTCGATTTAGCAATGTCCGTCTGTCTGGCTGGCTGGTGCGCACGATAACTCTCGAACGGATGAGCCGATTGGGTCCAAAGTTTGGTTTTCGTAATATTTTGTCCAAACTTAGATTAAGTTCTAAAATGGGTTATATCGGTCCACTCCTTCCGGTACCTCCCACACAAAATTTCGGAAAAGTTCAGTTTAGGGCCTACTCTCGAATCGCTTTGATTTTTGTTGTAACAATTTGTATTCACTGTCCCCATATACGACGGCCCATGTTTCATCAGGGGCACGTCCATATTTCCTGAGAAAATTGGTCCACTCTTTCTGGTACCCCCTCACAAAAGTTCTGAACTTTTCGATGAAATTTCCGATTTGGTCCAAAGTTTGGTTTTCGTAATATTTTGTCCAAACTTAGATTAAGTTCTAAAATGGGTTATATCGGTCCACTCCTTCCGGTACCTCCCACACAAAATTTCGGAAAAGTTCAGTTTAGGGCCTACTCTCGAATCGCTTTGATTTTTGTTGTAACAATTTGTATTCACTGTCCCCATATACGACGGCCCATGTTTCATCAGGGGCACGTCCATATTTCCTGAGAAAATTGGTCCACTCTTTCTGGTACCCCCTCACAAAAGTTCTGAACTTTTCGATAAAATAGTGTGCACGGTAACTCTCGAAGGTAGTAACCGAGTTGGTCCATACTTTGCACGTCGTGAAATTTTTACCAGATTTAGATGAGGTTCCAATAAGGACTCATTCGGTCCACTCCTTCGGGAACCTCCCACACAAAATTGCGGAAAAATTCAGTTTAGGATCACCTCTCGAATCGCTTGGGTTTTTGTTGTAACATTTTGTATTCACCGCCCCCCATACAACGGTACAAGTTTTATCTGGGGCAAGTCCATACTTCCTGAGAAAATAGTCTGAAAATAAAAAAACAAAACCCTATAACACCGTGTGTAGTGGTTGGGCGCAAGAACGGATCTGCCGATTTAGTCCAAAATTTGACCTTCGTCATATTTTGTCCAAACTTAGCTTAAGTTCGAAGAGAAGCCATATCGGTACACTCCTTCAGGTACCTCCCCCACAAAAGTTCGACATTTTTCCGAAAAATTGTTCGCACGATAAATCTTGAAGGGAGTGTCTGATGTGGTCCATACATTACACACCCTAATATATCTACCAGATGTATATCAGTTTTGAATATGGATTATATTTGTCCACTACTACACAAAACTTCGGATAAGTTCACTTTAAGACCTGCTCGCGAATCGCTTTTATTTCTGTTGAAGCAATATGCTTCAATTATTATGGTAAAAGTTTTTTCAGGGACAAGTTCATTCTTCTTGATAAATCTGCCCGAAAAGTGTAAAAACCCCTCGCTGGAGAGCACTATAACTCTCGAACTGATCAACCGATTTGGTCCAAAATTTGGCTTTCGTCATATTTTGTCCAAACTTAGTCTCAGCTCGAAGATGGGCAACAACTTCCGGTACTTCCCCCTCAATATTTAAAAAATTTCACTAAGAATACAAAATGGAATGCACGATGTCCCTTGAAAGGGGCAACCAATTTGTTCAAAACTTTGGATCTCCTAATATGTTGTCCAAATTTAGTTTAACTTCCAAAATGACCGATATCGATTTTCTGGTCCAAAATATATGCGATGATCCACTGAAATGACAAGTGGGCGCGATATCTATCAAAAATAAGATCAACTTTCGTAATGGACTATGTCGGTCCATTCCTTTAAGTAACTCCTCCGCAACATTTTTGAATTTTAATCCGAATCCCCATTTTTGTCGGCAAGTTCAAATGTCCAAAAAGAGCCACAAAATTCTGAAAAAACCCTAAATACATTCGATCTGTCCGAAGATGATAGTTTAAATTCAGGTAGGCTAAGGGTATATCTCTGTCGGCAAAGCCGACCGATACTTTTATACTTGTTTTGTTTTTCAGTTGGTCTTAAATTTGTTTATCCCCATTTGAGTTCAACTGTAAGGATAACATGATGTAGTAACAACACCCCTTAAGATTTCTTTCATGTTGCTTCCCCATCGCACATTGGTCCCACTTGTATGGAAAGGAGTGCCAAAAATAGTTATAATCGAGCTACCGCCTCGAAATTTTAAACATAGTTTTATAACGAACCCAAAAGATAGAAAAACAATTTTAGTGAACGTAGGTCCACGTTTAGGTATAGCTCCCATATAAACGTACCTCCCGATATTCGGTATTTTGACGATTTTAGCCAAATTTTGCAATCGATTTGGCTGTAATTTTGCATTTTGTGTTCTGAGAGAACAACATACCTCCTTGCATCAAATGTTCATTATAAGACCAAGTTTAGATGCAGGTCCCATATAAACGTACCTCCCGATATTCGGTATTTTGACGATTTTAGCCAAAGTTTCTAACCGAGTTGGCTGTAATTTTGTATTTTGACTTCGGAGGGAACACCATACCTCCGTGCAAAAAAGTTCAATATAGGTTCACGTTTAGGTATAGCTACCATATTAACGTACCTCCCGATATTCGGTATTTTGACGATTTTAGCAAAATTGTCCAACCGATTTGGGTGTAATTTTGCATTTTGAGTTATGAAAGAACAACATACCTCCTGTTCAATAAAGGTCCACGTTTAGGTATAGCTCCCATATAAACGTAGCAACCGATTTTCGGAATTTTGGCGATTTTACAGGCGTGGTATAAGGGGAATAACTTACAGGGTGGCAGCTGGGGGCAGCTGAATATAGTTTTATCGTAAAGCAGAGACTATCCCCTGTATTTAAAACAAAAAATGTGGCCTTGCCCTTATGGGGCCAACATTAGTAAAACTCAACATAAATTTATAGTAATGCTATTAAAAATTGCACAAAAAATCATTTGCAAAGAATTTATTTTTAAGGAAGTTAGAAAACGAATTTTCAATATGTTTTTTCCTAAAAACATAGTCAATGCCATCAACTATAAGTTTCATTTTTGAAATTGTACATTAACCTCTTCAATTTTTTTAATTTTACTCGTAAACTACGAATGTTTTGCGGATATATTTATACCCTCAGCCTTTAGGCTAAGGAGGGTATATACACTTTAATACGATGAAAATGTGCCTCATCGAAATAATGGTTTTAGACCCCAAGTATGTTTGGACGAAATGTGTTTCAGACAATTTTGAGTCGATCTAGCCATGTCCGTCCGTCTGTCTGTCTGTCTGTCCTGCTGGCTGGAGCGCACGATAACTCTCGAACGGATGAACCGATTCGGTTCAAATTTTGGCTTTCGTAATATTTTGCCCAAACTTAGTTTAAGTTCGAAGATGAGCTACATCGGTCCACTCCTTCCGGTACCTCCCCCACAAAACTTCGAAAATGTTCGGAAAATTTGTGCGCACGATAACTCTTGAAGGGAGTGACCGATTTGGCCCATACTTTGTACAGCGAAAACTTTCTAGCAGAGTAATATAAGGTTGCAATATGGTCTCAATAGGTCCATTCCATCGCGTACTTCCCACACAAAATTTCGGAAAAGTTCAGTTTAGGGCCATCTCTCGAATCGCTTTGATTTTTGTTTTAGCAACTTGTATTCACTGCCGTCCATACGACGGTACAAGTTTTATCAGGGGCAAGTCCATACTTCCTGAGCAAATAGCATGAAAGTTGCAAAAAGTCCTATGACACCGCAAGATAACTCTCGAACGGATCTGCCGATTCGGTCCAAAATATGGCTTTAGTAATATTTTGTCCAAACATAGTTTAAGTTTGAAGATGAGCCATATCGGTCCACTCCTTCAGTTACCTTCCCCACAAAAGTTCAAAAATGTTCGGAAAAATTGTTCGTACGGTATCTCTTGAAGGAAGTGGCCGAATTGGTCTATACCTTACACATCCTAATATATCTACCAGATATAGATCAGGTTCAAATATGGACTATATTTGTTCACTCCATCCGGTACCTCCCACACAAAATTTCGGATAAGTTCACTTTAAGACCTGCTCTCGAATCACTTTGATTTTTGTTGAAGCAACTTGCATTCGCTGCCTCAATTACGATAGTAAAAAGTTTTTTAGGGGCAAGTCCATACTTCTTGAGCAAACAGCCCGTATAGTGTAAAAACCCCCTATGGCACCATATGTTGTGGCTGGAGATCCACTTCCATAACGGTCAATGTCGATCCATTCCTTTTAGTATCTCCTCCGCAAAACGTTTGATCTTTAATCCTTATCAAAATTTTTGTCGGTTCAAACGCCCAAAATTTTTAAAACCCCCTAAATACATACGTATTTTGGGAAAAAATTGTTTCAATATACACAGGCTGAGGGTATATCTCTGTCGGCAATGCCGACTGATACTTTTTTACTTGTTTTCGTTTTTAAAGGCACCGCATACAAGTCTCAACTTCTTTGACTTAACTTGACATATTACCGCTGTAAATTGGCAAAAATAATATTGGATATTAAAAATTTAATGTGTTTAGAGAATATTTCTTTCAATCGCAATCAAATTTGTCGCCATAAAATTTAAGATTTTTGTCCACGGGCGGAACCACAGTGCATCGGTAAGAGTGTTGTTGCTATTTTAATCTTTGGCTGTAGCTTCCTATAGGTTTTCCGGTTAATATGTACATAAACTGTTGTCTAGCAACTGTTGCCAGAAAGCTGGAATTTTAAAAGTTAAAACTGTCGACGTTTTGAAATTTAAATGTTGCTGCAAATGTTTGTCTATATATTTGTGTGAGTGAGATTTCAAACAATAAAGGCATTAAAAATGTTACACACATACCTCTAAGTGGACGTTTGTGTAGAATTTTCAAATAGTTTTCAAAGCTTTTTGGAAAGAAAAGGAAAAGGTTGATCTCAAACTAATTTTATATATAAAATAATGGAAATAAAAAATATTTTTTATAAATAGCTATATTTGTGATCTGATATCATAATCTTGGTTCTATCTGAAATACGAATTTTAAACTAAACAAAAACATTAACCATACTTGAAAAATTTGTGGTTTATATGTATGTATAAAAATTTTAAATTCCAGGATTGTCTAATCTGCTAACAATTAACTATGACAATTGCAATTCTCGCAGTTCTTTAAAGCGTTCGTTTCGTACGCAAACCATCGGCATTGTTTTTGTTCACTTCACCATGTTTGTATTTCAATCAAAGATGTTGATGTTGTGGGAAATACAAGCCCTTCCATTTAGTAAAGGGTAAATTCAATTTCGAAATTCTTGAAGGTTGAAACATCATTGGTTTTGGACATTTCCTATGACACAACACAGGCGCCATTTATACATTGAGACACCCTGTCGAGACATTATAATCTTTAATAATTTACCTCCCATCTTGCAATTGTTTTACCTAGGATTTTCGTAATACTATTAAATTTAAAATTTTGCATTGTTATTTTCATTGTAACAAAGTTTTCATAAATATAAATAAACAAGTCTAATCTTCAGTGTTTTGTTACTGTTTATATTTGTGTTATTCTGCTCTTTTGCATTTTTTTGGGTTTTGCTTTAGATTCAAGTGTGTAAAGATAGCAAGCTTTGGTGACAACTTTCTCTAGTGGCTTGCCATTTCAATGGTAAGAGTATTGTCGGTGTTGGTTTGTGTAAATGCTACTTCCCATAGGATTTCCGGTTGATATGTGCATACAATGTTGTGGTGCAACTGTTGCCCGATTTTTAAAGTTTAGACTGCAAACTGATGCTGTTGTGAAATTTAGATATTCAGAGAACTGTTTGCATACGTTATTATGTGTGTTTTCGGACAACAAAAGTATCATAACACACTTTTAAGTGAACTTTTCTATAGAATTTGAAAATAGTTTCGGTAGACCATTGGGAACAAAAAACAGAATAGTGATATCTAAATAAATTTATGGTAATTCAGTGAAAACCCAAAAACCCAAATTTATTTATATAATATCAACAATAGACTAAGTGTATTACTTAGTTAATGTTATAGATGCATGAAATTGGGCACAAAATATGAAATTGTTTGGATTTAAAAGGCTTCCGTTTTTAGCCACAACAATGAACAGGTAAAGCTTTTCAACGATTGGACCATAATTGCGGCCTTTAGAAAATGTTTGTGAAAATGCACCTTTGGAACTATAAAAATTACTATGAAATAAAGATCGCTCGAGTGGCACCATAAAACTGCATATACCTATAAGATTTTTGGATCAAATGGAAAAAATTTAGGGGTTAGGAGTTCCAAAGTAAATAATATTTTTTTAGTTCGTCTTAATAGACATATTGAAAGAATCCAACATTTTTTGTCTATTAAATTTTTCTCAAAAAATCGACCACAAAAAGTCAAATAAGTTTTCTTATAGAAGAACACTTTGTCTTCATATACAAGAATTGTATACCTCTTCCGAAAGGTCTTAACCTAGAAAACCAATATATTTTTACATAGTAGACAAAAAAGTCCTTCTTATAGAGGACCTTTAAATATTCTTATAGAATATCAGGAGGAATTTTAGTAGAAGATCCGCATTTATGCCCCTATCAAAGAAGCCGAACGAGACATCATCTCTAGATTTCTTATATTTTCCAATCATTTCGATTGTTTCGCTTATTGGATTAAAATGTGTAAACATTGAATAACATTATCATAAAATACTACAATTTCTGGTGGAAAAGCAGAAACTTTAGGAAACTCTGTGGTTGGAAAAAAAGTTAGAAAGTATCAATCAGCTGTGCTGACGGAGATATACCGAATTTCGTCCAAACGTACTTGGGGTCTAAAACCGTTATTTCGATGAGGCACATTTTGGTCGTATCAAAGTGTATTTACTCTCACTAGCCTAAAGTCTGAGGGCCATTATTATATGTGTTCTTTTACTATCTGATGGATTTCAAAGCGCAAAATAAACCAATTTGGAGACATTACAAATATAATTTTTACATTGAAAGTTAATGCCAAGAAGCTTTTCCTTAAAATTCAATCATCACTTTTAACTTTAAGTTAACCGGAACGCTATAAATCTGTTCGGTAAATCCAAACTATAACAAAAGAAGACTTATAATAATGGGGGTAAGGGTATAAAAAACATAATTGGAAGAATTTTTTTTTCTAATTAAAAAAATATTTTGTTGATTTTTTCTTATAGAAGACCAGGAATTCTTCGCATATTTTCCATCTGTTATATGCTCATCAAATTGTAATATTTGAGGATAATAGGATTTCAATATTTCAATATATTATAAATTATTCACCTTGATCATCCCAAAGTCCCCCTAGCCACTTAAGATATCTTTACTTTCTTGTCTTGAAATGAACCTTCATCAGTTGCCTAACTGGACAGACTCTGGACTTCCATTTTCTGTTAGACATTTTCTCACCCCTGTACTCTAAAATAAATGGATTTTGGAATCTTGCTTTTGGGATGGCTGATTTCATTTTTATATCCTCCACCATAGTATGGAGGGTATATTAGGTTTGTTTTTTCGTTTGTAACGCATTGAAGTAATAACTTGCGACCTTATAGAGCATACATATTACTGCTTTCGATATAATCATGTTCGTCTGTTGTAATCACTCTAGCGTCCACAATGATTGAACTGGAACGCTATTTTCAGGCGAGTGTTTTTTTAACATAGGCAGGTCAAGTTCGGCCCACGTTTTGGTATACCCACCATATAACGGTATCTCTCGACTACAAGTTTTAACCGAATTAGATGTAATTTGACACTTGCAGTCTTCAATGGTCACGATACTTCTCCACCAAAAATTTTCAACATAGGTCCATGTTTTCATATGTACCTCCCGATTTTCGGTATATTGAGAATTTTAGCTACAGTTTTTACCATAACTAGCCGTAATTTGACATTTGTGGTTCTTAGTGGTCACATCACTTCTCAAAAAATTTGGCAACATAGGTCCATGACATTTGAGGTTCTCAGTGCTCGCAAAACTTCTACACTAAAAATTGTCAAGAAAGGTCCATGTATTGGTATAGCCCCCATTTAACGGAATCTCCCGATGCTTGTTTTTTCGTAATATTTTAAATTTTTTACATACAAATGAAATGTTTTGTAGGATGTAGGGGGCAGCTGCCCCTCCCTAGCTATTCCTGGCTACGCCCATGGCTCATGATATTAAGGTACCACCTAATTGAATACATTTTTTGTACCCTCAGCATTTATGCTAACGAGGGTATATACAGTTTCATACGGGCAAAATGTGTCTCATCGAAATAATGGTTTTAGACCCCACGTATTGTGACGCCGAAATCGTTACACTTGTTTTCGTCCCCACCATTGATGTTATATTTTGTTTTGTTGTTAATATACATACGTTGGATTATATTACTAGTGACAATAAATTAATGAATTTCTCCTTTTAAAAGTCCTCGTACAGTTTCACTGTTAACCGTTAGGTTCACTGACCGATCGGGTCAAGGCCACGTGTTGGCGAACAACTGGTAATAGGTGAACCTATCACCAATTTTATCCCTACCCTTAAAGGAATTTATGAATTTATTAGAGGTAATAGGTACCACCAGTTTTTCCTATAAAAGGGCAGCAGGAATTACAATGGGGATCAGTCGGTGAAGAAGTGTCGAAGTGTACAGTGCGCGAATATATCCCGAGTGTCCAGTCGAAGTAAAACCAGGTGAGTCAGAGTGGTGATTTATTCTTTTATACGGTTGATACGGTTTCCCTCGTATCAATCTAAGTAGTGGCCGTAAATCTCGGACTTCCCTCGTGTCAACCTGAGTAGTGTCCGTAACTCTCGGGTTTCTCTCGTGTCAACCTGAGTATTGTCCATAACTCTCGGGTTTCCCTCGTGTCAACCTGAGTAGTGTCCGTAACTCTCGGGCTTCCCTCGTGCCAACCTGAGTAGTGTCCGTAACTCTCGGGCTTCCCTAGTGTCAACCTGAGTAGTGCCCGGAACTCTCTTGTTTCCCTTGTATCGTCCTAAGTCGTAACCATAACTCCTGGTTTTCCCCTCGTCAACCCCCGTTTGATCTTAGTATCGCCCGCGGATCTCCAGCCAACCCCACACCCATATTAACCATTAGAACCAGGACTTCGCAAGCCGTATCGCCGAGACAGAAGGGAGTACTTAACAAGGTCTCCATCCAAGCCAGCAAAGGGAACGTCTGGGCAAGGAGTACTCATTCTTCGACAAACATCCCAGCGTATCCATCCACGGCTACGTTGTACAGTCTACCGGAGTACTTATCCAGGTCTCCCACAGCGGCAGGGAACGACGAGAAAGAGTATCAATTCAGGGCTACGTGGAACAATCTACCGGAGTACTTATCCAGGTCTCCCACAACGGCAGAGAACGACGAGCAGACCATCAGCTGGGCGTACTTATCTAGGTCGCTCCGATAATGCTGACTTGGAAGACGTAGCCGACACATATTTATTCAACAATATATATACGATCAAAAATCCGCCACTCTTCAAGGAATTAACCGATTTAGTCCATACATTCCACATCGTGAAATTTCTACCAGACTTAGATGAGGTTCCAATATGGACTCAATCGGTCCACTCCTTTGGGTACCTCCCACACAAAATTTTGGATAAGTTCAGATTAGGACCTGCTCTCGAATCGCTTCGACTTCTGCTGCCACAATTTGTATTCACTGCCCTTCATACGACGGTACAAATTTCATCAGGGGCAAGTCCATACTTCCTGAGAAAATAGCCTGAAATATCCAAAAAGTCCCTATGACACCGTGTGTAGTGGTTGGAGCGCAAGATAACTCTCGAAGGGATCTGCGAATCGGTCCAAAATTTGGCCCTCGTAATATTTTGTCCAAACATAGTTTAAATTCGAAGATAAGCCATATCGGTCCACTCCTTCAGATACCTCCCCCAGAAAAGTTCAAAAATGTTCGATGTGCGCATGATAACTCTTGAATGGAGTAACTGATTTGGTGCATACTTTACACATCCTAATATGTCTACCAGATATAGATCAGGTTTGAATATGAACTACATTTGTTCATTCCTTCGGGTACCTCCCACACAAAATTTTGGATAAGTTCACTTTAAGAACTGTTCCTGACTAACTTTGATTTTTTTGAAGCAACTTGCAATCGCTGTCTCAGTTACGAAGGTAAAAGTTTTTTTCTCAATGGCAAGTCCATACTTCTTGGGAAAACAGCCCGAAAGTTGAAAAAACCCCTATGGCACCATATTAATAGCTGGAAAGCACAATAACTCTCGACTGATAAACTGATTTGGTCCAAAATTTGGCCTTGGTCATATTTTTTCCAAACTTAGGACATGTTTATATTATAGCCTTTTGCAGGGTTAACCTTCTTTATCAGGATTTATTTGAAATATCGGCAATGGAATTGGCATTTGAAACCCAGTGGGTTTGTTAAATCCGGTTATATATAAACGTACTATTAGTTTATCTTCTAAAATGGCCCATATCGGTCCTCTCCTTAGGATCCCCCGCAAAAGTTCAACGTTTGTGCCCAAATTCAGTTTAGGGTCTGTTCGGAGATCTTTTGGAAATTTATACCGATGATGTTCTTTGTTATGTTTTCCGTGAAGAAGTCCATGCTTCCTGGCATACTGGTCCAACTGGTGTACGATAACCCACTGAAATGTCTAGTGGTCGCGATATCTATGGAAAAGATATGACTCTCAAAATAAGATCGCTTCCGTACTGCACTATGTCGGTCCATTCCTTCCTCCGCAAAACTTTTGAATTTAATCCTAATCCACATTTTTGTCAGCAAGCTCAAATGTCCAAAAAATGCCACAATTCTGAAAAGACCCTAAATACATTCGATCTGTTTGTAGATTAAATGAACTGTTTTGTAGGGTCTGAGAGGGGGTGGGGGCAGCTGCCCCTCCCTTGCTATTATTGGCAAGCCCATGGCCATGATATTAATGTACCACCTAATTGAATACATTTTTTTAGATTAGATTAGATAATTTAGGCATTTGGGGTATCCGTGGTCGAAAAAATGTTTAACATAAAATTGTTGACAGGAAAGGAAACAGATTATTCTATTTTAGTTTACAATTTTTTATGGTGGAGGGTAAAAAACAGTTCGACGCGGTCTAGAAGATAGTGTTTTTTTTTTTTGATATAGTGGTTTTTTATGAGTTTTATGAAAACCCATAGTTTGATGCAAAATATTAGAAAAACTCAAAATATTAATATTAGTCATGAAGTCCTCTGCAATATCTAGACCTAATTTGATCGCTTTTAATGTATCGGCAAGCTGAATGTCAACAAAAACAAATCTCATGTAAATGTGGCTAAAGGCCATTCCTTGTTGTGATTGAATGGCAAAAAATAACACAGAAATTAAATATTAATTTAATTATTAACATTACTGACGGAATGCAAATTTCGTGTTATTATAAAATTAAAATATTTGATTTAAACATTTTAACCGCATGCGCATTTTATTGCAAGTTATTGGCCTAAAGCTCCCCACCGTCATTAATATAATTATATATGTCGGTAGAAATTAAAGGAAAACTGAATGAAAAATTAACAATTTTAATGAGGAAACTGGCAGTTCAAAATAAATTCATGGCTCATTTAACAGCCTAATGATAGTAATGTGTGAGTTCGACACATGTTGGAGTAAAAAAAACACAAATCCCTTAAGAGCCACCAATAGCAAACCAAAACCGTAAATACACCCCACAAAACTAAACCTAAGCTAACACTGGAGTTGGGCAATTGAACGACCTACTCCACTGTCTTAGTGCGAAAACGTACATGGCACAACTCTAGCTAACACCCCATAAACATAAACGTGTACTAACGCCATGTGGTATACTCAAATGTATTCAAATAATTATTTGCTTAACTAAACCAACTATTAAATACAAAAATTATTTAAAATAATTAAGCCACAAAAATGTTTTTCTTTGACCATTTTTCCACCCGCCACTCTCCACACACATCAAACTATGCACACATAATGGTTGGTCATGGGTATGTAACCCTGCACGGATACCAATGCACCACCCCACCTTCCTTACATTTTATCTACTACCCACTATGCCATCTACCCCATTCAAAAATTTAACTGTGTTGCCCATGCTCCAGTCCAATTAATCTGTTTGGCCACGCTGCCAGAAGTGAACAACAGTTAGTTTGAAATAAGTTTTTTAGTTGCTTCCGTTCTTTGTTTGTTAATGGAAAATATTTGTGAATAGTTTTGAGTGTTATTTTTGTGTTTGGCTATTCACTGAAGCACAGCAATTCGTTTGACCATGGAATTGTCAATTTTGAATTTTTGTTCTATGTGAATGGCATTTTATGGTCCTTTTTTATGTTTTTTTTTTAAAGGCTCAAGCTGCTTTGTTAACCAGAATTGCTTTTACTGATCACGATGGGAAGATTGAATATATGGTAAAAACCAAATTTCCTTTACAATTCCATTTTAAACAAGTAAAAAAGCATTAAGTTCGGCCGGGCCAAACTTTTCATACCCTCCACCGTAAAATATTCATTCCTGTCCCCAACTTTAAGTGAGTACGTTAAAATGTCAGATAATGTACATAAAATGCTTCATTCGGGAGGCCCTTTTTGTGGTGCTTATATCTAACTGTTGACAATTTTTGGTGGGCTAGAAATTGGGAGGTACATGGGCCTAAGTTGACAGTTTTTGATGGGAGCTTTTAATGTCAAATAACTCCTAATTCGGTTAAAAAATTTAGCTAGAATCCTCAAAATATCGAAAATCGGTATATAACGTGGGAACTTCAAATGTCATTAACAGCTAGTTCGGAGGTATGTGGGCTATACGAAAATATGAACTTAAATGAACAATTTTTGTTGCAGAATTTTTGTTGACTTTTAAATTTCTAATTACAGAAAGTTCTTCCAAAAAATAAAGCTAAGGTACGGAAAATCGGGAGGTTTGTTTTAAACATTTTAAGAAAAACCCCCAAAATACCGAAAATAGGGAAGTATAGTTATATTGGGGCTATGTTGAAAATTGTTGATGCAGATGTGTGGTGACCACTACAACCTTCAAATGTCAAATTACAGTTAGTTCTGTTAAAAATTGTAGCTAAAATTGCCAAATTACTGAAAATTGGGAGGTACCGTTACATGGGAGCTATATCCGAACATGGACCTATGTTGAAAATTTTTGATGGAGAGGTTTTGTGACCACTAAGAACTTCAAATGTCAAATTACTGCTTGTTCGGTTTAATATTGTAGCTAAAATCATCAAATTACTGAAAATCGGGAGGTACCGTTATATGGGGGCTTTCTTGACAATTTTTGGTGGAGAGGTGTGGTGACCACTAAAAATTTCAAATGTCAAATGTTCAAATTACAGATAATTCGGTTAAAACTTGTTGGTAAAATTCTCAAAATACCTGAAATCGGGCGGTAACGTTATATGGGGGCTATTCCAAAACATGGACCTATGTCCACTACTTATATAAGTTTATTGACATTTAAGAACCCTAAATGTCAATTGATTGCTAAGGCGGTCTGAAAATGTAGATAAAAACGTCAAAATGCCGTAAATCGGGGGTACCGTTATATGGGGGCTATACCAAAACTTGGACCTAGGTCCACAACTTTTGTTATATAAGTTTAGTTACACTTAAGAACCCTAAATGTCAAATTATAGCTATATCGGTCTGAAAATGTAGCTAAAAACGTCATAATACCGTAAATCGGGGGGTACCGTTATATGGGGGCTATACCAAAACGTGGACCTATGTACACAAGTTTTGTCACATAAGTTTATTGACATTTAAGAACTTCAAATGTCAAATTATAGCTAAATCGGTCTGAAAATGTAGCTAAACCCGTCAAAATACCGTAAATCGGGTGGTACCGTTATATGGGGGCTATACCAATACGTGGACCTATGTCCACAACTTTTGTTATATAAGTTTATTGACTTTTAAGAACCCCAAATGTCAAATTACAGCTACATCGGTCTGATAATGTAGCTAAAAACGTCAAAATACCGTATATCGGGGGGTACCGTTATATGGGGGCTATACCAAAACGTGGACCTATGTCCACAACTTTTGTTTTATAAGTTTATTGATACTTAAGAACCCTAAATTTCAAATTATAGCTAAATCGGTCTAAAAATGTAGGTTAAAACGTCAAAATACCGCAAATCGGGGGGTACCGTTATATGGGGGCTATACCAAAACGTGGACCTATGTCCACAAGTTTTGTTATATATGTTTGTTGACACTTTAGAACTCTAAATGTCAAATTATAGGCGAATCGGTCTGAAAATGTAGCTAAAAACGTCAAAATACCGTAAATCGGGGGGTACCGTTATATGGGGGCTATACCAAAACGTGAACCGATATAGCCCATCATCGAACTTGACCTGCCTGCAAACAAAAGACGCATTTTCCCAAAATTTCAGCGTCCTATCTCTATTTTTGTGGATGCTAGAGTGATTACCACAGACGGACGGACGGACGGACGGACGTGCTCAGATCGACTTAGAATTTTACCCTGATCAAGAATATATATACTTTATAGGGTCGCAAATGAGTATTTAAATGCGTTACAAACGGAAAAACAAACTTAATATACCCTCCATACTATGGTGGAGGGTATAAAAATTAAATTTTTTTTCCGAGCACATCTACGATTTTTGGCATAGAGGTTAGAGAAAAAAATCTGGTTTCAAATCTGCTCGCGTTCACAAAATTGGCTGATGCGCGCAGTTAAAGCAGTTTTTATTCTCTTATAAAGAAAAAATATTATAAAATTTCTTATTTGTTGTATTGAGAAAATGTATGCATATTTCAGTAAATTATTCTACCTCAGAGTACGTATAAACCTAAAAAAATAAATTAATAATACGTAGAGAAACTCGACAACGCGTAAAAAATATGAAACCAAAATTATAAAAATTGGCTTCATAAATTGCATAATAGCAACAACATAAAAGAAAACCGCGTTGTTAAAATATTATCCCAAAAATATATTTTTGTTCGATTAAAAAAAATATTACTCGGCTATCTCTGTAATGTATGACGCGCGTTTTCTCAAATATTATAATGGCGTATAAAAAATTCCATTTATGTAAAAATTTTGAAACAAAATCGCGGTTTAGTACGCGGATTTATCGAAATATATTTTTGGCGATTTTTCTATTTCCAAGGTATCTATATCCGCGGTTTTAGTGGACGGATTCGATTGCGGAAGGGCTCATTAGATCCGCCGCGTAAAAAAACTAACGCAATGTTCAAAGGAAATTGAATGACACTTGTAAATTTTAAACGCAAAAAATAGTTTTTTTAAGAAAAATTCATGCATCAAATATTGGCCTTTATACTCCAATTACCAGGATACTGTAAGGAGCACACTCATGAGATATACATAAAACGTCGTAAAATTACGAGTTCTATAATTCTATTATGAGTTTGGAATAAAATATTATTAAAAAAAAATCAAAAAACCCCGAAATTCCGGCTTCAAAATGTCAGCATCAATTTTAGGTAGATGCAGTGGATATATCGAAAAATCAAACACTAGTATCATGTTGCCCATGGAGTATTCTGTGATTCTTTTCTGGGCATAGGTCTATAAAATGTAAGGTTAAGCCAGAAGGGAACATAAAAAACATGTTGGCTTCAACCCATTTTTACCCATTTTTCTGCATTGATGCCCACACAGCTTGCACGAAAATTAGTTTTAATGGTCGACATTATGGGATCCCTCATAAAACACTTCATTTTAAAGAATTTCAGTCATTTTACATAGGATATGTTAACAGTTCGCGAATTCTAAAAGGGTGAAACTCGGATTCTTCGATTGCAAAACATTTTTGGTTTTTATTTTAGATTAATTTTTTATGATATTCAAAAAATTTCTTAAAAATATATTGAACAAATATTTTATGGAAAACAAGTGTTTTTTACAGAAAAATAAATTAAACGTTTTCCCAATAGTACTTCTGTAGAAAATATTTATACCATTAGTTTTCTATAGAAAAACATTTATCTCAATAATTTTTTTGTAGAAATAAATTTGCCCCAACATTTTTTCTATAGAAAAACATTTGTCCCAATAGTTTTTCTATAGAAAAACATTTGTCCCAATAGTTTTTCTATAGAAAAACATTTGTCCCAATAGTTTTTCTATAGAAAAACATTTGTCCCAATAGTTTTTCTATAGAAAAACATTTGTCCCAATAGTTTTTCTATAGAAAAACATCTGTCCCAATAGTTTTTCTACAGAAAAACATTTGTCCCTATGGTTTTTCTATAGAAAAACATCTGTCCCAATTGTTTTTCTATAAAAAATAACTGCCCCAATAATTTTTCTATAGAAAAAACATTTGTCCCAATGGTTTTTCTGTGGAAATACATTTGTTCAATAATTTTTCTATAGAAAAACATTTGTTCAATAATTTTTCTATAGATAAACATTTGTCTCAATAGTTTTTCTATAAAAAAACATTTGTCCCAATAGTTTTTTTATAGAAAAATATTTGTCCCAATAGTTTTTCTATAGAAAAGCATTTGTCCCAATAATTTTTCTATAGAAAAACATCTGTCCAAATAGTTTTTCTATAGAAAAACATTTGTCCCAATAGTTTTTCTATAGAAAAACATTTGTCCCAATAGTTTTTCTATAGAAAAACATTTGTCCCAATAGTTTTTCTATAGAAAAACATTTGTCCCAATAGAAAAACTATTTGGACAAATATTTTCCTATAGAAAAAACTATTGGGACAAATATTTTTCTATAGAAAAACTATTGGGACAAATGTTTTTCTATAGAAAAACTATTGGGACAAATGTTTTTCTATAGAAAAACTATTGGGACAAATGTTTTTCTATAGAAAAACTATTGGGACAAATGTTTTTCTATAGAAAAACTATTGGGACAAATGTTTTTCTATAGAAAAACTATTGGGACAAATGTTTTTCTATAGAAAAACTATTGGGACAAATGTTTTTCTATAGAAAAACTATTGGGACAAATGTTTTTCTATAGAAAAACTATTGGAACAAATGTTTTTCTATAGAAAAAAACTATAGAAAAACATTTGTCCCAATAGTTTTTCTATAGAAAAACATTTGTCCCAATAGTTTTTCTATTGAAAAACATTTGTCCCAATAGTTTTTCTATAGAAAAACATTTGTCCCAATAGTTTTTCTATAGAAAAATATTTGTCCCAATAGTTTTTTCTATAGGAAAATATTTGTCCAAATAGTTTTTCTATTGCAAAACATTTGTCCCAATAGTTTTTCTATAGAAGAACATTTGTCCCAATAGTTTTTCTATAGAAAAATATTTGTCCCAATAGTTTTTTCTATAGGAAAATATTTGTCCAAATAGTTTTTCTATTGCAAAACATTTGTCCCAATAGTTTTTCTATAGAAGAACATTTATCCCAATAGTTTTTCAATAGAAAAACATTTGTCCCAATAGTTTTTCTATAGAAAAACATTTGTCTTAATAGTTTTTCTATAGAAAAACATTTGTCTTAATAGTTTTTCTATAGAAAAACATTTGTTCCAATAGTTTTTCTATAGAAAAACATTTGTTCCAATAGTTTTTCTATAGAAAAACATTTGTTCCAATAGTTTTTCTATAGAAAAACATTTGTTGCAATAGTTTTTCTATAGAAAAACATTTGTTGCAATAGTTTTTCTATAGAAAAACATTTGTCCCAATAGTTTTTCTATAGAAAAACATTTGTCCCAACAGTTTTTCTATAAAAAGACATTTGTCCCAATAATTTTTCTATAGAAAAACATCTGTCCCAATAGTTTTTCTACAGAAAAACATTTGTCCCAATGGTTTTTCTATAGAAAAACATCTGTCCCAATTGTTTTTCTATAGAAAAAACATTTGTCCCAATGGTTTTTCTGTAGAAATACATTTGTTCAATAATTTTTCTATAGAAATACATTTGTTCAATAATTTTTCTATAGAAAATTATTTGTCCCAATAGTTTTTCTATAGAAAAACATTTGTCCCAATAGTTTTTCTATAGAAAAACATTTGTCCTAATAGTTTTTCTATAGAAAAACATTTGTCTCAATAGTTTTTCTATAGAAAAACATTTGTCCCAATAGTTTTTCTATAGAAAAACATTTGTCTAATAGTTTTTCTATAGAAAAACATTTGTTCCAATAGTTTTTCTATAGAAACACATTTGTCTCAATAGTTTTTCTATAGAATATTATTTGTCCCAATAGTTTTTCTATAGAAAAACATTTGTCCCAATAGTTTTTCTATAGAAAAACATTTGTTCCAATAGTTTTTCTATAGAAAAACATTTGTCCCAATAGTTTTTCTATAGAAAAACATTTGTCTCAATAGTTTTTCTATAGAAAAACATTTGTCCCAATAGTTTTTCTGTGAAAATTAATTTGTTCAATAATTTTTCTATAGAAAAACATTTGTCTCAATAGTTTTTCTATAGAAACCATTTGTCCAATAGAAACCCATTTGCTCAAATAGATTTTCTATAGAAAATTGTTTGTCCCAATAGCTTTTCTATAGAAAAACATATGTCCCAATAGTTTTTCTATAGAATAACATTTGTCCCAATAATTTTTTATAGAAAAACATGTGTCCCAATAGTTTTTCTGTAGAAAAAAATTTGTTCCAATAGTTTTTCTATAGAAAAATATTTTCCCAATAGTTTTTTATTTTCCCAATAGTTTTTCTATAGAAAACATTTGTCCCAATAGTTTTTCTATAGGAAAAAAATTGTCCGAATAGTTTTTCTATAGAAAAACATTTGTCCTAATAAGTTTTCTATAGAGTAACATTTGTCCCAATAGCTTTTCTATACAAAAACATTTGTCCCAATAGTTTTTCTATAGAAAAACATTTGTCCCAATAGTTTTTCTTTGAAAATTAATTTGTTCAATAATTTTTCTATAGAAAAACATTTGTCTCAATAGTTTTTCTATAGAAACCATTTGTCCAATAGAAACCCATTTGCTCAAATAGATTTTCTATAGAAAATTGTTTGTCCCAATAGCTTTTCTATAGAAAAACATTTGTCCCAATAGTTTTTCTGTGAAAATTAATTTGTTCAATAATTTTTCTATAGAAAAACATATGTCCCAATAGTTTTTTCTATAGAAATAATTTTTCTATAGAAAATTATTTGTCCCAATAGTTTTTCTATAGAAAAACATTTGTCCCAATAGTTTTTCTATAGAAAAACATTTGTCCTAATAGTTTTTCTATAGAAAAACATTTGTCTCAATAGTTTTTCTATAGAAAAACATTTGTCCCAATAGTTTTTCTATAGAAAAACATTTGTCTAATAGTTTTTCTATAGAAAAACATTTGTTCCAATAGTTTTTCTATAGAAACACATTTGTCTCAATAGTTTTTCTATAGAATATTATTTGTCCCAATAGTTTTTCTATAGAAAAACATTTGTCCTAATAGTTTTTCTATAGAAAAACATTTGTTCCAATAGTTTTTCTATAGAAAAACATTTGTCCCAATAGTTTTTCTATAGAAAAACATTTGTCTCAATAGTTTTTCTATAGAAAAACATTTGTCCCAATAGTTTTTCTGTGAAAATTAATTTGTTCAATAATTTTTCTATAGAAAAACATATGTCTCAATAGTTTTTCTATAGAAACCATTTGTCCAATAGAAACCCATTTGCTCAAATAGATTTTCTATAGAAAATTGTTTGTCCCAATAGCTTTTCTATAGAAAAACATATGTCCCAATAGTTTTTCTATAGAATAACATTTGTCCCAATAATTTTTTATAGAAAAACATTTGTCCCAATAGTTTTTCTGTAGAAAAAAATTTGTTCCAATAGTTTTTCTATAGAAAAATATTTTCCCAATAGTTTTTTATTTTCCCAATAGTTTTTCTATAGAAAACATTTGTCCCAATAGTTTTTCTATAGGAAAAAAATTGTCCGAATAGTTTTTCTATAGAAAAACATTTGTCCTAATAAGTTTTCTATAGAGTAACATTTGTCCCAATAGCTTTTCTATACAAAAACATTTGTCCCAATAGTTTTTCTATAGAAAAACATTTGTCCCAATAGTTTTTCTGTGAAAATTAATTTGTTCAATAATTTTTCTATAGAAAAACATTTGTCTCAATAGTTTTTCTATAGAAACCATTTGTCCAATAGAAACCCATTTGCTCAAATAGATTTTCTATAGAAAATTGTTTGTCCCAATAGCTTTTCTATAGAAAAACATTTGTCCCAATAGTTTTTCTGTGAAAATTAATTTGTTCAATAATTTTTCTATAGAAAAACATATGTCCCAATAGTTTTTCTATAGAATAACATTTGTCCCAATAATTTTTAATAGAAAAACATTTGTCCCAATAGTTTTTCTGTAGAAAAAAATTTGTTCCAATAGTTTTTCTATAGAAAAATATTTTCCCAATAGTTTTTCTATAGAAAACATTTGTCCCAATAGTTTTTCTATAGGAAAAAAATTGTCCGAATAGTTTTTCTATAGAAAAACATTTGTCCTAATAAGTTTTCTATAGAGTAACATTTGTCCCAATAGCTTTTCTATACAAAAACATTTGTCTCAATAGTTTTTCTATAGAAAAACATTTGTCCCAATAGTTTTTCTGTGAAAATTAATTTGTTCAATAATTTTTCTATAGAAAAACATTTGTCTCAATAGTTTTTCTATAGAAACCATTTGTCCAATAGAAACCCATTTGCTCAAATAGATTTTCTATAGAAAATTGTTTGTCCCAATAGCTTTTCTATAGAAAAACATATGTCCCAATAGTTTTTCTATAGAATAACATTTGTCCCAATAATTTTTTATAGAAAAACATTTGTCCCAATAGTTTTTCTGTAGAAAAAAATTTGTTCCAATAGTTTTTCTATCGAAAAATATTTTCCCAATAGTTTTTTATTTTCCCAATAGTTTTTCTATAGAAAAACATTTTTCCCAATAGTTTTTCTGTAGAAAAACATTTGTCCCAATAGTTTTTCTATAGAAAAACGGGTTTTCAATTTTATTTTTTAATACTTGTCTGTGTATTGAAAATGTGTTTATAAGCCCTGCAAGCAAAAATTATCGCGGAAGTGACCTAGGCGTGCCACCTTGGCGATGAATACAATAGCGGCGATAGTCTCGGATGTCACCTGAAGTGACCTCACTTGTGAACAAATGAACCACGCCCGCATGTCGTCTGGGAAGTCACTCCAGCGACACTTCTTGAAGATCATTTCCGCGATAGTTCTTGGAATTAAAAAAATCTTTTTTTTATTTTTTCTATATATTTTTTGTATTTTTATTTAATTATTTTATTTTTTAGAGGATTTATTCTTTGCAATTCCCCCTGCATTAATTTTGTCACTTTTAAAAATGCGATGTTCTTTTTTTTTTTGCTGACTTGGGAAGCGAACCCGGACCTTCAGAGTGCAAAGCGAGTATGCATAACCATCTCACTTCCAATGCTGGCAGGGTATGTATGTATGACCTGCCATGGACTGTATTTCCAATAGGCTAATGACATTGTCGTTGATGTCTTGTTGCCCTTTTTTCTTCTATGCCAGCCATTGGCCTTTTATGGCAATCATGCGATGGGGAACCAATGTCATTGCTCCCAATATTGCAGACTTCATTGTACATGTTTTGGATACTGTCCCCAGCAGCAATGGGTATTTTGTGCAAAGACGGAGTCTTTGTTGCAGTGAATATTCGTGCCGCTCATAATTGCTTTAGTGAACTGTTAAAGTGAAGTAAATTGAATAGAACTAAGCTGTGTTCTGTGTTATGGTCTACAGTCGATGTTTTTATTATGTCTATGTGTAGTTGTTTGTGTTATATTTAAGGGTTGGTTCCCCTCTCTCTCAAACCAACTTATTGGGGTTAATAGGGTAAACATTGTATGCATATGCCTTTGCTTATTTTATTAATTTTTATCCAACACTACGACATTCGTTTGCAGAAGGGATATGCGTTTTAAAGATGGGGATATTGGCACTTAATGGGAGAGTTTTAAATATACCAGTCATGAAGTGGGTTAGTTGTTTTAGTGGATCAGAGAGGAATTAAATGCGTTTCCTCAAACTATTTGTATTGCTT
Source organism: Musca autumnalis (assembly GCF_047663935.1). Taxonomy (NCBI): domain Eukaryota; kingdom Metazoa; phylum Arthropoda; class Insecta; order Diptera; family Muscidae; genus Musca; species Musca autumnalis. The sequence continues at coordinate 219,512,706 of NW_027411977.1, read as the reverse complement.
AATAAATTATGAGCAAATTAACAAAGTTTTATTATGTGAGTAGATTAGTTTTCCCAGAAAAAGAACAAATCACAATGATCTACAACGCAAATTCCCCATCTTCACTAATTTTATGCTTTCCAGGAATATCATTGAAAAATCACCCTTTCTTCATTCCCTCTCCCTATTTAGTTGGGGTTCTTTTGCCTCTGTGCGTCGCCATTAAAAGTTCCTGGCAAATGAAAATTTTATTTAAATTGGAAACACAAAATGCCCTCAATTCGCATCCACTCACTTAGCAAGTAAAAATCATAAACAACAAGGCATTTCAATTGAATTGAATGACATAATTTTCCATATCGTTATGTGAAAGTTGAATGTTCTGTTGTTGAGATATGTAAAATGCTGTTGTTTTTGTTCATGGTCGTATTTGTAGTTTTTTATTATACCCCACTTTTGCATAAACACCTGAGATCGTGAACTGAATGACTTATTTGTGAAATCGTCACGGTGCGCCAGGTGGAAGGTGCATACACCTGGGAAGTTTTTGCAGATTCTGAAACTACAATGCTCATAGATGAGAAATATCAAGAAACAAAAAAAAAATCGCCGGAGGGATTTTCAAATAAATCGCGATTTAAGCTCACATTTTTAGGGGTTCCTTAAGTTTTCACGATTTTGCTTGGAAACCGCGACTTCTATGTAAATGGGCCTAAAGAAAATGTTGTAGCTGTAAATAAATCTCGATCAAAATTCAAAAATGTACGGTTTTTTAGGTTTTCACGATTTTGCTTGGAAACCGCAAGTCGTATCGAAATGAGTCTGAAGAAAATGTTGTAGCTGTGAAAATTCTCTACAAAACCTTTAGGTTTTTTCGTAGTATCATAAAGGTCAATCTTGTGGAGAATTTTCACAGCTACAACATTTTCCTTAGGCCAATTTACATAGAACTCACGGTTTCCAAGCAAAATCGTGAAAACCTAAAGAACACCTAAAAATGTGAACTTAAATCGCGATTTATTTGAATATCCCTCCGACGATTTTTTTTTTGTTTCTTGATATTTCTCATCTATGAGCATTGTAGTTTCAGAATCTGCAAAAACTTTCCAGGTGTAAGCACCTTCCATGTAAAATTAGTTAAGGCACACCGTGTCGTAGCTAAGTGACCCAAAAGTCAGATTATTCATAAAAAAAGTTATGAGTATATTCCAATCTTAGGTTTTAATAAATTTATATTATGAAATGCGTTTTCCCTGCTTTTATACTGTGTCAGTTATATGAAGGATTTCAAAGATTGGATTGTTGACATTTTTAGGTAATCAGGAACTATGATGGATGATACCGATGGTACATGAGGTCTTCTTTAATCATCAGTGTATTTCTTGAGGACTTCTATAGATAATACCTGACTTCTTAAGGATATTTTATAGAGAACAAAAGTGTTTTTGAAGCGTTCCTTACAAAACGGAAGACGTCTAGAGATATTCTGTAGTCAGCAGAAGACCACTGGAGGTCTTCTGAAGCATCAGAAGACTTCTTGAGGCAACAGAAGATTTTTTGAGGTCTGACCACTTGAGGTGCTTTTAAGAAAACAGGAGACCTATATAAGTCTCCTATGGAACACAGATGACCTCCTGAGTTCTTCTATTAGTAACAAAGATTTCTGGAGGTCTAGCATAAACACCAAATTACCTTTTGAGGTCTTCTATAGACAGAAGAAAATATGTATAGACTATAGGAGACTTCATAAGGTTTTTGGTAGGCCTCTTGAGGTCTTCTGTCGGTAGACAAGATCTCTGAAGGTCACCTAAGGACAACAGAAGACCTCTTGAGTTCTTCTTTAGACAGCAAACTACATCTGAAGGTCTTCTATATATAACTGAAGACATCTTGAGGCTTTCTACTGACAAGAGAAGACCTTTTGAGGTCTTCTATAGACAGCAGAAGACTTCTTTAGGTCTTCTATAGACAACAGAAGACCTTTTCAGATATTCTGTAGACAACAGAAGACTTCCGAAGGTCTTCTGTGGACAATAGGAGGCTTCTTGAATCATCAAATATAACAGAAAACCTCGTGAGATTTTCAATAGACAACAAACGACTTTCTTGGATCTAGTTTAGACAACAGAAGCCGTCTTGAGATCTTCAATAGACAGTAGATGACCTCTTGAAGTCGTCTGTAAACAAAATAATGGTTGTTGAGGACCTATATAAACAACGGAAGACTTCTTAAAGTCTTCTTGAGTTCTACTATAGACAGTAAAATATCTTCTGAGAGTTTCTAAACAACAGAAATTTTCTTAAGGTCTTCTGGAGACAATAGAAGATTTTTGTTCAGGTGTTTTATAGACAATGGAAGCTCTCTTGACTTACTTACTTAGATGGCTTTTATACTAAATAGAATGTCTTGTTCCATAAGCCGAACTAAGAATAGATTTCCAAACGCACCGATCTTTTGCTTTACTTCTCCAATTTTGGATGCCATGTTTTGCGATATCTACTTCAACGACGCCGGTATTCACCGTCAACGCATATTGGTCCATACATCTGTCGAAGAATTTTTCTCTCAAGCGATCCAAGTTCTGCCTCATCTGTTTTCGGAAGTACCCATGCTTCAGATCCATACATAAGTACGAGTGTTATCAACCTCTGGTAGAGTGTAAATTGGTCCGACGAGATGTGGTTTTGCTTTTGAACTGTTTATTTAGACCAAAATAGCATCTGTTGGCCAATATTATTCTCCTCTTGATTTCATAACTGATGTTGTTAGCTTTATTTATGGCGGTACCAAGGTAGATAAAGTCATTTACTACCTAAAAATTGTAATTCTGCACAGCAACATTTGGTCCGAGTCTACTGGACATCTTGCGTGTTGATATCATAAATTTGGTCCTATCGCCGTTGATTGCCAGACCCACTTTGGCAGACTCTTTTTCAATTTTCGCGAAGGTCGATGCTACCGATCAATTACCATTATATCCCTATTGTGTATAGTGCTATTTTTATCTCTATCGGTATATGCATTCGCTTCTCGTATGACCTTTTTCCAATAGAATGTTAAATAGGTCACACGATAGACTGTCACCTTGTCTGAAACCACGTTTCAAAAGGTTCCGAGGTTCTTTCCTACTTTAACAGCTGATCTTGTATTAGCCAATGTCATTCTGCACAATCGTAAAAGTTTTGCAGGGATACCAAACTCTTACATGGGTTGGAACACCTTTGATCGAAGGATGTGTTATAGTCGACGAACAGGTTGTATGTGTGAAGATTTGGTCAATTGTCGATTTACCAGGTTTAAAGCCACATTGGTATGTCCCGATTATGTTATTGACCATGGGTTTTAAACGTTCACACAGTACGCTCGACAGCACTAGTATGCGATTGGTAACAGACTTATGTCTCTGTAGTTTGTACACACCGTCTTGTCTCCTTTCTTGTGTACGGGACATAGGTGGCAGAGGTTCCAATCGTTGGTATGCTTTCTTCCTGCCAAATTTCGGTAATTAACTGATGCATACTCCTTATCAGCATTTCGCCACCGGTCTTGAACAGTTCGGCGGGTAGCCCATCATCCCCTGCTGCTTTATTGTTTAATTGCTGTCATGCCCTCGCTTTGGCTAGGTGGAAGACATTCAACGTTGTCGTTTGCGATTGGTTCTGGTGTATCTTTATCGCCATCCATATTCGATACTAAGAGCTTCATAAAATGCTCCTTTAAGATCCTCACTACGCTATCAGTATCAGTTACCAGATTCCTCTCATGATCTTTGCAGTAGAATGTGCCTGCACCATACCCATCAGTCTGGTGTTTTACACTCTGGTAAAATTTGCGGACTTCATTCTGACTCTTGAACATCTCGAGTTTCTCACGCTCTTTTTCTTGCTCTCTCTTTTTTCTTCTGAAAATTTTGGTACCCAAGCACAGATTTTGCGGCAGTTTGAAGTGAGTGGGCTATTCTTTGCCACTGCACTTCTACATTATCGGGACAAGCAGTGCCGTCTTCCAGCATGTGAGTCAGTTGAGCGGAATAGGCTTGTGCTATCTGTTGTGTTTGCAGCTTCTCTACATCCAGCTTCCGTCCTGAGTTGGATCGAGTGCGTACCTTTGCTGCTACAAGTAATGGTCTGAATCGATGTTCGCTCCTCGAATCGATGGGACATCTAACACACTGGAAGAGTGACTTCCGTCTATCACAATATGACTAATCTGGTTTCTTGTTTTCCCATCTGGGGATATCCACGTGACCTGGTGTATGTAGAGGTGTTGGAACCAACCTGGTACTGCTCACTATCATGTTTTTTGTCGGTGCAAAATCGATCAGACTCATTCTGTTGTCGAATGTTACCTCATGGAGGCTGAACTTTGCGACCGTGGGACCAAAGATATTTTCCCTCCCAATTTTAGCATTAAAATCTCCTAGAACAATCTTAATGTCATGGCCAGGGCAGCGGTCATAAACTCTCTCTAAGCGGATTGTGGCAATTCTCTCATCAACCGGAGGGAAGCTGCAGACGAGATTTTTAAGCCTCCGATTTACCATAAATCCAACACCTAGCTCGTTTTTCGTTTCATGGCAGCTATAATACAGTGCGTAATCGTTTGTTATTGTTACGTCTGCCAGGTTCCATCGCACTTCCTGTAAGGCGATAATATCAGCATTGTACTTACCAAGTACATCCGCCAGTGCGCAAACTGTACCTGATCTGTAGAGAGTCCTGACATTCCAGGTGCAGATTCGCAGATCATGGTCCTTAAAACGTTTGCGGGGTTCGTCAACTTTAGAGGGGTTTGTTTTTTTTTCATAGTAAGCGGTGTTTTGACGGGGTGAGTTACTAGACCAACGCCGAATCTAAGTTTTTAACGTTCTTATGGGTGAACGCGCTGCACATGTTAGCTCACTACCTTTAACGAATGTTTAAGGCAGCTCCCCAGGTGACACCACGGGGAGGTCAGTGTCCACTTGAGATGAAAGAGGGGCCAAGATAAATCCTGGGATTTGGCATTTTAAACTTGATCAAGACCGTTACTTGGTATCGTTCATCCCCTACGTCACCCGGAATCTCTCTCGAGATCTTTTATAAACAGTAGAAGACATCATGAAGTCTTCTATAGACAATAAAAGACCTCATGAGGTATTCTAAAGACAACAGATTTCTTAGATCTTCTATAGAGAAGAGAATATTAAAAAATGATATTTAAAATTCATAGTTGTAATTGGGACAACAAACTATATGGTTCCTACTGTTTATCGACGAACGCCGTGTTTTAAGACACCACTTGTAGAGAAGTTTTACATGGCTGAAATACTCAGAAAATGTCGCCAACATTACTGAGGGGTATTTTGCCATCGTTGAATTTTTTTTTGATGTTGCCTGGTCAGCGAATCAAGTCCACGACCTTCAGCGTGCAAGGCGGGTGTGCATACCATTGCACCACGGTGGCAACCAAAATCCTATCCAATTTTAAATCCTAATCCGATATAAACCTCATTTGTCACGTTTTATATATGCGTATGTATTTCCCAACAATAATAAACAAAATAGTATCCTTGCATTCTTCCATAGTGTTACTCTGGTCATTGCCGGTGTACAAGAAACATCCATTAATAATATTTTGTCATGGTGGATTAACAAACTACAAACCACAGCTGTTATCAACGAAGCTTTTTGTATGTTATTTGAAATGCGTATTTTATTTCTATTTGGTTTAATAGCAAACCAGGGTGTAATTAATCCTTTTTTTCTGGTTAGCAGTTGTATTTCAATTGATTTTTGTGACATATGTAGCAATAAATAAGAAAATTCTTGATATATGGAGCAATTTTTAGCTGGAATTAAAGTCGATCGAAATGCAACACCTTAAAGTATTTTTAGAAAATGAAAGATAATGGGTACAGAAATCAGATTTAAGGGGGTTAGTCAATTATTTAGTTCTTAGTATTTGGATATGTCAACTTGTATTAGGATATATTAGTAGCCACTCAGACGTGAATGTTTTCAAAAAAATATTCAAACATTATGTCTTATATATTTTATAAGTTATATTAAAAAGCTATTAAACCCATTTAACGTAGATTTGGTAGAACTTTTGAAGGCCAAATGACAAATTTGACAATTAACATAATTGCGTTGTATATTGAAATTCATGCCACAGTATCCTTTTTCAAAACAAAATTTCTGTTATAATCGTCTTTCTTCTCAAATCACACAAAATAACGTCCTAATAAAACAAAGCATTTGATTGCAAGCATTAGCAGAATATTTCCTTCTCGTAATACAAAAAGGCAATCTTTTTATGTGACTTCTTTCTTTATGACTCATCTTTATTATCCGATTAGTAGAGTATCTATCATAGCTATGATTTTAAGTGTGTGACTATTCAATTCAATTTCTTTCGTTTTTGTTAAATCACACACAAATGGAATTCAATCAAATGGGAAAATAAAAACAAATCTTAGAAAAGATTTTCCTACCCTCCTCTCCCTTCCTTCCTGCTTTGAGTTTATGACATGGCAGAAAAAGAGAACAACGGAAATGATTTATGTACGAAATGCCGATATGTGAAATTCAAACCAAATCAAATAAACGACCCATATAACCAAACTATCGCTTGCTGACAAATATGTTGACACACACATCTCCATGTCTTCAAACGAGTCCTTTTTGCAGACGATGTCCGTGCCAATGTAGGAAAGAAAAGAGAAAATACAAACGGAAACCATTTGAACATATTTGAAAACATCAATACGAATGTTCGTATTATGTCGTTTTATGTTGCTGCAACGGAAATGGATTGTTTGCTTATTCATTTACGAATCAAGCTACTACGTGTATGTTTTTCGATTCTTTGTGATGTTGTTTTTTTAATTATAAAATATCAAACGCAGTCGATTGAATTCATTTGAAGTAAAAAAGTAGATAGTTCGAATTATTACCAAACTATTGTTATTGTAGAATTTGTTCTTTTTTTTTTTTTTTTTGATTGAAACAAAAAAGAATCAAGTATTTTTCTAAACGCTGAAGTTTGGTAGTAGAAATTTGCTTTGGAATCGTCTTAGAAAAGCCGATCATAAATGCCTAAAAAGTCAGAACATAATTTAATTTTTGAAGGGAGTTCAGAGAACCTATTTAATGTGTTTATATCCCGCCTATTTTTTATACCCTCAGATACGTTGAAAATGTACCTCATCGAAATAAGGGTTTTAGACCCCAAGTATGTTTGGACGAAATGTATTTCAGACAATTTGGAGTCGATCTAGCTATGTCCGTCCGTCTGTCTGTCTGTCCTGCTGGCTGGAGCGCACGATAACTCTCGAACGGATGAACCGATTCGGTTCAAATTTTGGCTTTCGTAATATTTTGCCCAAACTTAGTTTAAGTTCGAAGATGAGCTACATCGTTTCACTCCTTCATCGTTTCACTACATCGTTTCACTCCGGTACCTCCCCCCCAAAAGTTCGAAAATGTTCGGAAAGTTTGTGCGCACGATAACTCTTGTAGGGAGTGACCGATTTGGTCCATACTTTGTACAGCGTAAACTTTCCACCAGAGTAATATGAGTTTCCAATATGGTCTCAATAGGTCCACTCCTTCGGGTACCTCCCACACAAAATTTCGGAAAAATTCAGTTTAGGCCCATCTCTCGAATGGCGTTGATTTTTATTTTAGCTACTTGTATTCACTGCCGTCCATACGACGGTACAAGTTTCATCAGGGGCAAGTCCATACTTCCTGAGAAAACAGCATGAAAATTGCAAAAAACCCCTAGGACACCGTGTGAGGTGGTTGGAGCGCACGATACTTCTCGGACGGATGAACCGATTCGGTTCAAATTTTGGCTTTCGTAATATTTTGCCCAAACTTAGATTAAGTTCCCCCAGAAAAGTTCAAAAATGTTCGGAAAAATTGTTCGTACGGCAACTCTTGAAAGGAGTGGCCGAATTGGTCTATACTTTACACATGCTAATATATCTACCAGATATAGATCAGGTCCAAATATGGACTATATTTGTCCACTGCATCCGGTAGCTCCCACCAAAATTCCGGATAAGTTCACTTTAAGACCTACAATCTAATCACTTTGATTTTTGTTGAAGCAACTTGCATTCGCTGCCTCAATTATGATGGTAAAAGTTTTTTTAGGGGCAAGTCCATACTTCTGGAGATCCACTTCCATAACGGTCAATGTCGATCCATTCCTTTTAGTATCTCCTCCTCAAAACTTTTGATCTTTAATCCTAATCAACATTTTTGTCGGTTCAAACGCCCAAAAGTTTTAAAACCCCCTAAATACATACGTATTTTGGGGAAAAATTTGTTTCAATATACACAGGCTGAGGGTATATCTCTGTCGGCAAAGACGACTGGCATACCGCATTGTATTCAACAAATAACTTAAAATAGTACATTTTTGTGATTTTTTTTTGTATTTTTTCTTTTTTGGGCGAAGTAATATGTTATAGCCAATTGATGAGAATGAACTTTTTGTTTACACTGTGCCACAAATTTGAACTCAAGGTCTGTGCGGTGGAAAATTCCTTCTGGAGATGAAAGCCCTTAGTGGGTATATTAAGAACCCAACAGGAAATTTTCCCCATAGGTCAAGTTTCTGAGAAATCGCGCGATGAATTTTTTGAATTTTCGCCTATGATGCTTGAGAAAATAGCTTTATATCTCTGTTTGTCGTTATTGTAGCTTCGTTTTGAGATTACATGTCTTCAGTCAAATCGAATGGCGAATCTTTTTGTAGAACACTTCATTCTTCTAACTCAATTCCTTTCATGTCCTGTTCGTCCTTTCTTTCTTGAACCGTAGTAAAAGTACCACAAGATGATATATTACAGCATCCAAATATTCCACAAAAATATTGCTCAGAGAATTTTAGGTACGGTTCTCATTGACAACTAATTGATATTGTCACGTTTTCATTGTCCTTTTTTCATTGTCTCTATAACCGGTTCAAAATATTAGATAACCGGATCTATTCTCAAAGAAAATTTGTCATTAACGTGTTCAGCATATCGGGAGCTATATATGGTAAATATTTCAGATATATCCCAGATGTCAATATAAGCGATAACCAATGTGTATGTCTACCTACCAATACATAACAAATAACGAATATACAGAAAAACAAAACATAGGTTTTTCTGAACAAAAACCGGGTAAATGTCACAAAAGACAATGAAAACGTGACAATATCGATTAGTTGTCAATGAGAACCGTACCTAAAATCCTCTGAGCAACATTTTTGTGGAATATTTGGATGCCGTAAAATCTCATCTTGTGGTACTTTTACTACTGTTCAAGAAAGAAAAGACGAAAAGGACATGAAAGGAATTGAGTTAGAAGAATGAAATGTTCTACAAAAATATTCGCCTTTCGATTTGACTGAAGACATGTAATCTCAAAACGAAGATACAATAACGGCAAACGAGATATAAAGCTATTTTCTCAAGCATCATAGGCGAGACTTCAAAAAAATCATCGCGCGATATCTCAGAAACTTGACCTATGGGGAAAATTTCCTTTTGGGTTCTTAATATACTCACTAAGGGCTTTCATCTCCAAAAGGAATTTTCCACCGCACAGACCTTGAGTTCCAATTTGTGGCACAGTGTAATTATCTTGCGGATTTGCCATTTTGGTTGGTGCCGTCAGGGTTTCTTGGAGCTGTTAGGCCAATATCTCAGCAAGTATGGATTTGTGCAACAAAAAATTGTATCGTCGTAAAGGGAGCCGCAGGGACAACTTACTGAAAAAATTTTCAAAACGATGCGAGAGGAGCTCTTAAACTTCATTTTGTCCGAATTTTGTGTGAGAGGTATCCAAAGGAGTGGACCACCATAGTCCATATTCATATTGTGAAAAGTTTGGACCAAATCGATTGCTCCCTTCGACAGTTACACTGTGTAACAAGAAAATTATTAACCATTTTCTGACACCACAGTGTGATAGAAGACAAAAAAAGAGAGGATCCTTAATTTTTGGGCGGTTGCGAATCTTTGGACCAGAGTCTGAGAAAAAAGTATAAAAATTGGATATTTTCAAAAGATTTTTGCTATTTTTACCATTAAGAACCGTTCATAGACATTACATATGTTCCAGAAAGTTGCTTATTGATGACTTTGCTACAACATTGCGGTTGATTGTTTTCTTGAATTCTGAACGGTTTAGTATCTGTGGAGCAGAAGCCGAGAAAAGAGGATAAAAATCGAAATTGTTTTGCTATTTTGACCATTAAGATTCGTTTCTCCAAAGTTCGTATATTCTAGAAATATGTTTATTGAGATCTGAGGTACATTTTTGTAGTTGGTTGTTTGCTTCAAATTCGGTTTCATAGCTGTATAACAAAACTTGGGACAAAATTTTAAAAGAAATTTGACTATGGCGATTTTGAACTTGCAGATGAAGTTTGATGGATTATATGTGTTCACAATTTTTGTTCTTTAAGACAAGAGCTACAACCTTGCCTCTGAGATGAAATGCGCTCCAACCACTAACTATGGTGCCATACGGGTTTATAAACCTTTCGGACTATTTCCTCAAGAAGTATGGTCTTGCCAATGATACCGCCGTAAAGGGGGCAGCGAATACAAGTTGTTACATTAAAAAACAAAGTTATTCGTGAGGTACCCGAAGGAGTGGACCGATAGATACCATTTTGGAATCTCATTTATGTCGGGTAGAAATTTCAGGATGTGCAAAGTATGGATCAAATCGGTTACTCGCTTCAAGAGTTATCGTACGCACATTTTTGTATGGGAGTGGACCGATATGGCTCATCTTCGAACTTAAACTAAGTTTGGATAAAATATTACTAACTCTAAATTTTGGACCAAATCGGTTCATCCGTTCGAGAGTTAGCGTGCGCACCAGCCAGCCAGACAGACGAACGGACATGGCTAAATCGATTCCAAATTGTCTGAAACACATTTCGTCCAAATATACTTGGGGTCTACAACCATTATTTCGATGAGCCACATTTTGCCTGTATGAAAGTGTATATTAGGGTTATGACTTTTTTTACAAGTTTCTACATAATATTACATAAAACTCTTTCTATAAGGTGATTCGGTGAAAAAACCTCACGCACAAAATGATTTGAAAATTTGAATTGCCCATAATTCTGATAAATTCAAATTTTCAAATCATTTTGTGCGTGAGGTTTTTTCACCGAATCACCTTATGAGAGAACCAAACACTGTAAACCCATGAGAGAACCAAACTGACATATCATTTGTTTCTCACTAATTATACCCTGAGCCTTGAGGCTAAAGAGGGTATTTACACTTTGATACGACCAAAAATGTGCCTCATCGAAATAATGGTTTTAGACCCCAAGTATGTTTGTCGATATCCGTTTCAGACAATTTTGAGTAGATCTAGCAATGTCCGTCCGTCTGTCTGTCTGGCAGGCTGGTGCGCACGATAACTCTCGAACGGATCAATCGATTCGGTTCAAATTTTGGGTATAGAAATATTTTGTCCAGATTCGATTTAAGTTCGAAGATGGGCCATATAGGTCCACTCCTTCAGGTACCTCCCCCACAAATGTTCAAAAATTGTTGCAAAACTTGTGCGCACGATAACTCTTTTAGAGAATAACAGATTTGGTCCATACCTTGCACATCGTGTAATTTCTACCAAACTTAGATGAGGTTCCAATATGGATTCAATCGGTCCACTCCTTCGTGTACCTCCCACACAAAATTTCGGAAAAGTTCAGTTTAGGACCTGGTCTCGAATCGCTTTGATTTTTGTTTACGCAAGTTTTATTCGCTGTCCTCTTTACGACGCTGTAAGTTTCATTAGGGGCAAGTCCATACTTCCTGAGAAAATAGCCTGAAAGTTACAAAAAACCCTATGACACCGTGTGTAGTGGTTGGAGCGCAAGATAACTCTCGAACGGATCTACCGATTCGGTCCAAAATTTGGCTTTCGTAATATTTTGTCCAAACTTAGTTCAAGTTCAAAGATGGATTATATCGGTCCACTCCTTCCGGTACCTCTCCCACAAAAGTTCGAAAATGTTCGGAAAATTTGTGCGTACGATAACTCTTGATTATTTGGTCCATACTTTGCACATTATGAAATTTCTACCAGACTTAGATGAGGTTCCAATATGGACTCAATCTGTAAACTCCTTCGAGTACCTCCCACACAAAATTTCGGAAAGTTCAGTTTAGGACCTGCTCTCGACTCGGCTTGGTTTTTGTTGTAACATCTTGTATTCACGGTCCCCTATACGAAGGTATAAGTTTCCTCCAGGGCAAGTCCATACTTCCTGTAAAAATAGCCTGAAAGTTGAAAAACAAACCCTATGACAGCATGTTTATGGGTGGAAGCGCAAGATAATTCTCGAACGGAAATGCCGATTCCGGCCAAAATTTGGCCTTCGTAATATTGTCTCCAAACTTACTTTAAGTTCGTAAATAAGGTATATCGGTCCACTCCTTCAGGTACCTACCCCACAAAAGTTCAAAAATATTCGGAAAAATTGTCGGGCACGATAACTCTTGATGGGAGTGGCCGATTTGGTCCATACTTTACACATTCTCATAATATCTACCAGATATAGATAAGGTTCGAATTTGGACTATAGTTGTCCACTGCATCCCGTACCTCCCACACAATATTTTCGATAAGTTCACTTTAAGACCTGCTATTGAATTACTTAGATTTTTGTTGAAGCTACTTACATTCGCTGCCTCAATTACGATGGTTAAAGTTGTTTCAGGGGCAAGTCCATACTTCTTGAGAAAACAGCCCGAAGGGTGTAAAAAACCCCTATGGCACCCCCTGGTCTATGTCGGTCCATTCCTTTAAGTACGTTTTCCGCAAAATTTTTGAACTTTAATCCTATTCAACATTTTTGTCGGTTCATACGACCAAAATTTTGAAACCACCTAAATACATAAGTTTTTTTTATGAAAAAAGTGTTTCAATTTGCACAGGCTGAGGGTATATCTCTGTCGGCAAAGCCGACTGATACTTTTTTACTTGTTTTCATTAATTCTTTTTATACCCTCCACCATAGTATGGAGGGTATATTAAGTTTGTCATTCTGTTTGTAACACATCGAACTAATCATTTGCGACCCTATAAAGTATATATATTCTTGATCAGGATAAAATTCTAAGACGATCTAGCCATGTCCGTCTGTCCGTCTGTCTGTCCGTCTGTTGTAATCACTCCAGCGTCCGCAATAATTGAGATAGAGTGCTGAAATTTTGCACCAGAGGGTCTTTTTTCCATAGGCAGGTCAAGTTCGAAGATGGGCTATATCGGTCCACTCTTTGGTATAGCCCCCATATAACGGTACCTCCGGATTTTAGGTATTTTGACGTTATTCGCCACATTTGCAGACCGAACTAGCTATAATTTGGCACTTAGGGTTCCTAGTGTTAAACAACCCTATATCCCAAAGGATATGGGCATAGGTCCATGTTTTGGTATAGCCCCCATATAACGGTACCTCCCGATTTTCGGTATTTTGAGAATTTTAACCACAATTTTTAACCGAACTATCTGCAAATTGACATTTGGGGTTCTCAGTGGTCATGAAATATCTCCACCAAACATCGTCAATATAGGTCCATGTTTTGGTATAGCCCCCATATAACGGTACCTCCCGATTTTCGGTATTTTGAGAATTATAGCCATAATTTGTAACCGAACTATCTGCAAGTTGACATTTGAGGTTCTCAATGGTCATGAAACTTTTCTACCAAACATCGTCAACATAGGTCCATGTTTTGGTATGGCCCCCTTATAACCGTACCTCCCGATTTTCGGTATTTTGAGAATTTTAGCTAAAATTTTTAACCGAACTAGCTGTAATTTGCCATTTGAGGTTCTCAGTAGTCATGAAATATCTCCACCAAGCATCGTCAACATAGGTTTGGTATAGCCCCCATATATCGGTACCTTCCGATTTTCGGTATTTTATAATTTTAGCTACAATTTTCAACCGAACTAGCTGTAATTTGCCATTTGAGGTTCTAAGTGGTCATAAAACATCTCCAACAAAACATCGTCAACATAGGTCCATGTTTTGGCATAGCCCCCATATAGCGGTACCTCCCGATTTTTGGTATTTTGAGAATTTTAACTACAGTTTTTAACCGAAATAGCTGTAATTTGACATTTGAAGTTCTCAGTGGTCATGAAACATCTCCAACGAAACATCGTCAACATAGGTCCATGTTTTGGTATAGCCCCCATAAAACGGTATCTCCCGATTTGCGGTATTTTGAGAATTTTAGCTGCAATTTTTAACCGAAATAGCTGTAATGATCGGTATTTTGAGAATTTTAGCTACAATTTTGTATATTTAAAAATAATAGTCAATATAGGTCCATGTTTTGGTATATCCCCCCATATAACTTCACCTCCCGATTTTCGGGAATTTTCAGTGGTCACGAAATTTCTTCACTAAAATTCGTGAACATGGGCCCATTTTTGAGGGTCTGCATTGTTTTGATGAAACTACCCTCAATTTGACTCTTGAAGTTCCCTGCAGCTATACAATTTTTCTGCCAAAAAATTTAAAGATAGGTTGACTCTTTGATATAGCCCCGTAGGTGGTACCTTTCACCTAGCTGAACACATTTTAGATAAGATTAGATAACACTGTGCAACAAAATGGAGGTGAAAGTCTGGGGCACGGAAAATTCCTCTTGGGGACGAAAGGCCTTGGTGGGTATATTATGAACCCCGAAGGACAGATCCTCCGTGAGTCGAACCTCCGCGTTATGGCGTGATGAAATTTTTGTTAGAGACCCTGTGGGCCATCAGGAATTAGCGTTATATCTTTGTTCAATGTTGCTTAAGTGCTCTACAAAAACAACAAACAAAGATATAATGCTAATTCATTATGGCTTACAGGGTCTCTTGCAAAAATTTCATCACGCCATAACGCGGAAGTTCGACTCACGGCGCATCTGTCCTCCGGGGGTTTTAATATACTCACCATTGTCGAAAAGTTGTTACTCCTAAAATTGTAAAAAGACCCTAATAATTCCATTTTAATTAAGACTTTTTTATGGTGGAGGGTATAAAAAGTACGGCCCGGCCGAACTTAACGGCTTTTTACTTGTTAATTTTCTTTTTATTTTTTTGTTTTAGAATGGAATAAACGTTATTTTAGTTGCAATACAAAATAATTTTTGAAAAAAAAATTAATTTTATAAATTTTTCCAAAAAATATTTTTTAAAATCGTTTTGTGCGTGATCTATTTTATATTTCAATGGATTAAGCGTTACTTTAGTGATTAATAGGCAAAATTTATTCCTTTAAGTACCTCCTCCGCAACACTTTTGAACTAATCCACATTTTTTCCGCAATTCTAAAAAGACCCTAAATACATTCGATCTGTCCGTAGTTGAAAGTTTAAGTTGACATAGACTGAGGGTATACCTCTGTCGGCAAACCCGACTGATACTTTTTTACTTATTTTCCAATATTTTCCTGACATTCCAAATAAATTCCCATAATGAATTATACAACTGACGTAAATTTAAACTGGTGTGGATACAATAAAACATTAAGCATTCAACCACGTTGTTACATCCCTCTAATGCCAAATAAACAATAGGCAACACACTTACAAGTTCCATTATTGACCATTAAATAAATATTTTTTGAAATGATTTTGCACAATTTCCTTAACAGACATGATGTTATAAAAGGTTTCAAGCAAAAGTTATAAATCATTGGAAATGGATTTAATGGCTTCATTAGACAACTGACACTAGACACATATTTTGAATACTGTTCACAAAGGGCTCACGCAACATAGGAAGAAATTAGATTCATGCTCAAGGTATTTTCTACATGCGCAAACATCTGTTGTGTGGTAAGTTTGGTTCGTTTCTAAAGAACGGTAATTTTTAATACGAAGTCATTGGGATTACCATCACAGCCCATGATGACTGTGGTATTTCTTTTGTAACAAATTAATTGTTCAAATTTAAGGTTTGAGTTTTCATACACGTTAATATCCCTTGTCGAGGGTTAAGCATGATAAACAGTTTTTAAAAATCCATTAGGCATAGAAGAAAGGAATTTTCAAGAATTTTAATTTTACAGCATGTTTTTAGGGGAGAATAGGGAGCAAAACTTTAAACACAAAATTCCTTGTAAGCAACATGATTACAAATTTTCTTATTTTCCTAATGAAATTCAAAAATTCTTGACGATGATTTTCAACACGTCATTATAATGAAATCATCCTTATCAACAACAGCAACATATTACCATCATTTTGGTCATAAACGTTGTGGCTTGTACTTTGAATTGCCATTATGAAAGAGGGTGTTTTTCATTTTAAATTGAATTTGGCCCATTAAAGATTCATGCCTAAAGAAAGGAATAGGATGGTGGGTATTGTGTTTTACATGTCGATAAGATTGTGGGTGTAATAAATAAATCATAAAAATTAAATTGTTTCAAGCAACATATGTTATAAAAATAACCCAATGTTATCTATTACGGGCAAATTTGGGGTTTTATTCTGCCATAAAATCAAAGAAATAATGACTCTCGTAATGATGGAAATTACATTAAAGTTATAAAACCCAATAGTAACGGATGGTTACGAAGAAGATTGAAGAAAAATGTAGCATATGTTTATAATAAAATAATAATAATTTCCTCAGGTACTAAATTTTATGAAATTCCAAATTTAGTGGACGAGAACTTTTGTGGAACAACATGGAACAAAGTTCTGTTTTCACATAAAGATACCGGAGAGCCTCCTCTTTCAGCCCATATATATTTTTTGTGTCCGTCCCGTTCCGTTTAACCCTTTCTTTTAATTTATTGAAATTAATGGGTAAAAATGTGTGTTTTTCCATACCGTTTTCCATATGAATTACTGCTTTTTACACAAATGGACATTTTTTGAATTTATGAGTATTTATACGAGTTATATAAGTTTTATGAAACCCCAAGGAGTATTTTTTAAATTTTGATTTTTTTTTTAAGAATTTTGAAAAAAATATTGAGAATTTATTTTTCGAATTTTTTAAATTTTTTGACATTTTTATAGTTTATTTATTGATGTTTGACCATCTTTAATATATAGGAAGATATAAAAAAACACAAAAACAGTCATATTTTGATGAAAAATAGTAAAAAAAACTTAAATTTTGACCCTGAACAATCCTTCTGAAAGCTTATTGTGTTATCTGTCTAACAAAAAAAGAATTTTGAAAATATCTCTATCCGTTAAAAATTTTGACCAGGAAAAAAACGATTCTGAACCACTGCGCGGCATGTCTTCTATCTGCAGTGCGCAGAAGACTAACAAAAAATCTTCTATAGGAGCCAGACAGCAGATTTTCTGTCTATATAAAGCCGACAAAATATCTATTGTATATAATGGATCGATCGAAGGCATTTATAGACAAGCGACAGAACATCTCCTATCGGTAGACACCTGACAAATAATTGTACCACTGGTCTACCCCCAGCCTTTTTTATACCTCCACCATAATATGGAGGGTATAATTAAATTTGTCATCCTGTTTGTAACACATCGAAATATTCATCGGAGACCCTATAAGTATATATATTCTGGTTCAGGGTAAAATTCTATAACCATGTCCGTCTGTTCAAATCAATATACAACTCGCAATTTTTAAGATAGGGATTTGCAATTTTGTATAGGAGTCTCTATTACTCCTAGAATTTTTGGTATTGGAAATGGGCTATATCGGTCCACGTTTTGATATAGCCCACATAGAACGGTATCACCCGATTTTCGGTATTTTGAAGACTTGTTGGTACAGGTCCATGCCGTAGTATAGCTCCCATTTAACGGTAACTCTCTATTTCCGGTATATTGAAGGTTGTGGCATCAATATTCCACCGAAATGGCTGAAATTTGGTATTTAGTCTTCCTTTGGGGCATTAAACGTTCCATATGAAATTTGTCGGTATAGGTCCACGCCTTCATATAGCCCCCATAGAACGGTACCTTCCGATTTTCGGTATTTTGAAGGTTGTGGCCTCTTTATCACACCGAAATGGCTGAAATTTAGTACGTAGTCTTCGTTGGGGGTATAAAACTTTCTCCCAGAAATTTGTCGGTATAGGTTCACGTCTTCATATAGCCCCCATAGAACGGTACCACCCGATTTTCGGTATTGTGAAGGTGTTAGCCTCATTATCAAACCGTAATGCCTAAAATTGTACCTAGCCTTATTTTGGGGGTATAAAATCTTCTCCCAGAAATTTGTAGGTATAGGTCTACGCCTTCATATAGCCTCCATAGAAAGGTACCACCGGATTTTCGGTATTGTGAAGGTTTTAGCCTCATTATCAAACCGAAATGGCTGAAATTTGATACTTAGCTTTATTTTTGGGGGTATAAAACTTTCTCCCAGAAATTTGAAGGTGAAGGTGAAGGTTGTGGCGTCAATATCCCACCGAAAGACTGAAATTAGTTATTTAGTCTTCCATGTGGTTAAAAAATATTCCAGAAGAGAATTATCAGTATAGGTGCGCCGTTTCCTCTATCCCCCATAGAACCGTGCCTCTTTTCGGTATTTTGAAAGTTTTACCGAAATATCGGAAATTTGGTAATTACTGTTTTTTGAGTGTAAAAACTTTGCGCAAAAAATTTGTAGATATAGATCCACGTTTTGATATAGCCGCCATGGAACGGTACCTCCCGAATTTCGGTGTTTTGAAGCTTAGCAACATAGTTTTACCGAACTTGCTGAAATTTTGTATTTAGTCTTCTTCATAAACGAATCAAAATACTTTTTCCCTTTTACTTCAATACAACTCATGGTGGAGGGTATAACAAGTTCGACATGGCCGAACTTAAGGCTGTTCTTATTCGTTTTTTTTTTTTTTTTTTTTGTTATTTCTTGGACATCCCTAATATAGAGTTCTTTCTCAGGTTTCTACAGATAGGAGATCTTCACAATTTTTTTGTAGAATGCATTTTTTAGACACAAGAATGAATTGGTAAACTGTTTTCATCGATTGGAAAATAATTGTGGTCTGTAGAGCGATTTCCTAAAAATCCACAGTACTATGGAAATAAAGATCGGTCAGGGGACGCGAGTTAACCTTAACCGGTCATCATAAATATTTGTAGAAATCTTTTTGCTAGCCTCAGCAACAAAAACTGCTAAAGTTTTTTCATCGACTGGACCATAAATGCGACCTCTAGAGGATTTTGGCGAAAATTCACAATTGGTCACATAAAATTAATATGGAAAGAAAAATCGATAGGTTGGTACGAAATACAGTTAATCGATCTCCACAAAGTTTCATATATAAGGTGATTGGATCAAACGAAATAAAGTTAATCGATCGCTACAAAATTTCATATATAAGGTGATTGGATCAAATGAATTTTTTTGTATTTTTTTTAGCTGCCCTATCAGCTCGATATTTTCTAACTGTAGTTATAGAAGACTGATATGAGGATTGCTATGTACAGAATAGTCACATGATGCGGCATATTCTACACTATTTACCCGTCTACTTATTTATTCGAATTATTTCGCCCAAATTTTCCCATGAAATTCCATACCATAAATTTTCCCCTACTGTAAAAATTGTAGACAAAAACCCAAAAACTTTCATAAATAATGGCCTTCGTCCTAAAAAGACAATAATAAATAAGAAACATCACAGCAGAGCCCGGCTGCCCCGGCTGAGGTTTGAACCTGGGTCCTCTCCAACAAACAGACAATGTTGTCGAGATCTCAGCGTTCTAAGCCACTGCCAATGTATCATATCAACAAACTAGTCGACATGATGCCAATGTATCATATCAACAAACAGGCGCCATGATATCCAAAACTTCAAAAACTGAAGGCATTACAATTCATGAAGGAAACCCCCCCTTCGATTGTATATGTGTATGTATTGAGAAAAATGATTCCTAGACAAGACACTAGGGTGACTTGATAAAGAAAAAGACTTCAATAAATACTTCATAATTACAAATTTGTAAAAATGTTTGTATAAATAGAAGTTATCAAAATCAGCCTTTGTCTTCTAGCCATTAGCATTCTAATACGCCTGATGAGCCTGGCTTAAACCACCAGGCGAAACGATCGTAGCGTAATGGTTAAGTGTGTGGTATTTCGCTAGAATTCATTTTCCAATACAAAAACTCCTTAGGCCATGTTAGCTCGATTAATCCAACTCATTAATTAAAAAACCCAGTAAATTTTGGTTAAATGACATTTTTTACCAAAAGACACTACTTTAACTATAAACGCAACAACCTACGACAAAAGTAATTCAATAGTAACATCTACCAACCTTCCGCCAAGTTTATTAATCATTCTTGAACCTATGATCTATGGCATCTATAACTCGCCAATTGGAATTTAATCTTCTAACTAAGGTTAATATACGAATTAAACTGTCCCCCACCCCTTACAATGACAACACCAATTTGGTCAAACTCCATTACGCAGTTTACAATGCGGACAAAATTTACACAAGCACATTACACCTTCCTCCTTTTATTTCCTTTTTGCATTTATTATTCCTTATATCCTCCAACCATCCATGTATGACAAATGTTCCACACAAATATAAGCCCCCAAAGGTAATGAAATGACCAATGCGATCTATTTATTTTTTATTAATTTTCTCGTTTAGAGTTGAGTTTAATGGCCGTTGATTTTTGCAAGTGAAAAAGGAAAGCCGACGATTCGAACCCACAAAACCACCAATTTATGTGACTAGTTTCGCTGTTATTTTTGCAGCTCATATACACTTTGATACGACCAAAAATGCGCTTTATCGAAATAACGGTTTTAGACCCCAAGTATGTTTGGACGAAATTCGTTTCAGAAAATTTCCAGTCGATTTAGCCATGTCTGGCCGTCTGTCTGTGTGACTGACTGGTTGGTGCACACGATAACTCTCGAACGGATCAACCGATTCGAACCAAATTTTGGCTATCGTAATATTTTGTCCAGACTTAGTATAAGTTCGAAAGTTCAAAAGTTCAAAATTTTTCTGTAAAATGGTGAACGATAACCCTAGAAGGGAGCAATTAATTTGGTCCAAACTTTGCACATCGTATTATTTGTTCCAGATATATATCGGGTTCGAAAATGGACTATATCGGTCAACTTCTTTGGGTACCTCCCACACAAAATTCTGATAAAGTGTAGCTTAAGAGCTCCTCGTTTTGAGTTATTTTCGTTTTGAATTATTTTCAGTAGGTTTTCCTTGTACTAAATTATTTGTATTTTATTAAGGAACTTGCCATATTGGGGTTTATGGTGGGCCAACAAGAGAAGTAAGTGTTTTGCTGTATTTTTTATATTAAAAAATGTTGAAACTATACATCTGCAAGAATATTTTTAGTTAAAAATACCAAAAGCATATTTTAAGCCCTTTTTGTGCAAGTGCCTTAATATTTCTTTCGGTTTTCCTTCAAATTTGTGTTTTTTTTTTCTTTTTAATTTTTTTTCTTTTTTTTTTGCTTGGAGTTCTTTTCAAATTTCTTGTGTGTTTGCGTATGCGTGTGTAAATACATCTATGAGGCTTCTGTGTTTTTGTTATAGTGCAAATATTTACTAACATATGTGGAAACATACTACAGCTGAGGTTACAGCTACAAATATTCTACTATGTTAGAACGTAAGAAAAAAGTGACACAAGAAAGGACTGAAAAGGCCATAAACATATATTGGGTTGGTAATGCAGGACTATTAAAATTTCTTCAGGCGTACAGGTTCAAGTAGAGCGGAACAAATTGTCTGAGATATGTCGAGAGGGAAGAATCCTTTGTGTTTTGCATGCGAAATGCAAAATAGTATTTTTCTTAAAATTATAGTTTTGAAATCGCTGAACCAACCATCTTACGTTTTTGGAGGTCCTATTAAGTACAGATAACAGAACCAAATTATAGTTTTGAAATCGCTGAACCAATCATCATATTAAGTACAGCCAACCGATTTTTGGCGGACCATTTTTCTTTGAAAAAAGAAAATGACTTTTTGGAAAATAACTCTAAAACTGGGATTAGCAATTTTTGAAATGAATATGTTGATTCGTGGAATTTCTGAGACATGAGTGACCCTATCATATATTGATGAAAATATATTTTAAATTTATTATATTTTAAATTGTATTTAATATATTTTAAATTGTATTTCAAAATCATACTATTTAACTCCACCTCAATATCCCTTCATACTATTCATCGTCCACTTGCAACTATTTCTCACCATGAAATACACTTTATTGTAGCTATGTTCCGGCAAATATCCCCAGGGTTAAATGTCTTCTTTAGCAGAACATGTTGTCGCATTAGACTGTTCTTCTCAAATATCCACAAGGCAAGAAAATGGAAACATTGAAGGTGGGGGGTTTGGGAATGCAGATAATATTTACAAAGATTTACGCTACTACTCACAGCACGTTTGCCAACCAAGCTAATGTGAGTTGTGATAGCAAGCTCATATTATACAGACATTCAAGGTGGAGTTAAAGAGGAAACATTGTGAATGTTCCCTCCCACCAAGAAAATGGATTGCATTGACCATTTCATTAATCTTTGCAAAGTTTATATGTATGTTGTGTGACATGGTCAAACATGCAAGGCAGCATGGTGCTTGCCAAAACTAATGGCAAAAATTGGCAGGGAGCTGGGAACGGGATGCAACAAAATTTCAATATGTTTGTAACATTTTTGTCTGCATTGTAAACTGTGTAATGGCCAAATTGCCAAATTGTTGATGTTAACTGAAGTGTGGGTGTATTGTTTAAATCGTAAATTAACCTCAGCTACAAGATTAATTTTCAAATGGCCGTTTGGTAATGCCATAGATTGAAGGCCTTAGATTGATAGATGAACTGGGTGGAAGGTTAGAATATGTTGGTTTTTGTAATTGCATTTCGCTGTGGGTAGGTGGGTGACTGTATTGCTTAGAGTATTGTTAATTTTATAATAGTTGACATTACAGGAACTTATTGGGATTTTGCCAAATATTTTGATAGAGGATGAAGAATAATTACTATGTAGAAACTAAAGCGTGGGAAAATAACGTTTCACACATAGTTATTGCTAAAGGTACGAACATATGGACAAATTAAAAATCTTCATATTGTTAATGGCCACAATTGTGTCATTACCACTATGAAATTGATGGGAAAATTGCAGGCTTTAATTGCTGTTAATTGGAATTAGCCTGATGACTGTTGTGGAATTGAATTTAATATGTATTTGGTGATTCAAATGCAAATACCTAACCTGTGACAAAAATCGAAAAATCGATATCAACAAATTTCAATGTCATTTCAGCAAATTGTCTCTAACATATCATATTTTAATATTCCAGAAATATTTTTTGTAATTTATAGCGGTACTTAACAAAGCAAGATTTAGATATTTTTGTTTTGGAATCTACTTATAGGTGCATTTTACATTTACATTTGTATATTTTTTATATATAATGCTCTATACTAAATGAAAAACATGTAAGAGCGGAGTTAAGTTCGGCCGGGCCGAACTTGTTATACCCTCCACCACGAGTTCTATTTGAAGTAAAATGGAACAATTAGTTTCCTTTCGTTTTTGAAGAACACTAAATACCAAATTTCGGCAAGTTCAGTAAAACAATGTTGCTAACCATCAAAATACCGAAATACGGGAGGTACTGTTCCATGGAGGCTATATCAAAACGTTGATCTATACCTACTAATATCTGGCGGAAAGTTTTTAGACTCAAAAAAGACTAAATACCAAATTTCCGATATTTCGGTAAAACCTTCAATATACAGATATAAGAACCTACGCACCTATACTGATAATTCTCTTCTGGAATATTTTATAACCCCAAGGAAGATCACATAACAAATTTCAGTCTTTCGGTGGGATACAGACGTCACAACCTTCAGAATTTCGAAAATCGGAAAGTACCGTTCTATGGGGGGTATACCGAAACATGGACCTATACCGACGAATTTCCGTCAGAAAGGCTTTTACCTCCAACAAAGACTAAATACCAAATGTTAACCATTTCGGTGGGTTGCTGTGGCCGCAACCTTCAAAATACCGAAAATCGGGAGATACCGTTCTATGGGAGCTATATGAAGGTGTGGGCCTATACCGACAAAACTCATATGGAACGTTAAGTACCCCAAAGGGAGACCAAATACCAAATATCAGTAATTTTGGTGGAATGTTGAGACCACATCCTTCAAAATACCGAAAATAGGGAGTTGCCGTTCAATGGGGGCCATACTAAGGCGTCGACCTGTACCGACAAGTCTCTGGGGGAAAGTTTAATACCACCAACAAACACCAAATACCAAATTTCAGCCATTTCGGTGGAATATTGAGGCCACAACCTTCAAAATACCGGAAATAGGGAGATACCGTTCAATGGGGGCTATACGAAGGTATGGACCTGTACCGACAAGTCTCTGGGGGAAAGTTTTATACCACCAACGAAAACCAAATACCAAATTTCAGCAATTTCGGAGGAATATTGAGGCCACAACCTTCAAAATACTGGAAAAGGGGAGTTACCGTTCAATGGAGGCTATACTAAGGCCTGAACCGATAAGTCTCTGGACGAAAGCTTAATACTTCCACCGAAGATCAAATACCAATTTTCAGCCATTTAGGTGGAATATTGAGGCCACAACCTTCAAAATACGGGAAATAGGGAGGTACCGTTCTATGGAGGCTATATGAAGGCGTGGACCTATACCACGCCTACCCTATATGAAGGCGTGGACAGACAAATTTCGGGGGGAAAGTTTTATACCCCCAGCGAAGACTAAGTACCAAATTTTAGCCACGTAGGTGTGATAATACGACTAAAACCTTCAAAATACCGAAAATCGGGTGGTACCGTTCTATGGGGGCTATACCAAAACGTTGACCGTTATAGCCCATTTGCAATACAATTATAAAGCTCTACAATTATAAAGCTCTATCTTAAAAATTGCGAGTTGTATCTTGATTTCAACAGACGGACGGACATGGTTATATCGATTTAGAATTTTACTCTGACCCGAATTTTTTATACACCCACCGTAAACTATTCTGACCGCATATGAAATAATTAGTTCCTTTCCAATCCACATTATCCTGCTGAGATGTTTTGTCACCACTGAAAACCCCATAACCAAATTACAGCCGATTGAGTTCGAAAATGTATATAAAAACTTCAAAGAACCTGAAATCTGACTGTACCGTTATATGGAGGGCTCTACCAAAAACTGGACCTACGGCCACACTTTTTGGTTATTGTTGTTGTTGTATCAGCTTCTACAAGTATGTGTATGTCTTCATTTTATTGATTCGGCTCTGCTTTCAACTCCAAGTTCAGAAAGGACGCCACCTGAATAGGAGTAGTCCAAAGTGAGAGTGGAGTCAGGATACTCGGGTTGGCTGGGCATTTAAAAAGGTGCTTTGTAGTATGCGGCCATATATTCTGCGTGCCATCAATCTTGGCCCAGTAAGAATTGAGGCGGCTGCACCAAGCAGATCTTAGTTGTGTCAACACAACTCTCGTTTGCCTTGGCAGCTGTTGCTCTTCCGCTGCCACGGGTTATAAGTGATCTTCGAGGACGATATTCGCACTATAGGCTTTCAGAGCCTCAGCGACCGCATCAGTGTGAATATCTCTCAAACCTGCCTGGTAAGAACGTTGATCTAAAGTTTCGCTTTTATGTCTCTGGAACTCCCTTTCTAGATCACGATAATCATCTCTGACTCGCGTGAGGGGTTCAGGCATATACACCAGACGGTGATTTGGGTGGTCTTACCTATAGCATCCAAGGAAGTAGTGCATCGTCAACATCTTGTTGTATCGACGCACCGTCAGGATCTTGGTATTCTCATGTAAATGGTCCACTGCAGACATGAGGTGACACCCTGTAGCTGTTCAGAGGGCAGCATTCTGGCATACTTGTGAGTTATCACATTGCGTATCACTTACGTTAGCAAACCACGCTGGCGCCGAATAGGTTTCCACAGACCGACATATCGCGTTGTATTTGGTTAACAAGGTTTCTTTATCCGCACCGAAAGTGCTGCCGCCTAGGGACTTGAGGACCTTGTTCCTGTTTCTCAGCTTATCGCAGATAACTGTAGCATGTTCGGACGACTTATACATGCTATCGAATGTGGCCCCTAGGACGTCGACCTGTACATTCAGTGGGAGCTTCATTTGCGCCATCCATGTGTTGAACAGTGTGGCTGTTGACTTAGTGGTGGATATTTTCATATTCCTCACGTGACAAAACTCTACAAGATCAATGAGATAGAAGTTTAGCCTGTCACAAACGTTACCAATGTTGGAACCTGACGCCATGAGTGTACAATCATCCGCATACGTAATTAACTCAAAGCCGTCGGGGGCGTAGAATTGCAGAAAGGTAAAGGTTAAACAGTTCTGGAGATATTACCCCTCCTTGGGGAACTCCCTGCTTCAATCTACGGGGTTTGGACTTCCTGTCTCTGAATTCCACATATGACTGGCGATCACACAAATAGTTGATGACTCAGCGTTTCAGACAAGGCTGGAGGGTAGTATTCTCGATATCCTCGAACAGCCCAGCATGGCTAACCGTATCAAACGCTTTGGTCCAATCCTATGCTACCATCACTGATCTGTGGCATGGTTTGTCCTGGTTGAGTCCTCGTCCAATATATGTGGAAATGACGTGCGGTGCTGTTGTGGTACTATGCTGCTTCCGAAACCCGTGTTGATGATCCGCAACTGAATAACACGTTCTGATGCTGGGGAGGGGTAACGCCTCGAGTACCTTTGCTACTGGCAATAGAAGTGATGAATTCGGCCTATATGACTCACCTTTGCTGGCATCTTAGGCCGTTTTCAGCAGCAGGACCACCCTGACCATTTTCCCGACATCGGGAACTATTAGGCTGGCTAGCGATAAGTTGAGGACCTTACTTAAATACTCGACTCCTGGGTTATCCAGCTGTTTTAGCATCACCATTGAAATTTAGACAGGTCCAAAAGCTTTGGATAACTTTGCGCCTCTGATAACATCTGCAACATCATTCATCGTAAATTGTGGTGGTTCTTCCCCCGCTGCAAGAGATCGCAAACGACGCAAAACCTTCGCCCGGTCACTATCGGGGTGCTCTAAAAATTGTTGGCAGGAATAGCCTGCGCACTTTTTAGGATCTGTCACAGCCACACCGTTAAACATGACAGATGTCCGATCATCTCTACTACCAGGATTCAATAGCGCCTTAATCGTTGTCCACAATTTATTACAACCGACTCCAATATTGCAGCACGTCAGATGTTCTAGCCACTTTTTCCGCTTGTATTCACCGACAAATCTATTGACTTCCATTGTCAGTTCGCTGACCCTGGGGTCATAACGCTCATTAGCTAATCCCGTTGCCTCCACCGACTAATCTATTGACTTCCATTGTCGGTTCTCTGACTCTGGGGTCATTAGGGTTCGTGCGGCGAAGCTCATCACGCTCATTAGCTAATACCGTTGTCTCTGCTGGAAAATTAAGTCTTATTTCAGGTATTCGACCAGCAGGAATATAACGAGCGGCTGCAGCCGTGATGATGTCTCGGAATTTCCTCTCTGCTACCCAAACATCAGAGGGATTGGGCAGTTCTCTGAAGCCTTGATTAGTAAACTCTCTGATACTTTGCCAATCCGCTTTCCCATGGTTGATAAAAGTACGGCGTTCAGAGGTTTTGAAGTCTGGTGGTCTATTTATGAAGATGAAGATTGGGAAATGCTCCGACCCAAGGGAAATGACGGGTTGCCATGTCACGTCATTCGTCAGACCGGGTGACACGATGTATATGTCAGGCTAACTGTGGCAGTCCGCTCTAATCCTGGTGGGTGCGTCTTCGTTCGCAGTGCAGAATATGGAGCTATCTATTTGCTCAGCCAGATTTGTGCCTCTCTGGTGTTTCCCTAGGGAATGATGCGCATTGAAATCCCCTAGTCCAGCTCAGGCGTGATAGGCCTGTACTGGACAGACTGGCGCAGTAGGAATGCAAGCCCACCACCCCCACTTCTCGTACGATCCAGACGGACAACGTTGTACCCATTACAACTCCGAAAACTGCAGTTGTTGTTCAGCTTCGTTTCCTGAATCACCGCGATGATACTGCTTTTGGGGAGATTGCGGGGGAGTTTCATAATACGATGATGATGATGAAGACTCACTGGGAATCATGTTGGCGCAGCGCGAAGCAATATAAACCCTGTCGTAATACTCCCTCAAGAAGGTCAGGCCTGAACAATTCCTGAAATGCATCCGTCCTAGGCAACCGTTGCATCTCAGCGACACCGACCTATGGTGGATGAGACGCTGACAAACGGTGCAAAACCATGGTCCGGAGTTACTATCCCGGCACGGACCAACATAATCCGCAGCAGGCATTCCGGGACATGCCCCTCCCGAAATAAAAATAAAGACGAACACAAACAAGTAGTTACTGAGGTGACGGCCCCTGACCAAGAAGATCTTTCCTTGGGTCAATCCGGTACATAGAACCGGCCGTTGCGGGATTCTTACACTTTTTGGTGGGAAAGTTTCCCGATCAATGAGAACTCCTAATACCAAATTATCATGGAAAGATTATTTTAAACAAATCCATGTTTAATGGTCTATGGAAAAAATTATTTAAAAAATCCACGTTTATTGGTCCATGGGTCCGTGGAAAAATTTGTTTTAAAAATCAACGTTTATTGGTATATGGCTCAATGGAAATTTTTTTAAAAAATCCACGTTTATTGGTCTATTGGTCCAAGGAAAAAAATTATTTAAAAAAACAACGTTTATTGGTCTATGGGTCCATGGAAAAAATTATTTTAAAAAATCCACGTTTATTGGTGTATGGTTCCATAGAAATAAATATTTGAAAATCCTCGTTTATTGGTCTATGGGTCCATGGACAAATTTATTTAAAAAATTTCCGTTTATTGGTGTATGTGTCCATAGAAATAAATATTTAAAAATCCTCGTTTATTGGTCTATGGGTCCATGGAAAATTTGTTTAAAAAATTTCCGTTTATTGGTGTATGGGTCCACAGAAATAAATATTTAAAAATCCTCGTTTATTGGTCTATGGGTCGGGTCCATGGAAAAATTTATTTAATAAATTTCCGTTTATTTGTCTATGGGTGTATGGAAAAAATTATTTAAAAATCTACGTGTATTGGTCTATGGGTCCATGGAAAAAATTATTTAAAAAAATCCCCGTTTATTGGTCTATGGGTCCATGGAAGAAATTATTTAAAAAATCCCAGTCTATTGGTCTATGGATCCATGGAAAAAATTATTTAAAAAATCCACGTTTACTGGCCAATGGGCCCATGGAAAAAATTATTTAAAAAATCATGGAAAATTTATTTTAAAAAATCCATGTTAAATGGTCTATGGGTCCATGGAAAAATTTATTTAAAAAATCCACGTTTACTGGCCAATGGGCCCATGGAAAAAATTATTTTAAAAATCATGGAAAAATTATTTTAAAAATCCATGTCTATGGGTCCATGGAAAAAATTATTTAAAAAATCCACATTTATTGGTCCATGGGTTCGTGGAAAAATTTGTTTTAAAAATCAACGTTTATTGTACATGGCTCCATGGACATTTTTTTTTAAAAAATCCACGGGTCCATGGAAAAAATTATTTAAAAAAAGCACGTTTATTGTTCTGTGGGTCCATGGAAAAAATTATTTAATAAATCCACGTTTATTGGTCTATTGGTCCAAGGAAAAAAATTATTAAAAAAACAACGTTTATTGGTCTATGGGTCCATGGCAAAAATTATTTAAAAAATCCACGTTTACTGGCCAATGGGCCCATGGAAAAAATTATTTTAAAAAATCCATGTTTAATGGTCTATGGGTCCATGGAAAAAATTATTTAAAAAATCCACGTTTACTGGCCAATGGGCCCATGGAAAAAATTATTTTAAAAATCATGGAAAAATTATTTTTAAAAAATCCATGTTTAATGGTCTATGGGTCCATGGAAAAAATTATTTAAAAAATCCACATTTATTGGTCCAAGGGTTCGTGGAAAAATTTGTTTTAAAAATCAACGTTTATTGGTATATGGCTCCATGAATTTTTTTAAAAAATCCACGTTTATTGGTCTATGGGTCCATGGAAAAATTATTTAAAAAAAGCACGTTTATTGTTCTGTGGGTCCATGGAAAAAATTATTTAATAAATCCACGTTTATTGGTCTATTGGTCCAAGGAAAAAAATTATTAAAAAAACAACGTTTATTGGTCTATGGGTCCATGGCAAAAATGATTTAAAAAATCCACGTTTACTGGCCAATGGGCCCATGGAAAAAATTATTTTAAAAAATCCATGTTTAATGGTCTATGGGTCCATGGAAAAAATTATTTAAAAAATCCACGTTTATTGGTCCATAGAAAAATTTAGTTAAAAAAATCCACGTTTATTGGTCTATGGGTCCAAGCAAACAAATTATTTAAAAAATCCAAAAATCAGGAGGTACAATTGTATTGAGTTATACCAAAAACTTGAACCTATATCCACAAATTTTTGGTGCATATTGTTACAGACTACTGAGCACCACAAATACCAAATTACAGCCAGTTCTGGCCGAAAATGTATTTAAAAGCTTCAAAATACCTGAAATTGGGTGGTACTAGTATTAGGGGGCTATAGGAAAAACTAGACCCATATTGATGATTTCTTTTTTGGCTGAAGTAGATTTTACTTATTTAGGGCACTTCCTAAAAAAATCAGATCGATCCGACGAATAGAAATATTTTCGCCGCACCTTCCCATACAAATGGGACCACTGTGCGATGACTTTAATAAGTTTCTTCTGTATAGTCGGAAATAGTTTGGCATAAAACAAATAGAGAGAGTCTACAAAGGTTCAATAGAGGTTCTTTTAACAACAGTATAGATCTATTCAGTATAGTTCCATAATTTGGGCTACAATTAGAAAAGGGATGTACTTATTGACAATTGTATATGTTGTCTAGCCTAGACGTTCAGAATAAAAGGGGGCATGTTATTACAACCATTATAATATTTTGTGTTGCGGAGTTTTAGCTTCTACTTTAGAATTGAAAATCTGATTGAACACATTCAATTCTGCTGGTTTATTGTTGTTATCACCGTTGTTGCTGCTACTGATTCTATAAAATTGAATCCAATCATGAACAAATATGTTTTTATTCTGAAGTATTAAACGGGGTTCAAAACCGTATAATTGTATTGTCAACAAGGTAAAAATTTATGGATTCATGTATGTCTATAAACATATACATACAACGACCAAGGCATGTCCCCTTCATGCAAACAAAGGATAACGAAATGTGTACACATTACACTTCATCACAACAGGCCATACAATTTACACGTTCACTATTGTTCTCAAACTACCTCGCATTGAGTCAATTTTGTTCTCTGGTCTGCATTGGTTTTGTTTTTATGGTTCTGAGAGTTGGAGGTTATGTATTTGATGTTAATGTGTGTGTTTGCCAAGGTAAAATGAAAATAAACAATCACCCATTTTTATCACAAGTTATTGTAACTCACACACTATTTACATACATACATTCTCTGCGAGTATTTTTTTTTTTTTTTTTTTTTTGATAAATGCTTTGCTGGAACCGGTAGCAGTTTAGATTTGTAGCTTTTTGTAGGTACAACATCAGTAATGCATTTTGGCTGCATGTCGTTTCCAAATTGTAAATTAAAATCAACCACATGCACCGCTACCAACAGCAGCACACCACCACTATCATCATTATGTCCTGCAGACAAAAACATTACCATTCACCCTCCTGCTTTACCGACCTAACCAAAACCAGCCACGCGTTTGGTCATTGCGGCAGAAAAATGCATTTTGTATTGAAAGTCTACCATTGAGTGCTGCAAGAGTTCTTTCTCTAGTTCCCCCCCGTTGAGCAGGAGGAGGCTGGTGGTTGGCAAAGGAGAAATCAATATACAGAACAAAATAGATTCAAAATTGTTAAGTACCTTATGAGAGCATTTCCAACATCAAATACATTTATGCGACAGAACAATGCAACAATACGAGTATTGTCATCGTGCAGTTCAAAGAGAACATCGACATATTCATTCTCTATCAAATGTTAAAGAGAGTAGAAAACCCTTGAATACTTTTTGTGATATAAACACTTCAAAACTTATATTGACCTAGAATAACAGCTAAAAAACAAAATTGATAAATTGTATAAAATATGAAGAACATTTATAACCCAAGATGTACAAAGAGTTGAGGTTAAGATCAATAGAAGGCCGAAAGAATAATATTATAAAAAGTGTTCCATTCATGAAAAGATCCAGGAAGGTCTTGTGTTCGTCAAAAAAATGTCTGTCTATAAAAAACCTAAAAAGTCCTTTAAAAATATTCTGTCTATAGAAGCCTTTTAATGGATTTTCTGCTTATCAAAGACTTTCAAAAAGGTTTTCTGCCACTGAAAGAAATTTTGTCTTTTGAAAACCTTTAAAAAGTCTTCTGTATATAGAAGAATTTTACAAAATCCTCTATTTATAGCAATCATTAAAAAGTTCGTACGTTTATAGGAGACCTATAAAAGTTCTTCTATCTATAGAAGACATTTTGAAGGTCCCTTGATTATGGAAACTCTGTCTATAGAAGACCTTTAAAACAAGTAAAAAAGTATCAGTCGACAGAGAACTTTCATCTAGGGACAGATCGAATGTATTTAGGGTCTTTTCCGAATTTTGTGGCCCTTTTTGAAGATTTGAACTTACCGACAAAAATGTGAATTAGGATTAAAGTTCAAAAGTGTTGCGGAGGAAGTACTTGAAGGAATGGACCGACATAGTCCATTATGAAAGTGGATATTAAATTCGTAAGTTATTAAAATACTAATTTCATACCTGAAAAGAACTTAAGCTTTCGGACCGAAACGTGGATATCTCCAAAACTCGAGCAGGTAGGAAAAGCCGTCCAAAAATTCAGAAATAGCCTACGCGAAAACCCTGGAAACCACCTATATCTCAAAAAGGCGTATGGAACACTTAAGCATGACACCGCCGATATATCGCACCCACTAGTCATGTCAGTGAGTCATCGTATAACATTTGGACTAGTATGCATCGAAGCATGAATTTGTCCACGGAAAATATAATATCGCTGTAAACAGGACCACAACGAATAGCATCGCTATACATTTCCAAAGTGCGTTCAAGCAACTACACATAGGGATTTTTACAACTTTCGGGCTATTCTCTCAGGAAGTATTTACTTGCCCCTTGTAAAACTTGTAACATCGTAAAGGGGTCAGTGAATGCAAGTTGCTTCAACAAAAATCAAAATGATTCGAGAGCAGGTCTTAAAGTGAACTTATACGAAATTTTGTATGGGAGGTACCCGACTTAGTGGACAAATATAGTCCATATTCGAACCTTGAGCTCCAACAACTACACAAGGTGTCATAGGGTTTTTTTGTAATTTTCAGGCTACATATTTTGCCAGGAAGTATGGGTTTGCCCCTGATGAAACTTGTACCGTCGTATGGGAGCAGTGAATACAAGCTGCTACAACAAAAATCAAAGCGATTCGAGGGCTGGTACTAAACTGAACTTTTCCGAAATTTTGTGTGGGAGGTACCCGAAGGGGTGGAACGATTGAGTCCATATTGGAACCCCATCTAAGTCCGGAAGAAATTTCAGGATGTGCAAAGTATGGACTAAATCGGTTACCCCCTTCAAGAGTTATCGTGCGCACAAAATTTCCGAACATTTTCGACCTTTTGTGCGGGAGGTACCCGAAGTAGTGGACCGATATGGCCCATCTTCGAAATTAAACTAAGTTTAGGCAAAATAATACGATACCCGAAATGTGGTTCGAATCGGTTGATCCGTTCGGGAGTTATCGTGCGCACTAGCCGGACAGACAGACGGACGAACATTGCTAAATATACTCCAACCACCCCTCGTTGGCATAAACATGTCTGTGTATAGAAGACCTTCAAAATATCCTCTGGTTATAGAAGATCTTTAAAAGGGTTCCTTTCGATAGGATAGTTTCAAATGTAAAAGTCTTCTGTATGTAGTAAACCCCAAAAAGTTATTCTAACTATAGAAGACACCTAAAAGGTCTTCTGTCTATGATGACCCTGGAAATCTTCTAACTATAAAAAGTTGACCTCTAAAAGGCCTATATAGGCCCCACATAAGGTCTTCTGACTACAGACGACCTTCAAAAATCTTCTGTACATAGAACACCTTCAGAAGGCCTATAGAAAACCTTAAGCTTCCAGAAGGTCTTCTGTCTATAACAGATCTTCAAAAGGTATCCTGTTTATGGAAAACCTTCAAAAGCTCTTCTCTTGAAAGAAGGCCTTCAAAAGGTCTTCTGTCTATAGAAGACCTTCAAAATATCACATGTTTGTAGAACACCTTCAACATATCTTCTGTCTATAGAAGACCTTCAACAACTCTTCTGTTTATAGAAGACTTTCAAAATATCTTATGTTTGTAGAAGACCTTCAATACGTCTTCTGTCTATAGAAGACCTGCAAAAGGTCTTCTGTTGAAAGAAAAGACCTTCTAGAGGTCTTCTGCCTATAGAAGACCTTCAAAAGGGTTTTGTCTATAGAAGACCTCAAAAAACTCTTCTGTCTATAGAAGACTTTCAAAATATCTTCTGTTTGCAGAAGACCTTCAAAACGTCTTCTGTCTACTATAGAAGACCTGCAAAAGGTCTTCTGTTGATAGAAAATACCTTCAAGTTGCCTTCTGCCTATAGAAGACCTTTAAAAGGGGTTTTGTCTACAGGAGACCTTCAAAAACTCTTCTGTCTATAGAAGACTTTAAAAATATCTTCTGTTTGTAGAAGACCTTCAAAAACATCTTCTGTCTACAGAAGACCTGCGAAAGGTCTTCTGTTGATAGAAAAGACCTTCAAGAGGCCTTCTGCCTATAGAAGACCTTCAAAAGGGCTTTAGTCTATAGAAGACATTCAAAAACTCTTCTGTCTATAGAAGACTTTCATTATATCTTCTGTTTGTAGAAGACCTTCAAAACGTGTTCTGTCTATAGAAGGCCTGCAAAAGGTCTTCTGTTGATAGAAAAGACCTTCAAGAGGCCTTCTGACTATAGAAAACCTTCCAAGGGCTTTTGTCTATAGAAGACATTCAAAAACTCTTCTGTCTTTAGAAGACTTTCAAAATATATTCTGTTGATACGAGACCTTGAAAAGGTCTTATGTCTATAAGATGCCTTCAAGAGGCCTTCTGTCTATAGATCTTCTGTCTACAAAAGACTTTCAAAATACCTTCTGTTTGTAGAAGACCTTCAAAACGCCTTCTGTCTATAGAAGACCTGCAAAAGGTTTTCTGTTGATAGAAAAGACCTTCAAGAGGCCTTCTGTTAATGGAAGACCTTAAAAAACTCTTCTGTCTATAGAAGATTTTCAAAATATCTTCTGTTTGTAGAAAACCTTCATCAGGTTTTCTGCCTATAGAAGACCTTTAAAACGTCT
The DNA here is from genome assembly GCF_047663935.1 of Musca autumnalis. Lineage (NCBI taxonomy): Eukaryota > Metazoa > Arthropoda > Insecta > Diptera > Muscidae > Musca > Musca autumnalis. The sequence goes on along the minus strand of NW_027411977.1, from coordinate 219,477,226 downwards.
ACTGTCTATAAAAGACCTTCACACGGCCATCTGTTTATAGAAGACCTTCAAAAACTCTTCTGTCTATAGAAGACGTTCAAAATATCTTCTGTTGATAGGAGACCTTGAAAAGGTCTTCTGTGTATAAAATGCCGTCAAGAGGCCTTCTGTCTATAGAAGACCTGCAAAAGGTCTTCTGTTGATAGAAAAGACCTTCAAGAGGCCTTCGGCCTATAGAAGACCTTCAGAAGGGTTTTGTCCATAGAAGATCTTCAAAAACTCTTCTGTCTATAGATGACTTTCAAAATATCTTCTGTTGATTAGAGACCTTGAAAAGGTCTTCTGTCTATAAAATGCCGTCAAGATGCCTTCTTTCTATAGAAGACTTTCAAAATATCTTCTATTTGTAGAAGACCTTCCAAACGTATTCTGTCTATAGAAGACCTGCAAAAGGTCTTCTGTTGATAGTAAAGACCTTCAACAGGTCTTCTGTCTTTAGAAAACCTTTAAAACGTCTTCTGTCTATAAAAGACCTTCAAGAGGCCTTCTGTCTATAGAAAACCTTCACAACGGCTTATGTTAAAAAGGGCCCGAAAAAGGTCTTCTGTTGATAGAAGAGACCTTCTGCCTATAGAAGACCTTCAAAAGGGCTTTTGTCTATGGAAGACCTTCAAAAACTCTTCTGTCTATGGAAGACTTTCAAAATATCTTCTCTTGATAGGAGACCTTGAACAGTTCTTCTGTCTATAAAATGCCCGTCAAGAGGCCTTGAGTCTATAGAAGACCTTCAAAAACTCTTTATATCCTTAGCATTTACACTAGCAAGGGTATAAACACTTTCATACGGGTAAAACGTTCCTCATCGAAATAATGGTTTTAGACCCCAAGTACTTTTGGACGAAATCCGTTTCAGACAATTTGAAGTTGATTTAGCACTGTCCGTCTGTCTGTCTGGCTGGTTGGAGCGAACGATAAATCTCGAACGAATCAACCGATTCGGTTCAAAATTTGGCTTTCGTAATATTTTCTCCAAACTTAGTTTAAGTTCGAAGATGGGTTATATCGGTCCACTCCTTCCGGTACCTTCCACACAAAAGTTCGAAAATGTTCGGAAAATGTGTGCGCACGATAAATCTTGAAAGAAAAAACCGATTTGGTCCATATTTTACACATCGTAAAATTTCTAGCAGATTTAGATGATGTTCCAATATGGACACAATCGGATCACTTCTTCAAGTACTTGCCAAACAAAATTTCGGAATAGTTCAGTTTAGGACCTACTCTCGAATCGCTTTGATTATCATCAGGGGCAAGTCCATACTTTCTGAGAATATAGCCTGATAGTTGCAAAAAAACTCCTATGACACCGTGTGTATTGGTCGAAGCACAAGATAACTCTCGAACGGATCTGCCGATTCGGTCCAAAATTTGGCCTTGGTCATAATTTGTCCAAACTTAGTTTAAGTTCGAAAATTAGCCATATCGGTCCACTCCTTGAGGTACCCCCACAAAAGTTCAAAAATGTTCGGAAAAAATGTGGCCACGATAACACTTGAAGGAAGTGACCGATCTGGTCCTTACTTTACACATCTTAACATATTTACTAGATATTTACTAGATTTGAATATGGACTATATTTTTTCAAGTCCATACTTCCTGAGAAAACTGCCCGAAAGGTGTAAAAATCCCCTATGGCATCATATGTAGTGGCTGGAGAGCACGATAACTCTCGAGCTGATCAACCTATTTAGTTAAAATTCGGCAACCGTCATATTTTGTCCAAACTTAGTTTCAGTTAGAAGATGGGCAATACCGGTCCACAACTTCCGGTACTTCCCCCCAATATCTAATAACAGTGCACGATATCTCTTGAACGGGGCAACCAAATTGGTCCAAACTTTGGATCTCCTTGTGTCCAAATTTAGTTTAACTCCTAAAATGGCTCATAATGACCCTCTACTTTGTGTCTAAGTGCAGTTTAGTATCTAAGTGCAGTTTATGGTCTGTTCGAAAATCTTTGGAAATGTATGTCGGGGCTGTTCGTTGTGGTGCTGTATACAGCGATATTTTGTTATCAATGCTTTCTGGTGCACTGCTCCAAAAATTATACGACGACCCACAGAAATAACTAGTGGGCGCGATATCTATCGCAAAGATATGACTCCCAAGCAAGTAGGAAAAGCGTTAAGTTCGGTCGGGCCGAACTTTTTATACCCTCCACCACAAATTTCAGCCATTTCGGTGGATTAATGTGGCCACAACCTTCAAAATACCTAAAAAGCGGAAGGTACCGTTCTATGGGGGCTATATGATAGCGTGGACCTATACCTAAAAATTTCTGGGGGAAATTTCTATACCCTCAACGAAGACTAAATACCAAATTTCAGCCTTCTCGGGTTTATAATGAGGCCAAACCCTTCAAAATACCGAAAATCGGGAGATATTGTCTATGGGGGCTGTATCAAAACGTGGACCTATATAAACATTTTATGGTAGAAATATTTCTTAAGCTAGGGTCACACTAGGCAAATATTTGCTCCAGCGACAGGGAGTGTGTGTTTACTGAGAGCAAGTGAGCATAAATTCCAATGCATTATTTACGCTCATTTGCTCTCAATAAGCGCACACTGCCGGTCGCTAGATCAAATATGTGACCCTAGCTTTAGCCTCTGGAAACAGAAAATACAAAGTTACAACCGATTCTGTTGTCAAATGGGACTAATACATTCAAAATATATTAAAATGACGCGTACTTTATATGGGGCGTTATATGGGGGCTATACCAAAACATGGACCTATATAAAACAACTTGGTAGGAATGTTTTTTGGCCTCTGGAGACACAAAATACAAAGTTACAACCAATTCGGTGGTAAAATGGGACAAATATCTTAAACATTCCTTAAAACGACGACGCGTCACGCGTCATTTTGTATGGGGGCTATACGAAAGCGTGGACCTACATAGCCCGCTTTCAATACCTAAAGTCCTACATACAAATAATAGATTTTCCCAAAATTTCATCCACCTGCGTCAATCCGTTCGGACGCTAGAGTGATTTCCACAGACGGACAGACGGACATGGCTATATCGATGTAGAATTGCACGCTGATCAAGAATATATATAGTCTGTGGGGTCTACAATGATTATTTCGACAGTGACAAACTTAATATACCCCCATCCTATGGTGGAGGGTATAAAAAAGATCCAATTCCTAATGAACTATGTCGATCCATTCTTTAAGTACTTCCTCCGCAACACTTTTGAACTTTAATCCTAATCCACATTTTGTCGGCAAGTTCAAATGTCCAAAAGGGCTACGAAATTCTGAAAAGACCCTAAATACATTCGATCTGTCCGTAGATAAGAGTTTCAATTCACATAGGCTGAGGGTATATCTCTTTCGGCAAAGTCGACTTATTCATTTTTACTTGTGTTAAAAAAGTTTCTGTCTGTTGAATTCATTTCGATGGCCTTCTGTTTACAGAAAAAAAAATTGAATAAGAATACAACGCTATTTCACCCCAGCCTTTCTCTGTGGATATAGTATTACTAGCAAAATGCCCGCTACTTCGTATGCGGAAAAGAAATAGTAATAATAAATTCAAATAAACATTTAATATGGTGAACACTGAACATTTTTATGTACTTATAGCTATTTAAATTGATATTTAATTTCTTTCAAGTACTGTTCGTGCATGTTTTGTTCGAATCTCAAAAAAAAAAGACCTCTACACTTCAACAGCGACCTACATTTTAAATTTCAGTCCGAATTTTGGAATTTGTGATATCAAAATGTTGAAAACCGATCGATTCCCCGGTCAGGCAACATCAAATTTTAGACGGTTGCCAAATACCCCTCAGTAATGTTGGCGACATTTACTGAGTATTTCAGTCATGTAAAACTTCTCTACAAATGGTGTCGTAAGGCACGCCGTTCGGACTCTGCGATAATCAGTACGTCCCACATCATTGATCTAATATGAATCGGGGTGCACTCATTGATATGAGAGAAGTCTCCCTTGTCCCGTCTGGGATGTTTGTGAAACAATTATTACATTATTTAGAAACCGAATTCGTGTTAACATAGAAACAATAGAACATTATTCAGTACAATTTTTAGAATCCAGAACCTTAGCTCATTAGCTTTTACAGTTTTAGCTCTACTTGTTCACCCAATGTCAATAGTATTACATGTGGAAACCTTTCATACATTTAAAGGTGGATTTTAATAAACATTCTGATCCAATCTCAACAGTGATCCTCACAACAAATTTCAATTATCGATTCACCCAATACCAGTGCTTCAATATTTAGTATTACTTAATACTCCTAGTTCATTTATTGTACGACCACTTCTAAAAATGAACCTGTCAAATAGATAATATACCTATTCCTTAGCCCAATATGAAAATTGATTGCAATTTTGTACTTTTCACACACTAATTATATTATTCCAGCTTCATTGCTACACCAACGTCAAATTTAATACCATTGTGTATTTCTCAATAAGTCAGCCAGCCCTAAGTCTAATTTCAGAATTTGTATGCATTTAAAAAAAAAAAAATCTTATTTTGTATATGGTTATTGTTTACCTTTGATCAGTAATTTTCTTCTTCTAATAGTTTGGCTTAAGGTCATAAAGAATTAAAAACAGAACATTTTCGTTTTTTGGCAAGTTATTCTCAACAGACGAGGATGAAAAAACGGTAGCAGTTTAACAACAATTAGTTGCAATACAATTGAATAAAATCCCTGATGATGACTATCGATGATAATCGAAATATCGGATATTAAAAATAAAAACTAAAAACAGAAAATGTTCTGTTTTTAATTCTTTATGACCTTAAGCCAAACTATTAGAAGAAGAAAATTAAAAAATTCTTATCTAAACACCAACACCATCCCTCAACAACAATTCGAAATTCCACTTTATCCCTTCAACGCCAAACTGGTACCAAATTCAGTACCTATAATATGTATAAGTTAAAAAATTACTCCCTTTTATCCAAAATATAATCCCAACCGCAATTTAGTATTTTTCGTATACATAAGTACGTACATAACATCGAATTTCACAATTTCAATTCTACTAATTTACACAATAACAGTTTGAACCAAATTCTGTGCCATTTTGTAATTTTGTAAGTATATCCACAACCACATCCATATCTCAACCCTACACATCAAGAGGGTCTATAATACCAAATTTCCGAATTCCATCTCTATTCATAATACCATTAATACTTTTCGTATGAAAGTACGAATTTCAATAACTATCTCCAACAGTAATTCCAAATTTCAGGATACTACCCTATCCGTCCACCTAAAACTAAATTGTACGAAATTAAGTACCATTTAGTAATTTTCGTAACCATAAGTACGAACTTCCAAAACTATCTCAGTCCTACACTCCAACAGTAATCTAAAATTCAGGATTCCAGCTCTCTCCGTTCACCCAAATATAAATTGTACCAATTTAGTACCACTTAGTACATTCCGTGCCTATAAAAACGAATTTCCAAAACTTCCTTAACCCTACACTCCAACAATAACCTTAACTCGAAACTCCAGGATTCCTGCTCTATTCGTTCACCAAAATATAGATTGTACTAAATTAAATGCCATTTAGTACATTCCATACCCATAAGTACGAATTTCCAAAACTACCTCAATCCTACACTCCATAAGTAATCTTAATTATAAATTTCAGGATTCCAGCTCTATCTGTTTACCCAAATCCAAAATGTACAAAACTTAGTACCATTTAGTACTTTCCGTACCCATAAGTACGAACATCCGAAACTACCTCAATCCTACACTCCATAAGTAATCATAATTCCATTTTTCAGGATTCCAGCTCTATCGGTCCACGTAAATTTCAATTGTACCAAATTTAGTACTTTCCGTACACATAAGTACGAATTTCCAAGACTAACTCAATCCTACAGTCCAACAGTAATCTTAATTCCAAATTTCAGGATTCCAGCTCTATTCGTTCACCCAAATCTAAAGTATACCAAAGTTAGTACCATTTAGTACTTTCCGTACCCATAAGTACGAATTTCCAAAACTACCTCAATCTTACACCCCATAATTAACTTTAATTATAAATTTCAGGATTCTAGCTCTATCCGTGCACCCAAATCCAAATTGAGTACCATTTAGTACTTTCGTACAAATTTCCACAACTTGTTCAATCCTACAGCCCAATAGAAATCTTAATTCAATATTTCAAGATTCCAGCTCTGGATTCCGATGGATTCCGTTTACCTAAATTTAAATTGTACCAAATTTCGTACCATTGTACCAAATTTAGAATTTTCCGTACCCATAGGTACGAATTTCCGAGACTAACTCAATCCTACAGTCAAACAGTAATGTTGATTCCAAATTACAGGATTCCACCTATATCTATTCACCCAAATCCAAATTGTACCAAATTCACGACCATTTAGTACTTTTCGTACGAATAAGTACAAATTTTCAAAACTACCTCAATCCTATAATCTAACAGTAATAATAATTCAAAATTTCAGGATTCCACCACTATCCATTCACCCAAATCCAAATTGTACCAAATTTAGTACTTTTCGTACACATAAGTACGAATTTCCAAAAATAACCCTCATATCTCAATCCTACTCTTCAATAGTTGTCTTAATTTTAAAATTCAAGTTTCCAGCTTTATCCGTTCACTCAAATCCAAATTTACTAAATTTAGTACACTTTAGTACTTTTTGTACACATGAGAACGAATTTCCTTTCATAAACACCACCTCCCATCCTTTATTTCCATACCAAATTTCAAGATTCTAGCTATAGCCGTTCAAAATATACAACTGGTACTAAATTTTATAACTTTTAGAACTTTTCGTACACTTCTAGGTCGAAATTCAAAAACCCTTTGGTACATCTTTCTAACTCTCCACCAGTGCCCCTCATCCCAAATTTCAGAATTCTAGCTTTTCCCGTTTGCCTAATACAAAGGGTACTATATTTAGTACCATTTAGTACTTTTCGTACCCTTCCAGTTCGAATTTCCAAAAATTTCCTACATACCAACACCAAACTACACTCAAAATTTCAAGCTTCTAGCTTCATCCGTTTCGTCTGGGCATTGATTATAAGGCGGTCAGCCACACAAATGAGACAATTTTTAGTACATTTTAGTGCTTCTCGCATCCTTCTAGGACGAATTTCCAAAAACCCAGCCTTATCGAGCACCTTCGCCCCAAGATTAACCCTCACACAAAATTTCAAGATTCTAGCTTCAGCCGTTTCGTCTGAGCGTTGATTATTAATCAGTCAGCCATACAAAAAGCACCATTGTTAGTACATTTTAGTACTTTTCGCACCCTTCTAGGACAAATTTCCAAAAACCCAGCCTTATCGGGCACCTTCGCCACAAGTCTAACCCTCACCCAAATTTTCAAGATTCTAGCTTCAGCCGTTTCGTCTGAGCGTTGATTATTAATCAGTTAGCCACACATATGTTACCATTTTTAGTACATTTTAGTGCTTTCCGCACCCTTGTAGGACAAATTTCCAAAAACCCAGCCTAATCGAGCACCTTCGCCCCAAGACTAACACTCACACAAAATTTCAGGTTTCTAGCTTCAACCGTTTCGTCTGGGCGTTGATTATTAGGCGGTCAGCCACACAAATTTGACAATTTTTAGTACATTTTAGTGCTTTTCGCACCCTTGTAGGACGAATTTCCAAAAACCCAGCCTTATCGAGCACCTTCGCCCCAAGACTAATCCTCACCCAAAATTTGGGAATTCTAGCTTCAGCCGTTTCGTCTGGGCTTTGATTCCTAGTCGGCCCCCCACACAAATTTGACCATTTTTAGTACATTTTAGTGCTTTTCGCACCCTGGTAGGACGAATTTCCAAAAACCCAGCCTTATCGAGCACCTTCGCCCCAAGACTAATCCTCACCTAAAATTTGGGAATTCTAGCTTCAGCCGTTTCGTCTGGGCGTTGATTCTTATTCGGCCCCCCACACAAATGGTACCATTTTTAGTACATTTTAGTACTTTTCGTACCCTTAAAGGACGAATTTCCAAAAACCCAGCCTTATCGAGCACCTTTTATATATGTATATAGATTATCATAGTATTATCTCCTGTGTTTCATAAGCAATGTTACTTTTGTTGTACATTTATTGTGAGATGATTGCTTTGTTATTAAGATTGTTATTGTCAACTCTTAACTTATTATTGTTTCTTTCCCTCTCACCATTAGTGTCTCACTTTGGTGAATACAAATCCGTGCATAAGTTTCCATAACAATTTCAAATCTTTTTTTACTTATTGTTGTTTTTTTTTTTACTTGAGGTCCTTGTGTTTATGGTTTTATTTAAATATAAATAGTGGTTGGTTACATAAAAAGTAGTCCACTCATATTGTTGGGGACTTATTGTGCTTTTACCGTTGTTTTAGTATTGTAATTGTTGTCGTTGTAAATTGCAACCGTAAATTGTAAAATAATTGTTTTGTTAACAATAACTATGAGATTTTTGCTGCGGCGGTTTTGTGCTCCATGTTGTGCCTTCGTGGCTTCCTCTTTTTTATGTAATTTGGGTGTAAACATAAAAAGAGCTGACTCCACTTTTTATGTTTACACCCAATTTTTGTGGAGATTTCAATAGTTTTTTTGTGCCCCGATTCTTGTGCCGTTTTTCGCCATTGTTTGGAATGTTATTGACAGATAAGTTGGAGGTTTGTTCATCCATTTTTTTTTTTCAATTTTTAAATGAAAGTTTGGAAATCATTAATATTCGTTAAAAACCAAATAAATGCAGTAAACAACAGCAATGATCATACACTACTTTGTAAAAAGAAAAACAAAAATTGTCAATGGTGTCCAAGCATTTTTATGGTGGAGAACTGGTAATAAATTATGTTTTTCTTTATTTGTTGGTGACACATAGTGAGTGCCACCAACCAACCCCTCACTTTGTACGGGGGTGTACACGATGCGGTGGAAATAAATGACCACAATGGGGAGAATAGGACAGAGGAATGAATACTAACAATTTGTGTCCCATGGGAGTATGTTGTACAAGGATAATAAGAATAAAGAAGACTCAATGTCGAGTTTGAATAATTTGTAACTCGTCGAAGTTATTTTAAACTAGTTAAAACTAAAAGTTGTTAGAATTTCAAATGAAGCAAATTATATGCAGGTAGTAGTTAATAAGCATGAAAAAATATAATTTTGTAGGCCAAGTCCGGACGGATGTCATACATTGTGCTAAAAACAGTCTTGCTGTTGTTGTTGTGATGAAAAAATTGGTAATAATATATATAAAAAATAAAACAATATCTCTGTACATTATAAAGTACGACCACGGAAACGCGACAAAATCGATTAGTTGTCAATGAGAGCCGAACCTAAAATTTTCTGAGCGACATTTTTGCAGAACATTTCGAAGCTGAAAAACGTCATCTTCTGGAACTTTTATAGCGGCTCTTAAAATAAAGGACGAAAAGGACATTTAAGGAAGCGAGTTAGAAGGTCGAAGTGCTCTACGAAAATAATCCTTATTCGATTTTACTGAAGACATGTCATCTCAAAAATGAGCTAAAACAACAGTGAACAAAGATATAACGCTAATTCCTGGTGGCTTACAGGGTCTCTAACAAAAATTTCATCACGCCATAACGCGGAAGTTCGACTCACGTCGAATCTGTCCTTCGGGGTTCTTAATATACTCACCAACGCTTTTCTTCCCCAAGAGAAATTTTCTGTGCCCCAGACTTTCACCTCCAGTTTGTTGCACAGTGTTATTATCATTTATATACCCTTCACCATAGTATGGAGGGTATAATTCAATTTGTCATTCCGTTTATAACACATCGAAATATTCATCGGAGACCCTATAAAAGATATATATTCTTGATCAGGGTAAAATTATAAGTCGATATAACCATGTCCGTTTGTACGTCCGCCCGTCTGTTGAAATCAAGATACAGCTCGCAATTTTTAATTTGGTATAGAAGTTTCTATTACCCCTAGGCTGTTTGGTATTGCAAATGGGCTATATCGGTCCACGTTTTGATATAGCCCCCATAGAACGGTACCACCAGATTTTCGGTATTTTGAAGGTTTTAGCTTCATTATCACAACGAAATAGCTAAATTTTTGTACTTAGTCTTCGTTTGGGGTGTAAAACTTTTCCACAGAAATTTGTCTGCATAGGTCCACGCCTTCATGTAGCTCCCATAGAACGGTACCTCCCGATTTTCGGTATTTTAAAGGTTGTGGCCACAATATTCCATCGAAATGGATGAAATTTGGTATTCAGTCTTCGTTGGGGATATTCAACTTTCACCTCAAAATTTGCCTATATAAGTCCACGCCTTCATATAGCCCCCATAGAAAGTTAGCTCCGGATTTTAGGTGTTTTGAGGGTTGTGGCCACAATAACCCACCGAAATGGCTGAAATTTGGTACTTTGTCTTCATTGTGGGTACAAAATGTTCCCCCAGAAATTTCTCAGTACAGGTCCACGCCTTCATATAGCCACCATAGAGAGTTAGCTCCGGATTTTCGGTGTTTTGAGGGTTGTGGCCACAATAACCCACCGAAATGGCTGAAATTTGGTACTTTGTCTTCATTGTGGGTACAAAACGTTCCCCCAGAAATTTGTTGGTACAGGTCCACGCCTTAGTAAGCCCCACAGAACGGTACCTCCCGATTTTCGGTATTTTAAAAGTTTTGGCCACAACATTCCATCGAAATGGCTGAAATTAGGTATAAAGTCTTCGTTTGGGGTATTCAACTTTCCCGCAAAAATTTCTCGGTACAGGTCCACGCCTTAATATAGCCCCCATAGAACAGTACCTCCCGATTTTCGATATTTTGAAGGTTGTGGCCGCAATAACCCTCCGAAATGGCTGAAATTTGGTATTTAGTCTTCGTTGGGGGTATTCAACTATGTATCCCCTTTAAATTTGTCGTTATGGGTCCACGCCTTCATATAGCCCCATAGAACGGTACCTCCAAGGTATATCTCCAGTTCCAGAAAAATGGCTGCTTCAATGGGATGTAGCCACAGATCCACTGGAGTTAGATGAGTAGGTTTGGTGGGGCAGTTGAAAAGGTGCTTTGTGTCGTGCGGGCCCATGGCGCATACTGGGCAAATGTCTTGCACGGCGCGATCGATTACCGCCCAATAAGAATTTAGGCGGCTGCAATATCCCGAGCGTAGTTGAGCCAAAACTACTCTGGTTTGTCGGGGCAGCTGACGCTCGCCAGCTACGATAGATGGGGGATGTACTCCGAGAACTTTATTCACACAATATTTGCTTATGGCCTTAGCAACTGCGTCCGTGTGAATACTATCGGATCAGTCAACGTAACGTCGCCAAACGTGACTGAGGTCCTATCTGTCCTTTTTCCAGGGTTCGAGAGTGACTTAACCGTTGCCCACAATTCACCTATACCGGCTCCAATGTTGCAACTTTTTAGATGATTTAACCACTTGTTCCGCTTATGCTCGCCGACCAGCCTGTTAACCTTTAGTGTCAGTTCCCTGACTCTAGGGTCATTGGGGTTGGCTCGACGAAGCTCATCAGGCTCATTTGCTAATCCCGTCGCCTCTGAAGGTTTTAGCCACATTATCTTACCGAAATATCAGAAATTTGGTATTTAGTCTTCTTTCCGCCAGAAATTTGTCGGCATAGCTTGACGTTGTGATGTAGCCCCCATAGCATGGTACCTCCCGAATTTCGATATTTTTAAGGATAGCCACATTGTTTTAAACGAATTTGCTGAAATTTGGTATTTAGTCTTCTTCATAAACGAAAGAAAAGTAATTGTTCCATTTTACTTCAATATACATACCTCGTGGTGGAAGGTATAACAAGTTCGGTCGGGCCGAACTTAACGTAGTCCTTACTTGTTATGGTTAAGAAATGGTAATAAATTATGTTTTTGGTATTTTTTTTTTTTTTTTTTTTTGACGCATAGTGAGATCCACCAACCACTCGCTGTGTGTGTATGTGAGGGTGTACACGAAATGGTGATAACAAATGACCACAATGGGGAGTATAAGAAGAAGGAATAAAAAAACAACAAATATTTGCGTCCCATGGGAGGATGTTGTACAAGGATAACAAGAATAATATAAGCTAATTGACAGCTTGAGTAATTTAGTCACTATAAAATGGAAAATTTTTGAGAAAAAAAAAATCATTATTAAAACCTTAAGGTTTTTGTCTGCAGATATACTTGAAATATAGTCATTAAAAAGGTTTCATGCAAAAAATATTCATTAAAAATTGTTGTTGGCGTTTATTGTTGGACTACAGAATTGTACATCAAGGGAGACTTCTCTCATATCAATGAGTGCACCCCGATTCATATCAGCTCAATGATATGGGACCTACTGTTTATCACCGAGTCCGAACGGCGTGTCTTAAGACACCATTTGCAGAGAATTTTTACATGGCTGAAATACTCAGGAAATGTCGCCAATATGACTGAGGGGTATTTTGCCACCGTTGAAAATTGTTGGATGTTACTTGACCGGGGAATCGAACCCACGACCTTCAGCGTGCAAGGCGGGTGTGCATACCATTGCACCACGGTGGCACATCATTATGTGTTTATTTCAGCTCAAGTCCATTTTTTTGTTATTCAAGATGAAAGAACATTCGAACCTCGAAACTCAAACTTCCCTTAGTTAACCAATTTTTTCTTATTTAACCAAAAATTTTAAAAATAAGTTAAGTAAATAATTGCTTAATAATCTTAATTCAATTAATGGCAAACATTCTAATCATGCTACCCTTGTTCGTGAAGGTGAAGTATCACCCTTGTTTTAAATAAATTAACTAAATACCTAAAAAACGAAGGATATAAATGAAGAAAGTCTATGATATACACACCAATAAGAAGACTTTCAAAAAGAGAAATTCTTATAAGATTTCTTTGAAGCGCTAAATGAGAAATCGACAACGTCAACGTCGATGACGATGACAAGCTTGCTTGCAATACAAAAAAACTGGAACCAAGGAATTAATTGAATTTCAATTTAATTACATAAATGTAATTGAAACTTGTTCATGTTTCGTTGTGTGCTCACAATATTTGGACAGAAATTTAATACTTTTTTTAAATAAGTAACTACAGCAAGCGGAAATGACTAGGAAAAAAATATTTGAACATAAACATTCAACAACAGCAAATGTTGGAATTAATCACATCGAGGGAAGCAACGAAAAACAAGTATTTCACAAAAGCAAAAACTGGCAAATAGCTTTAGCTGACTGCAATGCCAGCCAGTCTGTCAGCTTAGCAGTCATTTATCCCTACATTCACTTATTCCGTTTGCAATTCCCCAATCTGTTGCTACCAGCCAGCAAACAAACAAACACAATTATAATGCCAAAGTCAAGTATGAAGAAACACTTATTTGGATTCTTATGAAATAGGATAGACAGCGAGAGGGAGGAAACATTATGTCTTCGGTTTTTTGTAAGGTTTTGTTTGGGTAGGGAATATCAAACAAACAAAAAAATGACGACTGTATAGATTGAATAGAGCAAAAATAAAAATAAGGTTAGGGCACCAGAAATCATTATTTTCTTTCAAAATTGAATGTTGATATATTTTGTACCCCGAAGGAAATCAAAAGCTGCTTAAATAAGTAAAATAGTTCCAGTCGGCTTTGTCGACTGAGATATACCCTCAGCCAATGTGAATTGAAACTTTCATCTACGGACAAATTGAATGTAATTGTGGCACTTTTTGGACATCTGAACTTGCCTACAAAAATGTGAATCTGGATTATTGTTCAAAAGTCCGCAACACTTTTGTACTTGAAAAAATGGACCGACATAACCTATTATGGAAGTGGATCTTATTTTGCTAGTCATATCTTTTCTATAGATATCACGCCAACTAGTCATTTCAGGGAGTCATCGTATAACTTTTGGACCAGTAGCATGGACTTGTCCACGGAAAACATAATATCGCGGTAAACAGGACCACAAGGACTAACATCGGTATATTTTTCCAAAAGATCTTAAACTGCACTTAAACAAAAATGTTGAACTTTGAACTTTTGAAAGAGTGTATTGCGCATCTTTGAACTGAAACTATGTTTGGACAGAATACGACGAAGGTCAAACTTTGGACCAAATGGGAACAGTTACCGTATCAGTTCGAGAGTTATCATGTTCTCCAGCCACTACATATGGTACCATGGGGATTTTAACACCTTTCGGGCTGTTTTCTCAGGATGTATGGACTGGCCCCTGAAAAAACTTTAACCATCGGAATTGGGGCAGAAAATGCAAATTGCTTCAACAAAAATCAATGTGATTCGAGAACTGGTCTTAAAGTGAACTTATTCGAAATTTTGTGGGGGACGTACCCGAGGGAGTGGTTAAATATAGTCAATATTCGAACTTGATCTATATCTGGCAGACATTTTAGAATGTGCATAGTATAGACAAAATCGGTCCAAAAAATCCTAAACTGCACTTAAACAAAAATGTTGAACTTTGGGCAGGGATGTACCCTAAGGAGTGCACGGAGGAGTGATCTATGTCGAAAATGTTTGAACTTTTGTACGGGAGGTACCTGAAGGAGTGGACCGGTATTGTCCATCTTCAAACTGAAACTACAGGGAACAGTTATCGTTATCGTGTTCTCCAGCCGCTACATATGGGGCCATGGGGATTTTTAACACCTTTGGGGCTGTTTTCTCAGGAAGTATGGACTGGCACCTGAAAAAAACTTTTACCGTCGTAATTGCTTCAGAGAATGTAAGTTACTTCCACAAAAATCAAAGTGATTCGAGAGCAGGTCTTAAAGTGAACTTATCCGAAATTCTGTGTGGGAGGTACCCGAAGGAGGGGATAAATATAGTCCATATTCGAACTTGATCAATATCTGGTAGACATATTAGGATGTGTAAAGTATAGACAAAATCGGTCACTCCCTTCAAAAGTTATCCTGAATGAGTGGGCCAATATGGCTTATCTTCGAACTTAATGTAAGTTTGCACAAAATATTACCGAAACGGTAGATCCGTTCGAGAGTTATCGTGCACTCCAACCACTACACACGGTGTCATGTTTGAACATATTTATGGGGGAGGTACCTGAAGGAGTGAACGTATATGACATATATTCGAACTTAAACTAAGTTTGGACAAAATAATACGAAGGCCAAATTTTGGAGCGAATCGGCAGATCCGTTCGGGAGTTACTTTGGGCTCCGACCACTACACACGGTGTCATAGGGTTTTTTTTTGCAACTTTCAGGCTGTTTTCTCAGGAAGAACGGACTTGCCCCTGATAAAACTTGTAACGTCGTATGGAGGGCAGTGAATACAAGTTGCTACAACAAAACTCGTGCCAACGACTTATATTCGCTGTCCCCTATACGACGGTATAAGTTTCACCAGGGGCAAGTCCATACTTCCTGAGAAAATAGTCTAAAAGTTGCAAAAAAAACCCTATGACACCGTGTGTAGTGGTCGGAGCCCAAAGTAACTCCCGAACGGATCTGCCGATTCGCTCCAAAATTTGGCCTTCGTAATATTTTGTCCAAACTTAGTTTAAGTTCGAATATATGTCATATACGTTCACTCCGTCAGGTACCTCCCCCATAAATATGTTCAAACATGTTCGGAAAAATTGCGCGCACGATAAATCTTGATGGGAGTGACCGACTTGGTCCATAATTTACACATCCTAATATATCTACCAGATATAGATCATGTTCAAATATGGACTTTATTTGTCCACTCCTTCGGATACCTCTCACACAAAATTTCCCTGCCTCAATTGCGACGGTAAAAGTTTTTTCAGGGGCAAGTCCATACTTCTTGAGAAAACAGCCCAAAAGGTGTGAAAACCCCCTATGGCACCATATGTAGTGGCTCGAGAGCACGATAACACTCGAACTAATAAACCGATTTCGTCTAAAATTTGACCTTCGTCATATTTTGTCCAAACTTAGTTTCAGTTCGAAGATGGGCAATACCGGTCCACAACTGCCGGTATGCACGATAACTCTTGAACGGGGCAACTAATTTGTTCCAAACTTTAGATCTCCTAATATTTTGTCCAATTTTAGTTTAACTTCCAAAATGGTCCATATCGGTCCTCTCCTTAGGGCCTAAGTTGTGCCTAAGTTCAGTTTAGGTTCTTTTCGAAGATCCTTTGGAAATGTTTACCGATGCTGTTCGTTGTGATCCTGTTAAAGCGATATTATATTTTCCGTGGACAAGTCCATGCTTCCTGGCACTCTGGCCCAAAAATTATACGATGACCCACTGAAATGACTAGTGGGCGCGATATCTACCGAAAATATAAAATAAAATCCACATTTTTGTCGGCAAGCTCAAATGTCCGAAAAGGGCCACAAAATTATGAAAAGACCCTAGGTATTTTCTATCTGTCTGTAAGTTTAAATTTACATAGGCTGGGGGTATATCTTTGTCGGCACATTTTAGTCGGCAAGCTCAAATGTCCGAAAAGGGCCACCAAATTTTGAAAGGACCCTAGGTACGTTCTATCTCTGTCGGCAAAGTCGACTGATGCTTTTTTACTTGTTTCAAATAAATTAACAAAATTACTCAAAAGACGAAGGATTAAAAATGAAGAAAGGATACGATATAGACACCAAACCAAAAAAATGAAAAATATGGAAATTCTTATAAGATTTCTTTGGAACCCTAAATGAGAAATCAACAACTTCAACGCTGGTGACTCGAAATTAGTTGCATTTCAATTTAATTACATAAATGTAATTGAAACTTGTTCATGTTTCGTATTTTTTCGCCGAGCAACATATTCTTTGCACATAAATCGTCCAGCAGAGCAGACAGATAAACAGCAAAATATACGAAGCCAGTGTAAATATTTAGTGCATAAATAACAGAATTGGAAACTCGAAACTGCTACTATTACGAGAGTTTGGTTACAATATTTGGACAGACATTTAAAACATTTTTTTAAGTAGGCAACAACAACAAACGAGGAAGAAGAGGAACAAATTAAATCATTCCAACTAAAAAAAGTTAACCTAAAAATTCAGTAGAAAAAAGCAGCACTAAATGTTGTAATGGTATACATCGAGGGGAGCAATGAAAAACATTTATTCCGAAAAAGGCAAAAATAGAAGAGTAACTGTATAGTATAGCAGACTGCAATGCCAGTCTGTCTGTCTGTCAGCTAAGCAACTATGTTTTCATTCATTTATTTTACTTGTAATCCAAATAAATAAAGCCAAAGTCAAGTATGAAAAAATACTTATTTGGAATTTAAGCAAAAGAGGAGCGGACAGATGGAGAGAGAGACATAAGTCCTTCAGCTTTGGTGTGAGTGCAGAATATCCAGACTACAAATTACCAACTGTTGTGCATAGATTTGTAACGCCGATAAAAATTGGAAATGAAAATAGGCCGACAGCTAAATACCCCCAGAATGTGACTGTACAAAAACCAGTAACATGAGCGACAGACATATAGGTATTATGAACAGATCTCTAATTTTAAAAGTAAATAGCATTTTTGTTGGTCACAAAAAAGGGGATAATAAACCGTAATTCCTCTTCATTGCCACTTGGACGGGGTTTTTGAAACATTTGAAGTGAGAGTATCGAGGAATGTGTGGGGAACACAATTATAACGTTGTAATAAAGACCACAAAGACTACTAAACTAACACTTTGGAGCATGAGATGTATAATGGAGTGTCCCATAATATTAATACATTAATATTGGCTTCCACCAACCAAAAAAATACAATGTTGAAAATTTGTATTTTAGGAGGTACCTGAACTTAGAACTGTTAGTTTTGGGAGTTATTCCTATCGATAGTTAACGTACCCACCTGCCATTTTAGTTGACCACAGTAGAATTTTTAGTGTTTCGGGGTCATTATGTGAGATAGCATGGACTTTCTCATGAAATATCAAAAATATCAATCTAATCAAAATCGCAGGTACCTACAATGAAAACTTCAGACCAACACGGTGCACTTGAGCCAACATTAAATGGAAGGTGCTTACACCTGGGAAGTTTTTGCGGATTCTGAAACTACAATGTTCGTAGATGAGAAAAATCGAAAAACAAAACAAAAATCGCCGGAGCGCTTTTTAAATAAATCGCCATTCAAGTCGGCATTTTAAAGGGCTTTTTGGGTTTTCGCGATTTTACTTGGAAACCGCAAGTCCTATCGAAATGGGACTAAAGAAAATGTTGTAGCTATGAAAATTCTCTACAAAATTGACCTGTATGGTATTTTCGTAGATTTTACCATTTTTGAGATATAGAAGTTCAAATTGGGACAATGCACTGACTGTATTGTCTCCTTATAAAACAGTGTCATGACTGCAATTTTCCAATTTAAACTTATATATCTCAAAAGTGGTACAGCCCAGGAAAAAGATACTCAAGTTCATCTTGTAGAGAATTTTCCTGGCTACAAAATTTTCTTTAGTCACATTTCGATAGGACTTACGGTTTCCAAGCAAAATCGTAAAAACACCTAAAAAGACCTTAGAATGCCGACTTGAATCGCAATTTATTTAAAAAGCGCTCCGGCAATTTTTTTGTTTTTTAATTTTTTTCATCTATGAACATTGTAGTTTCAGAATCCGCAAAAACTTCCCAGGTGTAAGTACCTTCCATTTAGAATTGCTTCAAGAGCACCGTGCCAATTTTAGAACAGCTTTCAAATTGCATTTAAGCGAAAATTTTGAACTTTTGTGAACTCCGTAAGGAATTCTCCGAAATATTACATCTTGGAACTTGATTTAAGTTTGTGAGAAATGTTACGATGTAAAAAGGTTGGACCCATGTCAGTCACTTCTTTCAATAGTTATCGTGCCCAACAGTAGGAGTTTTGTGAACTTTTGTTTATTGAGATCTAAGGTACATTTTTGTAGTTGGTTGTCTGATTCAATTTTTATCGGTTTGATATCTGTAGACCAAAATCCGAGAAAAAATTATAACGGAAATTTGACCTTAACGATTTTGACCTTGAAGATGAGGTTCAATGGATTCTATGCCTTAACAATTATTATTCTATAAGATGAGAGCTACAATTTTGCTTCCATGAGTAAACCAAAATTCTTAGCGGTTTAGAAGATATGAGCCTGGCAAAATTATCCCTTTTAGACATCAAGGCATCAGGTCTTTGCGGCGAAAGTCGAAGTAACAGGGAACAGGGCACGTGTCTTCTTATTGCGGTGACAGAATATGGTTAATTTTTTCGTGTATCACAGTGTTATTGTTGTAGCAACAAACATATGTTCGTTCATGTATCAATTTCAGTTATGGTGTACCGATTCCCCTTTGTCCAGATTCAAAAATTCCATAAAGAATCGGCTGGATTTCTTCTGCTGCTACAGATAGATCGTGGTCTTGGAGTACAACATTCGCACTATACCTTTAAACAAAGCCTGCCTTCGTTTTACGTGCCTGTGGCAGGGATGCTCACGACTATAGCACACTAGCAGGTACTCCACATCTTGTTGTGCTGATGCATGGTGATGATGGTCACTGGTGTCATGAGGGGGCACCCGGTTGCAGTCCTCAGGGTGGCATTCTGGCATGTTCAAATATTCTCTATTGCGTAGCTTTAACGTTTGCATACTACATTGGCGCTACATGGATTATCGTAGACCTATGTCAACAAAGTTTCTTTGACAGCAACCGAAGTGGTGCCGACCAACGACTTAAGACCTTGTTCTTACTTCCGATTTTGTAGCAAATAGCTGTGGCTTGCGCCAATGAGTAGTTAGAGGGCAGAATCAAGATATCATAGACCAATATGTACAGGTCTCATTTTATACGTTCAGGATATAAACAGTGTGAAAGTAGATTTAGCCGTGGATATTTTCATATTCCTCAGATCAATGAACTGTACAAAGTCAGATATGTAGAACCTACATTGTAGATACTAAACTTACACATTACGATTTTTATGGGGTCTGGAGGGTGTGGAATTTAGGAAGATAGAGATATCGCCGTGCCTTGTAAAAACCCTTATTCACTCTACAGGTCAAGATTTTGGGACATTTTCTTAGGAACTATAGTATTGTTCCGAAACTTGCGGCAACAAATTTCAAAACGATTCGAGAGTTGGTCTTAACTTGTACTTTTACTAAAAAATTTGAAAATTTGTGGGAACCGATATATCCCATATTCGAATCATATCTATGCCAAGAAAAAATATTACGATGTACAACATTTTAACCAAATCCATAACTCCCTTCGAGAAATATCTTCGCACAATGTTAGCGAAATCTTTGGAACTTGTGTGTGGGAGTTACCTAAGAGAGTGGACCAATATGGCCTATCTTCGCACTAGATAAAACAAGCAACTAGATAAAATAAAACAAAATAAAATAAAATAAAATAAAATAAAATAAAATAAAATAAAATATAATAAAATAAAATAAAATAAAATAAAATAAATAAATAAAAATAAAGTAAAATAAAGTAAATAAATAAATAAATAAATAAATAAATAAATAAATAAATAAATAAATAAATAAATAAATAAATAAATAAATAAATAAATAAATAAATAAATAAATAAATAAATAAATAAATAAATAAATAAATAAATAAATAAATAAATAAAATAAATAAATAAATAAATAAATAAATAAATAAATAAATAAATAAATAAATAAATAAATAAATAAATAAATAAATAAATAAATAAATAAATAAATAAATAAATAAATAAATAAATAAATAAATAAATAAATAAATAAATAAATAAATAAATAAATAAATAAATAAATAAATAAATAAATAAATAAATAAATAAATAAATAAATAAATAAATAAATAAATAAATAAAAAAATAAATAAATAAATAAATAAATAAATAAATAAATAAATAAATAAATAAATAAATAAATAAATAAATAAATAAATAAATAAATAAATAAATAAATAAATAAATAAAAATAAAATAAAAAAAAATAAAGTAAAATAAAATAAAATAAAATAAATACTTTGTGTCTAAACACAAAAAACACAAAACAAACATGGTTCCACAACATCCCATATGGGACAAGGGAGACTTCTCTCATATCATTGAGTGCACCCCGATTCATATTAGCTCAATGATATGGGACCTACTGTTTATCGCCGAGTCCTAACGGCGTGCCTTAAGACACCACTTGTAGAGAAGTTTTTCAAGGCTGATATACTCAGGAAATGTCGCCAACATTACTGAGGGGTATTTTGCCACCGTTGAAAAATGTTTGATGTTGCCTGGCCGGGGAATCGAACCACTGACCTTCTGCGTGCAAGGCGGGTGTGCATACCATTGCACCACGGTGGCACCCAAACACAAAAACACGATACAATATATTTTTATCCCAATCAAATAGTATATCCCCTCGTTAGCCCAAAGGCTAATGGTATAATAAAAAAATTCTTGAGCTCGAGTCGTCATAAAATTGGGTAAGGGTTCTTTGTTTCAATACAAAGAACTAACAGAACTGATAAGTCTAAGTGGCGTTGGACGAAACTAGTCTTCTCTGCCATCCCCTAAAGTAATCAATTTTAACTACATCCCACTTTAAACTTGTTGTTTTTAAATTTGAAAACAACAAATATGAGATTAAGATTGTCTTACCTTCAAATAGTAAGTAAAAAATCTAAATAAAAAGGAAGAAAATCGCCGAGAGTCTTTAATAAATGGATGCTTGTCAAAAATTATATTAAAATATAAAAACGCAATCATTGGAAATTCAATTTCCATTTCAAGTCTTGCCAGCAGTTACCACAGCATGGTAGTAATGCTTTGTGTTTCTCTGGGCTGTAAACAATTGCTACTGAATATAGAATATATACATAGCTCTACATTGAATAAAATTTTTTTCTATTTCCCGTTTGTGTCAAAAACTGATGTTTTCTCTTCTCTTTTATTTTGTTCTTTGCAGATATGATGCTGCGGTTTTGTATGTTCAACTCGTTGACATGTTGCTGCTATAGACTGTAACATTTCCTGAATTGAATAAATAACTCGGAACAGTCAAATGGGAACTTGAGAAACAAACAGCAGAACGAACGGAAAAGTAAAGAATTTCAATCACTTCAAATGCATTCGACCCAGCAACCAGTCAACCACTTCAAAGCCATACAATTTGACATTAATACCATGAATTAAAACCAAATTAACACAGCCACCGAAACACATAAAAAACAATGTCACAAAAGAGTTAAAGGATAAAAAACATAAAATCTTACAAAATATATTCGCATATCTTGCTTGAGAGCGTCATATGTTGACATTTGACAAAAAACTGTTTTTGTTTCGGTCTCAAAGGACACAATCTCGCATTTGATGAATGATTAAAACGCATTCAACGAAATATCCTGCACCCTTAAAAACACACAAAGACCAGCAGATAATAGTGGTGGTGGCGAAGAAGAGAGAAAGGTGGTGAGTTATAACCACGTGCCAAAATAATGCAGAGTAATCTTGAATGGAGAGAGTAAACGTAAAATATCGAAAGGTGGAAATTTCAAAGTACTATTCATTTTCATTGTGAATGTACAATAGAGAGAGAAGGTGAGAGAGAGAGAAGGTAAATAAATATACCTTGCATGGAAGAGAATACAACTGGACAAATGCAATTGGATTTGGTGGTTAGGTGGTATCAAGATTCACATAAGAAATACGGAAACAAGGACCAAATTTAAATGCTGTAAGAAAGAAATATTTAAGGATCAAATATAGTGCAAATAGTTCGTGAAATAGGATGCAGGCAAGTCACATCCTGGCTCAACAACGTTATATATAATTGAAGAGAGAATAAGAGTGGTTTGTTGTGACGACTAAAAGTGCATTCTAAGCTGCAACGTTTTACATTGTTAATGGATGGAAATGCTGGCATTACTACTAGAGCAAGTCCTTAAATGAGCGTGAGAGCGAAAAACTGAGAGAGAGACAGAAAGAGTGAGAGAAATAAATCTAATACCCAAGAGGTTTAATAGAAAATACACATCAAAAAAACAACATCAAACCACCTTTCAACTTTATCACTCTCACCCACCCCCTAATAATAACCAACCAAACAACAACAAACAAAAATACTTCCGGAAAAACACTGCCCTATATTTTAGGCAAAAACAAGAAAAACAATAGCCGGCTTTTAGTCGATTTTTGTCTTCTCAACAAGATTGGTGATAGTGAAAATGCAGAATAGCAAACGAAGAAAAATATAAAATTTTGTCTACAAATGTCACTAAAAACGTAAAATTGAAAAGCCTATTGTTCCGAAAAGGACTCACTGTGTGTTTTGAAATGTGCGATTCTATGCTGCACAATAGCAGCATTAACCGCAATATTAAAAGCTTTTTCGAAACAATAACATCAAGAACAACAAAAGTCATATCTTACGCGACAGGAACATTGCCATCACAATCATTCAAATTATCATCATCATCAGCTGCTAGCTGTTACTGTAATGTGTCAACAGCCCAACCTACACAGTTATCGACATCAAATACATCATCAACAATAACAATAGCTTGTAATTGTTATCTTTCCACGGAAAATATTATCACCTCCCCACCAAAAACAACTCCTCCTTCGCAGCCATGCTGGAGTTATATCAAAACTGGATATGGAAATGGTATAAAAGAGCGTCAAAAACGCAAAGGCTTAAGGAGATTGTATCCAACGTTGTCGTCGCCATCATCAGCGTCATCAGTGTTGTCAACGACGCATTTTGACAAGTGGCAAATTGTTGTCTTATCGATAATTATTTTATTATCTTGCACAAGTGAGTATAATGTGAATACAACAATTCTTTTAATTTTATACAATGTTGCCAGCGGTTAGGGAATACATTGAGACCACGCCACGATTGTTAACATTTTCAAGATTTATTTCAAAGACTATCAGGCGATTAAAGGTCGATTTTTTATACCCTCAGCATTTATGCTAACGAGGGTATATACACTTTCATACGGGCAAAATGTGCCTAATCGAAATAATGGTTTTAGACCCTAAGTATGTTTGGACGAAATCCGTTTCAGACAATTTGGAGTCGATTTCGCAATGTCCGTCCGTCTGTCTGTCTGGCTGGCTGGTGCGCACGATAACTCTCGAATCGGTTGATCCGAATCGGTCAAAAATTTGGCTTTTGTAATATTTTGTCCAAACTTAGTTCAAGTTCGAAGGCGGGTTATATCGGTCCACTCCTTTCGGTACCTCCCCCACAAAAGTTCGGAAAATTTGTGCCCTCGATAACTTTGCACATCGTGAAATTTCTACCAGACTTAGATGAGGTTCGAAAAAGTTCAGTTTAGGACCTGCTCTCGAATCGCTTTGTTTTTTGTTATAGCAACTTGTATTCACTGCCCCCTATACGACGATACAAGTTTCATTAGGGGCAAGTCCGTACTTCCTGAGGAAATAAACTGAAAGTTTCACAAAAACCCTATGACAGTGTGTAGTGGTTCAGCGCAAGGTAACTCTCGAACGGATCAGCCGATTTGGTCCAAAATTTGGCCTTCGTAATATTTTTTCCAAACTTAGTTTAAGTTCGAAGTGGGTTATATCGGTCCACTCCTTCCGGTACCTTCCCCACAAAGGTTCAAAAATGTTCGGAAACATTGTGCTCACGATAACTCTTGAAGGGAATGACCGTATTGGTCCATACTTTACACATCCTAATATATCTACCAGATATAGATCAAGATCGAATATGGACTATAGTTGTCCACTCCTTCTGGTACCTCCCACACAAAATTTCGGATAAGTTATTTTAAGATCTGCTCTCCAATCACTTTGATTTTTATTGAAGCAACTTGTATTCGCTGCCTCAATTACGACAGTAAAAGTTTTTTTCAGAAGCAAGTGCATACTTCTTGAGAAAACAGCCTGAAAGGCGTAAAAAACCCCTATGGCACCATACGATAACTCTGGAATTGATCAAACGATTTGGTCCAAAATGTCCTTCGTCATATTTTGTCCAAACTTAGTTTCAGTTCGAGGATGGGCAATACAGGTTCACAAATTCCGGCACTTCCCCCCAATATTTAACAATTATCACTGAAATGGTATGCACGATATCTCTTGACCGCGGTAACCAATTGGTTCCAAACTTTGGATTCCTAGTATTTTTTATAAATATCTACTTTGAAATTGTTAATGTATTTTCATCAAGTTAGCTTTTGAATAATAATATTGAATTTTCCATATTTGTTCATTATTAATTGTATGTCATTCGATAAAAACTTATTATTAAATAAACACGTTTCTACAAAATATAAATCGTGTCCCTACAGTAGTTTAACTTTGAACATGGTCCATATAGGTCCTCTCCTTAGGGTGCATCCCTAAAAACAAAAGTTCAACATTTTTATCTAAGTGCAGTTCAGAATCTGTTCGAAGATCATTCGGACAATTATACTGATGCTACTCTTTGTGCTCCTTTTTACAGCGATATTTCTTTTTTGGGCAAGTCCATGCTTCCTGACATACTGGCCCAAAACATTTAAGTTATACGGTGACCAACTGAAATGACTCCTAAAATAAGATCTACTTCCAAAATGCGGTATGTCGATCCATTCCTTCAGGTACCTTCTCCGCATTATTAGTGAAATTTTTCGGTATAGGGCCACGTCTTCATATAGCCCGCATAGAACGGTACCTCCCGATTGTCGGTATTTTCAAGGTTATAGCCACAATACTCCGTCGAAATGACTGAAATTTGGTATTTTTTCTTCGGTGGGGGTATTAAACTTTCGGTATGTCGGTATAGGTCCACGCCTTTATATAGCCACCATAGATCGGCACATCGCAGTTTTGGTATTTTGAAGGTTGTGGTCTCAATATTCCACCGAAATGGCTTAAATTGAGTGTTTAGTCATCATTAGGGGTGCAAAACTTTCCACCTGAAACTTGTAAGTGTGGGTCCACGCCTTCACACTGCCCTATTGAAGTGCACCTCCCGATTTTCGGTTTTTTGAAGGTTGCGGATTCAATATTAATTAGGGGTATTCAACTTTCCCCTCTAAATTTGTCGGTATAGACCACGTTTTCATATAGCCTCCATAGAACGGTACATCCGAATTTTTGGTATTTTGAAGGTTGTGGCCCCAATATTCCACAGAAGTTGCTGGAATTTGGTATTTAGTCTTCGTTGGGGGTGCAGAATTCAAATTTGTAGGTTTACGCCTTCATATTGCCCCCACAGAACTGTACCTCCTGATTTTTGGTATTTTAAAAGTTGTGGCTTCAATATTTCACCAAAATGGCTAAAATTTGGTATTTAGTCTTCGTTGATCGTATAAAATATTTCCACCGAAATTTATACGTACAGGTCCACGCCTTCATATAGCGCCCATAGAACGGTACCTCCCGACGTTCGGTATTTTGAAAGTTAGTCAAATTCTTTTACCGAAATCCTGGAATTTGGTATTTAGTCTTCTTCATAAACGAAAGTAAATTAATTGTTCAGTTTTATTTCAATACGACTCGCGGTGGAGGGCTGAACTTAACTCCGTTCTTACTTATTTTTAATTCAGACATTCATTTACCCTCTCATCAATTGCCATACATGTCAGACGTTAAAACGCACCTCAATGTCCTGTGACATATTATCGCCTTTATTTCTGCATATTAATTGCATTATTATCCTGTTATTCTTGTAATTTTCTTTGAATTGAATTGTATTGTAGATCCTAGTTACCGACGAAGAAGATGAATCTTGTAATAATGAGTTTTAATTAAATAAAATTTCGCTCTAATTGTTAATGTTCTTTATTGACAGCCGACACTTGTAAGATATTAAAGGAATAAGTCATTTGGGGAGAAGGGAAGGTAAATTTGATTAAAATCCACAAACTGATTGGTTTTAGAACAATAATATGCTCAAGGACTCCAATGGTATACCAGCTGCAACGCAATTCTATAAATTCGTTAAGTATTTGTCATTAATACTCTGAAATTCCGGGAAAATTAATAATAATAATTATATGGATTAAATACAATGACCTCTCGAACAATGAAATTGTGTTTTAAATAATATAGGCTTTAATGTTTGTGTAGCAGTAAAGTTAGTTAGATGAAGAAGGAGAGTTAAAATGATTGAGTGATGCCTTAAGGACACAGACATACATATATATGGAAATTTCTGAGTGAAATCGGACAACTTTTCAAGATGAGGCTTTTGATTTCCCTTATTTTTTGCTGTGGTGATGCTGCTCATCAACAAAACGTTTTAGTATATTTTCAGAATTTTTTTGACTAACTATTCCAAAATTCTGTAAAAACTATGTGCAAAGAAATACTCATAACTTCTTTAATATTGGTCCAAATAGAAAAAATCTTCTTTTGTATTTTTTGTTGTTTTATAAGCTATCAATGGGCTTGGATGGTATTTTCGCGATTTAAAATTTAAAATCAATTTTTATAAATGATTGTACTCTTCGATTATCTTGAAATTTTTTTGTATTAAACTACGATTAATTACAACAATTTTAAGACTTATTTGGTAGTGGGATTCGAATGATTACTATTTTTTTTTTAAATTTGTCAGTACTATTTTTCTTTTATATCAGTGTGAAACATTTGTTATTTTACCAGAAACAAAAAAGTTCCATTTATAAACATTTGTTTTGATCTTAAAAATCTGAAAAACTTCTTCATTTGGCGATTTTAAGAATGGTGTAGCAATTAGTGTATCAGCATCAGTGTGTATTACTGAATGAAGTTTTTTTGTGCCCACGATAGGCTTAGCCGTTGAATATCTCAAATCCAAATCCTCGTTCGTATTTTAATAGTTATCTTCTGATGCAAATATCGCTTTAATATTTGGTAGATTATTCGTCTCGGATGCCCATTCATATAGTTCCTAAGCTGCAGATTTTTGATCATAAATTTAGTTAGTTTATTGTCCGGCTGGTACAATAACAGCTAAACCATTTTCAAAATCGAAAAATGACTACGTTTTTAAGATGTTTAAGAAAAATTCCCAATAATAGTAAAAAAAAAATGTTGAAAAATTTACTTTTTAACTTTTTTGGTAAAATAACAAATGTTTCACACTGGTATAAAGGAAAAATTGTATTGACAGATTTTAAAAAAATTATAAAAAATAGTAATCATTCGAATCCCACTACCAAATAGGTCTTAAAATTTTTGAAATTAATCTTAGTTTAATACAAAAAAAAATTCAAAAAAATCGAAGAGTACAATCTTTGATAAAAATTGATTTTACATTTTAAGTTGCGAAAATGCCATCCAAGCCCGCTCTGCAATTTTTTTTATATTTTTTATTAGATACCTGATAAAACAACAAAAAATACTAAAAAATAGTTTTTTTCTATTTGGACCATTACACTATTCAACACTGAAAATGCAAACAGCGGTATTTTGCATCATATCTTTTACAACACGTATTTCAAACACAGTTCACACCATCAGTTTTTTCTCGCATTTCGGATTTCACTACATTACACAGTGGATCCACTTGTATGGAGAAAGTGGCCAAAAATATTTAGAGTGTAAAAATCAAGCCAATGCGCCGGTTACAGCTTTGCTGCCGCGAAGATTGTTTTAAGAAACCACGAGCGTGACAATCTATTAGTCAAATGTTCCGACTTTTGAAGTTAAGGATAGCTTCAAAAATCGGAACATTTGACTAATAGTTTTTGTTGTGAGTACAACCTATATTTTAAGTGCAAGTAAATATATTCAAGATCGCGTTCGAATGAAACGAAAACTAATATATTTTTAAAAAGGTCAATGTCATAGCTGTCAGAATTGCCAGAGGTTGGTTGCGTCAAAATTTTGACATTAATTTTTTTAATTTTTGGCCAATGGGTGGATCCACTGTGCATTATTGGCATTTTTATTAAATCGTCGTTGAAAACAACGGAATAGAGGTATTTTTACAACAATGGCATGTGTATTTATTACATTCCAGGGAATATTTTTCCAAAAGAAATTTTTCAGAAAAAATTAACAGTTTTCGAGATACGGTGCGAAATGTATAAAAATTGTGGCATTTTTGCATATATTTTGAAATTTGAGGCAATAAATGAAATTTTTGGATTTCATTATTTCTCCAAATATTTTATTCTTGTCCTTATCTACAAATTTGCTTCGGAGGTCAGAAGAAGATTCGCATTGGTTTCAGAGATATAGCCCCGAATTTCTTTAAAAACTCAATATTTAACCATGTTTAGATGGGACCATAAAATCCGAGCTGGATCTGACACAACAAACCACAACTAGGGTTGCTTGTCGTTTGGGTCTGTACTTTCAAAATATCCTCAGTTCGAATTGTTTGCACAAGATATCCTTAAAAAAGTTGCACAGTGTTATGGATCTTATTTTGGGAGTCATATCTTTTCCATAGATGGGGGTCATCGTATAACTTTTGGACCAGTATGCCAGAAAGCATGGACTTGTCCACGAAAATATAATATCTCTGTATACAGGACCACAACGAACAGCATCGGTATACATTTCCAAACGATTTTCGAACAGACCCTAAACTGCACTTAGACACAAATGTTGAACATCTGTGGGAGATGTACCCTAAGGAGAAGACTGATATGGGCCGAGATAAACTAAATTTAGACAAAATATTAGGAGATCTAATGTTTGAACCAAATTGGTTGCCCCGTTCAAGAGATATCGTGCATACCATTTTAGTGAATTTTTTTTTAAATATTGGGGTGAAGCCCCGAAAGTTGTGGACCGGTAATGCCCATCTTCGAACTGAAACTAAGATTGGACAAAATATGAGGTAGGCCAAATTTTGGACCAAACCGGTTGAACAGTTCGAGAGTTATCCTGTTTTCCAGCGACTAAATATGGTGTTTTTATACCTAACAGGCTGTTTTCTCAAGAAGTATGGACTTGCCCCTGAAAAAACTTTTACCGTTGTAATTGAGGTAGGGAATGCAAGTTGCTTCAACAAAAATCAAAGTGATTCGAGAGCAGGTCTTAAAGTGAACCTATCCGAAATTTTGTGTGGGATGTACCCGAAGGAGTGGACAAATATAGTCCATATTCAAACCTGGTCTAAATCTGGTAGATATATTAGGATGTGCGAAGTATGTATTACATAGGTCACTCCCTTTAAAAGATATAATTTTTCATCTTTTGTGGGAGAGGTACCTGAAGGAGTAGACCGATATGGCTTATCTTCGAATTTAAAGTATGTTTGGACAAAATATTACGAAAGTCAAATTGTGGACCGAATCTGCAGATCCGTTCAAGAGTTATCTTGCGCCCCAACCACTACACACGGTGTCATAGATGTTCTTTGCAACTTTTAGATTATTTTCTCAGGAAGTATGGACTTGCCACTGATAAAACTTGTACCGTCGTATGGGGGGCACTGAATACAAGTTGTTGCAACAAAAATCAAAGCGATTCGAGAGCAGGTCCTAAAGTGGACCTTTCCGAAATGTTGTGTGGGAGGTACCCGAAGGCGTGGACCGATTGAGTCCATATTGGAACCTCATCTAAGTTTGGTAGAAATATCACGATGTGCAAAGTATGGATCAAGTCGGTTATTCCCTTCAAGAGTTATCGTGCACACAAATTTTCCGAACATTTTCGAACTTTTGTGGGGGAGGTACTGGAAGGAGTGGGCCGATATAACCCATCTTCGAACTTAAACTAAATTTGGACAAAATATTGTGATAGCCAACTTTTGGACCAAATCGGTTCATTCGTTCAAGAGTTATCGTGCGCACCAGCCAGCGAGACAGACAGACGGGCGGACATTGCTAAATCGACTCCAAATTGTCTGAAACACATTTCGTCCAAACACACTTGGGGTCTAAAACCATTATTTCGATGACGGACATTTTGCCCGTATGAAAGTGTATATACCCTCGTTAGCATAAATGCTGAGGGTATAAACAGAACTCCTTGCCTCTCAACACGCAACCACGTTAGTATTAGAAATTAACTTTATATTAATTTGCAGCATACGTGGAGTATTAAAAACATCTCTACATAATTTTTGCACACTTGAATTTACTGGCTGTTAATTACTTTTTAGTCTGTTAGCTGAGGGTATAAATATCCTTTATGTAGTGCAACACTTCCCGAAATTTCAATATCCTAGCTTCGTAAGTTATTTTTAAATAAATATTTACATGAATTTTTTCAAAGAAACAAAACATTTTATGCTATATCACTGTGCGACAAAATTAACCCTATTTTGACACGTGTTCCGGCGTTTTTCCCCATCACTTGCACTTTTGTGGTTATGGGCCCCCAAAAGGTTTGAGGCCTTGTTGTCAAAGGGATCATTTTGACAGGATCTTCTAAACAATAACGTAGCAAGGATATCAGTCAACAACTTTCTGGAATATACGAACTGTCTATGAACGGTCCTTATTGGTGGATTATACAATGTGAGCAGAATTAGTGGAAGTGATAGGCAAAAACGCTGGGAATTGTGTCTTCCTATTTTAGGGCTTCTATAAGGCTGCTTTGTAAGAATATGGTTAATTTTGTTTGTGTCGCACAGTTATGTAGAATACAATGTTTTGTTTTCTTTGAAGAATTTCAGGTAAATTTTTATTAAAAAATAACTTAAAATGCTTACTTACATACTTACTTAGCTGGCCCATTACAGAATATTTGTTCCATAGGCCGAACTAAGAAAAGATCTCCATTTCTCTCTATTTGTGGCTTCGCACTCTGGAATACCGCGCCTTTTCATCTCATCATTCACTTGTTTGCGCCATCTATTCCTTGACGTGCCGATTCTGCGTGCCCCGCCAAGCAGTCCGTACTCATGCGCCTTTTTAGCGGGTTCATCATCGCTCATTCTTATGATATGGCCTAGCCAACGCAATCGCTGCATCTCGATACGTTTAACAATATTGATGTCGTTGTATAGCAGATACAGCTCGTGGTTCATGCGACGTCGATATTTACCGTCAACGCAGATTGATCCGTAGATCTTTCGAAGGATTTTTCTCTCAAACACACCCAGCACTGCCATGTCTGCTTGCGCAAGTACCCAGGCTTCGGAGCCATACATCCACACGGGTAGTATCAGTATTTTGTAGAGCGTTATTTTTGTTTGACGAGATGTGGCTTTGTTTTTAAACTGCTTACTTAAACCAAAGTAGCATCTGTTGGCCAATACAATTCTTCTCTTTATTTCACAACTGATGTCGTTTGTTGTGTTTACGGAGGTGCCGAGGTAGACGAAGTCTTTTACTACCTCAATATCATAGGAACCAACTTCCACGGTCCGAGCTCAATGGACGCATTGCACGTCGACACCATCAACTTGGTCTTCTCACCGTATACCGCCAGACCCACTTTAGCAGATTCTCCTTTGACCTTCAGAAAGGCATCAGTTACTTCTTTTACTGATCGGCCCATGATGTCTATATCATCAGCATAAGCAAGTAACATGTGACTATTGGTGTAGATTGTGCCACTTCTTTTGACGTTTGCCTCTCGTATAACCTTTTCCAGCAGGATGTTGAAGAGATCACACGAAAGGCTGTCTCCTTGTCTGAAACCCTTTTGGTAACAAACTCTTCGGAGAGGTTCTTTCCTATTTTAACTGAGGACCTCGTGTCAATTAAAATCATTTTACAAAGCCGGATGAGCTTTGCGGGGATACCAAATTCAGACATGGCTTGGAATACCTTTGAACGCAGCGGGCTGTCGAAGGCTGCTTTATAATCTACAAAAAGGTGGTAGGTGTCGATCTGCATCTCTTGCCGCAGGGTAAATATCTGGTCAATGGTAGACTTGCCAGCTCTAAAGCCGCATTGGTATGGTCCAATTATCTCGTTGACCATAGACTTTAGTCGTTCGCACAATATCCCTGACACGATCCTGTAGGCAATAGGGAGTATAAGTCTACGCCCCTATAGTTAGAGCATACAGTCTTATCTCCCTTCTTGTGGACGGGGCACAGGATGCTCAGGTTCCAATCGTCGGGTACTCGTTCTTCCTGCCAGATGGTGCTAACTAGCTGATGAATACACCTAATCCGCGTGTCGCCTCCGGTTTTGAACAGCTCGGCTGGTAAGCCATCGGCTCCTGCTGCCATATTATTCTTCAGCCGGTTTATTGCTGTCTTCACCTCATCTTGGCTGGGCGGTATACATTCAATACCATCTTCTGGGATTGGGACTGTGGTATCTTCGTCGTCTTCGCT
Organism: Musca autumnalis; assembly: GCF_047663935.1. NCBI lineage: Eukaryota > Metazoa > Arthropoda > Insecta > Diptera > Muscidae > Musca > Musca autumnalis. Next base: position 219,444,076 of record NW_027411977.1, on the reverse strand, counting down.
GCTATTGGATACCAACAGTTTTGAAAAATGTTCTTTCCATATCCTGAGTACACTATCTGTATCAGTTACCAAATTACCTTGCTTGTCTCTACAGGAGGATGTGCCTGTACCAAAGCCATCAGTTTGATGTTTGACTCTCTGGTGGAATTTTCGGACTTCATTCCTGCTCCTGTACATCTCGATTTTTTCACACCCCCGCTTTTCCATCTCTCTCTTTTTCCTGCGGAAAAGACGTTTCTCCTCTCTCCTTTTCTCCCTGTATCACTCTCGTGCGCTACGCGTTGTTACGGATTGTAAAGTAGCCCTATATGCCGCATTTTCTCTTCGGTGGCAGCACGACACTCCTGATCATACCATGGATTCCTTGGTGGAGGTCTCTGGTATCCAAATATGGATTTTGCGGCTGTTTGCATGGAGTGGGCAATGATTTGCCACTGCGCTGATATGTTATCGGGATGAGGAGTGCTTTGATTAAGCAATTGGGCTTACAATGCTAGGATATTGAAATTTCGGGAAGTGTTGCACTACATAAAGAATATTAACAGTACAATTACAAAAATTGTTGAAAATTGTCGGATCGTATAATAGCCTTCACTCTTAAACTTTTCCGACATAGGAGCTTGAATTTTCATTAGATCCCTTGACCCATTTCCGTAATATTTGTCTCATTCGCCTTTTGCTTTTCCTCAGTCATATTTGTTTATTTCTTGGGAAATATATTAAATTACATTTTTAGGAGGCTCGTGGATTTTTAAAGAATATTTTTGAGGAGGCTCGTAGATTAAAAAAAATATTTTTAGGACAATCGTGCATTTTTAAAAGATATTTTTAGGACAACTGTGCATTTTTAAAGAATATTTTTAGGACAATCGTGGATTTTTAAAGAATATTTTTAGGACAATCGTGGATTTTTAAAGAATATTTTTAGGACAATCTTAGATTTTTAATGAATGTTTTTAGGACAATCGTGTATTTTTAAAGCATTGTTTTAGGACAATCGTTGATTTTTAAAGAATATTTTTAGGACAATCGTGGGTTTTTAAAGAATTTATTTAGGACAATCAAAGATAGCCTTCACTCTAAAACTTTTCCGACATAGGAGTGTGAATTTTCATTAGATCCCAAATATTTTCTTTATTGTTATTTTTTGTGAATTATACAGATAATCAAGGATATGTTTATCTCAATACCAACACTCCATTCTTAGAAAAATAACAAAGGTATTAAATTACAGTTGTAAAATTGCATTAAAGATTTATCTAAATTACCCCGTTTCTCTTGCTTGGAATGAAGATAAAGAACGTGGCGATGTAAACCGAAAAGTGAGAAATAAATGAATATCTTCTGTTTTTGGATTTATGTCTTTAGGGTGGGTGGAGGAGATTGGGTACGGCAAATTTAAAATGGTTTGAGTTCGTTGTATTGCAAAATTTATATCCTATACTCTTTTAATCCTTTTTGCTACATCCTCAGTTTTTATGACTTCTTTATGTAGTGTATATGTATGTATATCTCAACAATTCTAACCTAACATTTTGATTTCTTTTCTTTCTCCTTTGATGCTCCTCTGTGGCTTACCAACACTTTGAATATTGGATAATGAAACAATAACCCTCTAATCAATGAATCCTGCCACTATGAAATCTTTACAAACCGAAAAACGCCAAAAAGGTCACGTGTTGGCAATACGAAAGGGTCGTCTTATGACTCCAAGCACATTTACAGCGCTGAGCGGAGATCTACACATACAGATACAATTCTCGCCAGATGAATTTCAAAATGCCACTTTAAGAGGGAAATCTAAGAATAAAACTTCGCAACAGGATGCAATATCAACAACAACACGCATCACCAATAATGAGATACACCCCAGTGGCGATAATTCTGAATCGGAGAATTTCATAACAAATACCCTGGTCATTAGCAAATACATTGACGAAGAGGATGCAGTGACACCAATGGTTACAGTAACGGATAACACAACGCCTACAACCAGTACATCTTCTTCTTCTTCTTCTCCAACACCTACAAATGATACCCTAGTTTTGCAACGCAAACGTAAAGAAATTGTCCAAAATATACCCGTATATCCCGATCCACGGCACAATGTTACCCAGGTGGCAGTACCATGCCAAACTTTCATGTGGGGTGGCCTATATGAAATGCAATTAGTTTCCAATCTAAAAATTACCAATAAAAATCCCTCCAATACTACAAACGAAGTTACACCCACCATGTCATCGACAACAACAACCACTACCCTTATACCTGCCGACGATGAACGTCTGCGGCAAACTTTGGATGTACGATGGCCCAGTGCTGAAATGATTGTTAGTCCAGTACGTTTGACAACATATCCCGAGGGACCAGTAGAGGTGACATTACGTTTTCCCGAGGTCAATTGTGATAATGCCTGGAAACGTGAAGATCTACCAGAATTCTGGCTTGAACTTATCTATTGCGGAAAGGAACGTAATTGTGCGCAGCTTATGCCTCAAAACATCACCAAATCAAGTATTCTCTTTGCGGAACAAGTAAGAGGATTTCCTAAGCAAAAGTCATTTAAATTGTCATGTGATCTTTTTGGATTGGCTGGTAATTATGCGGTGCAGTTGAGGCCCATGATACCGGCACCACATCTACCCATAACTAGGAGATTCCTCTCCGTCGATTGGAGTGAAAAATATGTCTTTAATGTTTATGCCCGCAGCATATTTCCATGTGATCCTCACACGGGAATCGGGGTGCTTTATGAATACCCGAGCTGTATTTTGGAACAGGGAGATCGTGTCAGGGTATATGCCAAGTTAAGAGCCGATGTGGCCTCCCTGAAGCCACCAACTTCGCTGCATTATATTGCCGAACAGAGAGTGGTGAAAAATCAATATTCGCTCTACTTTAATTGCGAGCTGTTTACGGAGAAATATGTGGAATATTGTTTTGTCTATGTCACCCAGGCCATATCGGGAGCAGTGGCGGATGTGAGAATGGATTGTGTACCCACCTTGCCAGTGAAAGGTAAGTCAAATATGTTTTAAGAATATTTTTAGGACAATCGTGGATTTTTAAAGAATATTTTTAGGACAATCGTGGATTTTTAAAGAATATTTTTAGGACAATCGTGGATTTTTAAAGAATATTTTTAGGACAATCGTGGATTTTTAAAGAATATTTTTAAGACAATCGTGGATTTTTAAAGAATATTTTTAGGACAATCATGGATTTTTAAAGAATATTTTTAAGACAATCATGGATTTTTAAAGAATATTTTTAAGACAATCGTGGATTTTTAAAGAATATTTTTAGGACAATCGTGGATTTTTAAAGAATATTTTTAGAACAATCGTGGATTTTTTAAGAATATTTTTAGGACAATCGTGGATTTTTAAAGAATATTTTTAGGACAATCGTGGATTTTTAAAGAATATTTTTAGGACAATCGTGGATTTTTAAAGAATATTTTTAGGACAATCGTGGATTTTTAAAGAATATTTTTAGGACAATCATGGATTTTTAAAGAATATTTTTAAGACAATCATGGATTTTTAAAGAATATTTTTAAGACAATCGTGGATTTTTAAAGAATATTTTTAGGACAATCGTGGATTTTTAAAGAATATTTTTAGAACAATCGTGGATTTTTTAAGAATATTTTTAGGACAATCGTGGATTTTTAAAGAATATTTTTAGGACAATCGTGGATTTTTAAAGAATATTTTTAGGACAATCGTGGATTTTTAAAGAATATTTTTATGACAATCGTGAATTTTTAAGAATATTGTTAGGACAATCGTGGATTTTTAAAGAATATTTTTAGGACAATCGTGGATTTTTAAAAAATATTTTTAGGACAATCGTGGATTTTTAAAGAATATTTTTAAGACAGTCGTGGATTTTTAAAGAATATTTTTAGGACAATCGTGGATTTTTAAAGAATATTTTTAGGACAATCGTGGATTTTTAAAGAATATTTTTAGGACAATCGTGGATTTTTAAACAATATTTTTAGGACAATCGTGGATTTTTAAAAAATATTTTTAGGAGAATCGTGGATTTTTAAAGAATATTTTTAGGACAATCGTGGATTTTTAAAGAATATTTTTAGGACAATTGGGGGTTTTTTAACAATATTTTTAGGACAATCGTGGATTTTTAAAGAATATTTTTAGGACAATTGTGGGTTTTTAAACATTATTTTTAGGACAATCGTGGACTTTTAAAGAATATTTTTAGGACAATCGTGGGTTTTTAAAGAATATTTTTAGGACAATCGTGAATTTTTAAAGAATATTTTTAGGACAATCGTGGATTTTTAACGAATATTTTTAGGACAATCGTGGGTTTTTAAAAAATCGTGGATTTTTAAAGAATATTTTTAGGACAATCGTGGATTTCTAAAGAATATTCTTAGGACAATCGTGGATTTCTAAAGAATATTTTTAGGACAATCGTGCATTTTTAAAGAATATTTTTAGGACAATCGTGGATTTTTAAAGAATATTTTTAGGACAATTGTGGATTTTAAAAGAATATTTTTAGGACAATCGTGGATTTTTAAAGAATATTTTTAGGACAATCGTGGATTTTTAAAGAATATTTTTAGGACAACATTGGTTTTTTAAAGAATATTTTTAGGACAATCGTGGATTTTTAAAGAATATTTTTTGGACAATCGTGGATTTCTAAAGAATATTTTTAGGACAATCGTGGATTTCTAAAGAATATTTTTAGGATAATCGTGGATTTTTAAAGAATATTTTTAGGACAATCGTGGATTTTTAAAGAATATTTTTAGGACAATCGTGGATTTTTAAAGAATATTTTTAGGACAATTGTGGATTTTAAAAGAATATTTTTAGGACAATCGTGGATTTTTAAAGAATATTTTTAGGACAATCGTGGATTTTTAAAGAATATTTTTAGGACAATCGTGGATTTTTAAAAAAATAATGTTAGGACAATCGTGGATTTTTAAAGAATATTTTTAGGACAATCGTGGATTTTTAAAGAATATTTTTAGCAGGCTCGTGGATTTTTAAAGAATATTTTTAGGACAATCGTGGATTTTTAAACAGTATTTTTAGGACAATCGTGGATTTTTAAACAATATTTTTAGGACAATCGTGGATTTTTAAACAATATTTTTAGGACAATCGTGGATTTTTAAACAATATTTTTAGGACAATCGTGGATTTTTAAACAATATTTTTAGGACAATCGTAGATATTTAAACAATATTTTTAGGACAATCGTGGATTTTTAAACAATATTTTTAGGACAATCGTGGATTTTTAAACAATATTTTTAGGACAATCGTGGATTTTTAAACAGTATTTTTAGGACAATCGTGGATTTTTAAACAATATTTTTAGGACAATCGTGGATTTTTAAACAATATTTTTAGGACAATCGTGGATTTTTAAACAATATTTTTAGGACAATCGTGGATTTTTAAACAATATTTTTAGGACAATCGTGGATTTTTAAACAATATTTTTAGGACAATCGTGGATTTTTAAACAATATTTTTAGAACAATCGTGGATTTTTAAACAATATTTTTAGGACAATCGTGGATTTTTAAACAATATTTTTAGGACAATCGTGGATTTTTAAACAATATTTTTAGGACAAACGTGGATTTTTAAACAATATTTTAAGGACAATCGAGGATTTTTTAACAATATTTTTAGGACAAACGTGGATTTTTAAACAATATTTTTAGGACAAACGTGGATTTTTAAACAATATTTTTAGGACAATCATGGATTTTTAAACAATATTTTTAGGACAATCGTGGATTTTTAAACAATATTTTTAGGACAATCGTGGATTTTTAAACAATATTTTTAGGACAATCGTGGATTTTAAAAAATATTTTTAAATCAATCGTGGATTTTAAAAAATATTTTTAAATCAATCGTGGATTTTTAAAGAATATTTTTTGGACAATCGTGGATTTTTAAAGAATATTTTAGGACAATCGTAGATTTTTAAACAATATTTTTAGGACAATAGTGGATTTTTAAAGAATATTTTTAGGACAATCGTGGATTTTTAAAGAATATTTTTAGGACAATCGTGGATTTTTAAACAATATTTTTAGGACAATCGTGGATTTTTAAAGAATATTTTTAGGACAATCGTGGATTTTTAAAGAATATTTTTAGGACAATCGTGGATTTTTAAAGAATATTTTTAGGGCAATCGTAAATTTTTAAAGAATATTTTTAGAACTATAGTGGATTTTTAAAGAATATTTTTAGAACAATCGTGGATTTTTAAATAATATTTTTAGAACAATCGTGGATTTTTAAAGAATATTTTTAGAACAATCGTGGATTTTTAAACAATGTTTTTAGGACAAACGTGGATTTTTAAACAATATTTTTAGGACAATCGTGGATTTTTAAACAGTATTTTTAGGACAATCGTGGATTTTTAAACAATATTTTTAGGACAATCGTGGATTTTTAAACAATATTTTTAGGACAATCGTGGATTTTAAAAGAATATTTTTAGGACAATCGTGGATTTTTAAAGAATATTTTTAGGACAATCGTGGATTTTTAAAGAATATTTTTAGGACAATCGTGGATTTTAAAAGAATATTTTTAGGACAATCGTGGATTTTAAAAGAATATTTTTAGGACAATCGTGGATTTTTAAAGAATATTTTTAGGACAATCGTGGATTTTTAAAGAATATTTTTAGGACAATCGTGGATTTTTAAAGAATATTTTTAGGACAATCGTGGATTTTTAAAGAATATTTTTAGGACAATCGTGGATTTTTAAAGAATATTTTTAGGACAATCGTGGATTTTTAAAGAATATTTTTAGGACAATCGTGGATTTTTAAAGAATATTTTTAGGACAATCGTGGATTTTTAAAGAATATTTTTAGGACAATCGTGGATTTTTAAAGAATATTTTTAGGACAATCGTGGATTTTTAAAGAATATTTTTAGGACAATCGTGGATTTTTAAAGAATATTTTTAGGACAATCGTGGATTTTTAAAGAATATTTTTAGGACAACCGTGGATTTTTAAAGAATATTTTTAGGACAACCGTGGATTTTTAAAGAATATTTTTAGGACAATCGTGGATTTTTAAAGAATATTTTTAGAACAATCGTGGATTTTTAAAGAATATTTTTAGAACAATCGTGGATTTTTAAAGAATATATTTAGCAGGCTCCTGGATTTTTAAAGAATATTTTTAGCCGGGTTGTGGATTTTTAAAGAATATTTTTATAGGCTTGTGAATTTTTAATGACAATTTTTGGAGACCTGTGTATTTTTAAGGAATATTTTTCAAAGGCTTATGGATTTCTAAGGAATGTTTTTGGAGGCCTGTTTATTTTTAAGAAATATTTTTCAAGGGCTTGTGGAATTCTAAGGGATATTTTTGGAAGCTCGACCATTTTTAAATAATATTTTTAGGTGCCTCGTGTATTTTTCAAGAATATTTTTAGGAGTCTCGTGCATTTTTCAAGAATATATTTAGGTGTCTCCTGCATTTTTAAAGATTGTGACATATACAAATACGAGTATTTTTATGATGTTGGCCAACATCTTGGATATTTTACGGTATATTTAGAAAAGTCCCTTAAACCTTAGAAAGCATACAATATTCTTGCAAGATACTGTGAATTCCATAGGAAATAACACACACATTCTTATCATATGGACAATGTAATATCTCACAACGAGTTTGTGGAGAGTGAGGAGATACAATAGGGCATATCCATCTTCCCTTTATAGCACATTAAACAATGAAATCAGAACACTTCACATTATTGTTTTTTACATCTCGAGGCAACAATCACACATCTTAGCCATGTGATTAAGAATAAAACCTCGAGGATAATCATCCTCCAACGAGAGGAAGACAGATAGCATAAAAGCCCTGTTGTTCTAAAGAATTACAATAAAGCCACGGAACATACCCTCGATGAGATATCAGACAATTACATTAACACCAATTCACAAATACGATGACATCCCACATTGGGACATTATGATATGGAACACTGCTTCGCCTTTCTGGTAATGTACGTATGTATATGTGTTGGTGTTTCTGTGTGCATTTGTAAAGTGTATTGAGTTCATGTCACTGTAACGCTGTTGCAATTGCTGAAAGGCTAAAGGCAAACATGAAATAAAACGGATAATCGTTCTCCTTGCAATATGACAACCAAGCTGCCTCAGCAAAAAAACACACGACAAAATGACAACAAATGACTGATGACACACAGAAATAACACTAATGGCAACGAACAAACATATTGAAACGAATGATGTGAATGCAAACCATGCAAGGAGATTTTAAAGGATGTGTTCGGGAAGAAAAATACATGAGAAACAGCCATGAAATCATGTTTGTGTATTAATGTGGAGGCATATCTGCATTCATCATTCCAAAAAAAAAAAAAAAACACTTTCTTTCATACAAATAATATATTTTATGTTAAATGAATGAAAGCATATCATCCATCGATGTGTGACACAGAAAATAAGGGAAAGTGAATATGTTGATATCGTTTCCAACTGCCAACGGTGAAAGTGATAATTTTGCCATCGTTATTTAATTGAAGCATCAATGGGTTTATTCATTAAAATTATTATGGCAAATTGAGCTTTAATGAAAATGCATAAAATTAAATCTTTAACCTCATTAATTTGTTAATTGAATTTTATTTCGGATGAAATCCTCTGACCCTGGATTCTTGTTTTATGAAACTGTGAAAAGAAAAACATTTTCTTTATAAATTTTTTATACCCTCAGCCTTTAGGCTATGAAGGGTATATACACTTTGATACGATGAAAATGTGCCTCATCGAAATAATGGTTTTAGACCCCAAGTATGTTTGGACGAAATGTGTTTCAGACAATTTGGAGTCGATCTAGCCATGTCCGTCCGTCTGTCTGTCTGTCTGTCTGTCTGTCCTGCTGGCTGGAGCGCACGATAACTCTCGAACGGATGAACCGATTCGGTTCAAATTTTGGCGTTCGTAATATTTTGCCCAAACTTAGTTTAAGTTCGAAGGTGAGCTACATCGGTCCAATCCTTCCGGTACCTCCCCCACAAAAGTTCGAAAATGTTCGGAAAAATTGTGCGCACGATAACTCTTGAAGAGAGTAACCGATTTGGTTCATACATTGTATAGCGTAAACATTCCACCAGAGTAATATGAGGTTCCAATATGGTCTTAATAGGTCCACTGCTTCGGGTACCTCCCACACAAAATTTGAGAAAAGTTCAGTTTAGGACCATCACTCGAATCGCTTTGATTTTTGTTTTAGCAACTTGTATTCACTGCCCTCCATACGGCGGTACAAGTATCATCAGGGGCAAGTCCATACTTCCTGAGAAAATAGCAGGAAAGTTGCAAAAAACCCCTATGACACCGTGTGAGGTGGTTGGAGCGCAAGATAACTCTCGAACGGATCTGCCGAATCGGTCCAAAATATGGCCTTAGTAATATTTTGTCCAAACATAGTTTAAGTTTGAAGATAAGCCATATCGGTCCACTGCTTCAGGTACCTCCCCCACAAAAGTTAAAATATGTTCGGAAAAATTGTTCGTACGGTAACTCTTGAAGAGTGTGGCCGAATTTGTCTATACTTTACACATCCTAATATATCTACCAGATATAGATCTGGTTCAAATATGGACTATATTTGTCCACTCCATCCGGTACCTCCCACACAAAATTTCGGATAAGTTCACTTTAAGAGCTGCTATCGAATCACTTTAATTTTTGTTGAAGCAACTTGCATTCGCTGCCTCAATTACGATGGTAAAAGTTTTTTAGGGGCAAGTCCATACTTCTTGAGCAAACAGCTCGAAGAGTGTAAAAACCCCCTAGGCACTATATGTTGTGCCTGGAGATTCACTTACATAACGGTCAATGTCGATCTATTCCTTATAGTATCGCCTCCGCAAAACTTTTTATCTTTAATCCTAATCAAAATTGTTGTCGGTTCAAACGCCCAAAATATTTAAAACCCCCTAAATACATACGTATTTTGGGAAACATTTTTTTCAATATACACAGGCTGAGGGTATATCTCTGTCGGCAAAGCCGACTGATACTTTTTTACTTGTTTCATTTGAGATTGTTTGTCTTTTTAAAGGTTTTCATTTAAAATTTTTCATAAATCAAGAATTGAGCCCAGGGATAATATTTTCTTAACATACATATAAAGTTTGAAGTTAAGGATCACGGTGCTCTTGAACCAATTGTAAATGGAAGGTGCTTACACCTGGGAAGTTTTTGCGGATTCTGAAACTACAATGTTCATAGGTGAGAAAAATCAAAAAAAAAAATTGTCGGAGCGCTTTTTAAATAAATTGCGATTCAAGTTGACATTTTTAGGATTTTTTTTAGGTTTTCACGATCTTGCTTGGAAACCGCAAAGTTCTATCGAAATGGGACTAAAATAAATATTGTAGCTATGAAAATTCTCTATAAGATTGGCATTTATGGTATTTTCGTAGGTTTTACCGTTATTGAGATATAGAATTTCAAATTGGGACATTGCATTGACTGTATCGCTTCCTTATAAAACAATGTCATACGTGGTGCGCCTTAACTAACATTAAGTGAAAACCGCTTACACCTGGGAAGTTTTTGCGGATTTTGAAACAGCAGTTTTCATAGATGAAAAAATCCAAAAACAAGAAAAAATCGATGAAATCCCTGACACCCAACCAATATGCTACGATCGTTTCGCTGGTGATTATTCAGTTCATCAGGCATATCGGATATGAAAGGCTGGAAGACAAAGGCGGTGTTTTATAACTATTATTGGGCCAATTTCTCTGGAAGTATAGTATAGGACTTGCCCCAATAAAAATTTACCCTCGCAACTAGGGCCGCAAACATTGTGTGGAAAATACCCAAAAGAGTGGTTTGGTCGTTTGAACCAAATTGGGGTCCCCGTTCGAGGTTTACTTTACGTATTGCCCATTTAAGTATGTGCCGGCAAGCTTTTTGGAGCTCTTGAACTATTACCCGAGGAAGTATGGACTTACCCCCCGTAAAATTACGTCTTCGTGACAGGGACAGCAAAAAGAACTTGTTCAAAAAAAAAATAAAAAAAAAACTAAAAGGATCTGAGAGGAACTCTTTAATTTCACTTTTTCCGAATTTTGTGGGGAAGGTACCCGAAGGAGTGTACCGATATAGTTCATATTCCAACCTGATACATGACTTTATGAAAGTTTGGAGCAAACAACAAATTCCTGCGAGATTTATCTTCCGAATTTTAGTTGGTGCCGTTTCTTGGAGCTTTTAGGCCATTATCTCAGGAAGTATGGACATGCCTCCGAAAAAAGTGTATCCTTTAAACAATATTTGACGTTATTTAGTGTAAATTTATAATTTTTTGTCGATTTTGGCCAGTTTTTTTTTTTCGGAAAATTGGCCACTGTGCACTGTTAATTGGACTTAAGATGTAACAAAATCAATCGTTTCTAAATAAACTATCTCTATATCGATGCTTATTTCCATTGATGATGAAGCTTAACAAAACAAAACACTTTGTCTTGATTACTGCAAAGATCTAAAACCTATGCATACACACCACTTACTACCTTTAGTTCATTTTATTGTCCGTATCACTAATACAGCTTCATGTTGAGAGTTGAAGTTATATCTGCCCCATCACATTTGAACTTTGTTAAGCTTCTTGATTTTATTGTAAAGAAGATTAAGCATAGCATAGGCCGAAAATCGTTGTGTGTGTGTTTTTTGCATCCTTAAGAATGTTCCACCTCGATATTTTATTTCTACACTTTCAATCCTTTTCACAAAAGATATTGATGTCCCTTTTTATTCTGCAGTGGGTTTCTTTCTCTGAAAATAAAGGATATGCTTAAGGTCCCCTCCTGTTGGTGTGTGTATGCCGATATTTTCTTCCAGAATAATATTTTTATAGGCCTTTTTAGTACGTGTTGCAGAGGAATATGTATGTATGTGACGTAAGTTTTATGTTCTTAACCTAAAGCAAGTTGGTGCGTAAACCGGTAGTTGATTGTATGCAGCTTATAGTCTATCACTCATCCATACCCTTTTGTAGTGAATATTTATTACATGGAAAGGCAATTGTTTTCAATGTGTGTTTTATCACGGCTATGGTTGTCCTTCTGTCCAATAGGCAACTTACAAATATTTGATTTTACAATTATTTTCGACATTTGCCCACAATTTATTTAACAGCGACGACCTTTGTTTGGTTCATCTGAACTTGAATGTTGACTCTTATTTTGCTTGGGTCCCTCGGGATAAAATCAATACTAAAAAATAAATTCTTACATGTTACTTGGGGCTGTGTCAATACTTCAAAAGTAAGGCAAACTTTCGCCAGCCAAATGGATTCTCTATATGGCAGTTGTACGTCCTACTGGTGCTTCAGAGGTATTCGGAAAAATACCCTTCCCGAAACAAGACTTTAGCACCCCTCTCCGTTTTACGTTGTATTCTCGGATAGTGTCGGTAGCAGAGTTTACGACACGACTGTCGTTCTTCGTAAACGTACTTAGAATACTCCAATTCTCAATCCGTAGACCCAGGATCTGCTTCATGACTAACCTCAGTATTCTGCCCAGCTCGATACAAGGAGACTTACGCACTTTACTGTCTTCCTACAGAGATCCAATGTCATTAAGTCTCTGCATAATGAAATCAACTGATTTCTTATTCTCACAGTTAATTACCTCGACAACTTTGTAAGCGGGTTCAGTGCTGTCGATGATTGCTTTTCTTAGACCATCTGATGATGCGAAGAACCGTCCATCAGTAGACTTTGCAAGAGCACAAGGCCGCTGCGAAGTTAGGACAAAAGAAAGGATTTGTGTCTCTTAAGTGGTGGCTTGAGATCACTTTCTTGATTATCACTGGAGCGGTGATGGTTGAGGCCAGTGCACTGCCCATTTTCAGTCTCACCTCGTATATGCTAGTGCGGGTATAGAAGGTGACTTAGAAGACCGCGAACTAGTCTCATTAGTCGGGACTTGCATTTTTAAATGAAAGAGGCCTCGACATCTCATCTTATAGAAGGCCATTATGTGAATCATGTAGGAGACCATTAGGTCTCCCCATGTTTTAGCTTTTTTTAATGGAAGACCAGTAGGTCTTCTTATCAAAGACCAGCAAGTTTTCTTATAGAACACCAGTAGGACTGTTTATAGAGAACAAGTTTCTAGAGGAATGTCCGTTATGATTTGTTCCTAGGTTTTAACATTCTTGAAATATAGAAGTTCAGGTCACATTTGTAGTTTTTTATACCCTCAGCATTTGTGCTAACGGGGGTATATATACACTTTCATATGGGGAAAATGTGCTTCATCGAAATAATGGACGAAATGTGTTTCAGACACTTTGGAGTAGATTTAGCCCTGTCCGTCCATCCGTCCGTCTGTCTGTCTGGCTGGCTGGAGCGCACGAAAACTCTCGAACGGATCAACCGGTTCGCTCCAAAATTTGGCTTTCGTAATATTTTGTCCATACTTAGTTAAGGTTCGAAGATGGGTTATATCGGTCAACTTCTTCCGGCACCTTCCCCACAAAAGTTCGAAAATGTTCGGAAAATTTGTGCGCACGATAACTCTTGAAGGAATACACCGATTTAGTCCATACTTTGCACATCGTGAAATTTCTATCAGACTTAGATAATGTTCCAATATGGACTCAATCAGTTCACTCCTTCGGGTACCTCCCACACAAAATTTCGGAAAAGTTCAGCTTAGGACCTGCACTCGAATCGCTTTGATTTTTATTTTAGCAACTTGTATTCACTGCCCCCTATACGACGGTACAATTTTCATCAGGCGCAAGTCCACACTTCCTGAGAAAATAGCCCCAAAGTTGCAAAATAACCCTTTGACACCGTGTGAGGTTATTGGAGCGCAAGATAACTCTCGAACGGATCTGCCGATTCGGTCCAAAATTTGTCCAAACATAGTTTAAGTTCGAATATAAGCCATATCGGTCCACTCCTTCAGGTACCTCCCCCACAAAAGTTCAAAAATGTTTGGAAAAATTGTTCGCACGGTAACTCTTGAAGGGAGTGGCCGAATTGGTCCATACGTTATACATCCTAATATATCTACCAGATATAGATCAGGTTCAAATGTGGACTATATTTGTCCACTCCATCCGGTAACTCCCACACACAATTTCGGATAAGTTCACTTTAAGACCTGCAATCGGATCACGTTGATTTTTGTTGAAGCAACTTTGCATTCGCTGCCTCAATTACGATGGTAAATTTTTTTTAAGGCAAGTCCATACTTCATCCCGAATGGTGTAAAAACCCCCCATGGCACCATATGTAGTGGCTGGAGATCCACTTCCATAATGGTCAATGTCGATCCATTCCTTTAAGTATCTCCTCCGCAAAACTTTTGATCTTTAATCCTAATCAACATTTTTGTCGGTTCATACATCCAAAATTTTTAAAACCCCCTAAATACATAAGTTTTTTTCGGAAAAAACATTCTCTGTCAGCAAAGCTGACTGATACTTTTTTACTTGTTCATACTCATACTTTTCTCTATACATATTTAAAAATTTATAAATGTATTTGTGAAAAATGTTTGTATTTTTGCTATTGTCTTGCCAATACTGGCAGGGTAATGATGGCTCCATAGAGAATACAAAGATAAGAAGAACGTTAAAAACGTGGGTTTGGGCGTCGGGTTAGTAACCCTCATCTAGAAAAAACAGTCTACTATGAAAAAACGAAAGAACAGAAAGTTGACGAACCCCGCAAACGTTTTAAGGACCACGATCTCCGAATCTGCACCTGGAATGTTCGCACTCTTTATAGAGAAGGTGCAGTCTTCGCATTGGCAGACGTACTTGAAAAGTACAAGGCCGATATTACTGCTATACAGGAAATACGATGGATTGGGAAAGGCGTCACAACAACACCTAAAGGTGACGCACTCTATTATAGCTGCCATGACGTAAAGCATGAGTTTAGTTGCAGATTCGTAGTTAGTCGGAGACTAAAACATCTGGTATCCAGCTTCACCCCAGTGAATGAAAGACTTGCTGCAATTCGAATAAAAGCTAAATTCTTCAACATCAGCTTTATTTGCGCTCATGCTCCCACAGAAGAAAAGGACGAACAGACCAAAGATATATTTTACGAGCGCTTAGAAGAAACATATGCCCGTTGCCCTGCCCATGACATTAAAATCATTCTAGGCGATTTTAATGCCAAAATTGGAAAGGAGAATATCATTGGCCCAACAGTCGGGAAATTCAGTCTCCACAGTGAAACATCTGACAATGGTATGAGGCTGATAGACTTTGCAGCTGCAAAAAACATGGTAGTTAGCAGTACCAGATTTAATCATCTCGATATTCATAAGGGCACCTGGCTGTCTCCAGATCAAAGTACAAGTAATCAAATTGATCATGTTGTGATAGACGGAAGAAATTCATCGAGCGTGTTGGATGTATGATCGTTCCGAGGCGCAAACATTGATTCGGACCATGACCTTGTCGCAGCATAGGTACGTACCCGTCTAAATGTTGCAAATAAAGCGCGAACAGACACAACGCAGAAGTTGGACATCGATAGGCTGCAAACACAACAGATAGCCACAGCATATTCCACTAAACTAGCCCAATTGCTTAATGAGAGTACTCCTTGTCCCGATAACATAACAACACAATGGCAAAATATTGTCCACTCCATGCAAACAGCCGCAAAATCCATACTTGGATTCCAGAGACCTCCACAAAGGAATTCATGGTATGACCAGGAGTGTCGTGCTGCTAGCGAAGAGAAAAATGCGGCATATAGTGCTTCTTTACAATCAGTAGCAACGCGTAGCGCACGTGAGAGATATCGGGAGTAAAGGAGAGAAGAGAAACGTCTTTTCCACAAGAAAAAGAGAGAAATGGAAAAGCGGGAGTGTGCAAAAATCGAGATGTACAGGAGCCTGAATGAAGTCCGAAAATTCTACCAAACAGTGAAACATCAAACCAGAGACCAGCAAGGTAATCTGGTAACAGATACAAATAGCGTGCTCAGGATATTGAAGGAACATTTCTCCAATCTGCTGGTTTCCAATAGTAGCGAAGACGATGATACCACAGATCCAATCCCAGAAGATGGTATAGAATGTATACCGCCCGGCCAAGATGAGGTAAAAACAGCAATCAACCGACTGAGGAATAATAAAGCAGCAGGAGCCGATGGCTTACCAGCCGAGCTGTTTAAAACCGGAGGCGACGAGCTGATAAGGTGTATGCATCAGCTAGTTAGCACCATCTGACAGGAAGAACGTGTACCCGACGATTGGAGACCTGCACAAAGAAATTCATGGTATGACCAGGAGTGTCGTGCTGCTACCGAAGAGAAAAACGCGGCATATAGGGCTATTTTACAATCAGTGGCAACGCGTAGCGCACGAGAGAGATATCGGGAGAAAAGGAGAGAAGAGAAACGTCTTTTCCGCAAGAAAAAGAGAGAAATGGAAAAGCGGGAGTGTGAAAAAATCGAGATGTACAGGACCAGAATGAAGTCCGAAAATTCTACCAAAGAGTGAAACATCAGACAGATGGCTTTGATACAGGCACATCCTCCTGTAGAGACCAGAAGGTAATCTGGTAACAGGTAAAGATAGCTTGCTCAGGATTTCTCCAATCTGCTGGTATCCAATAGCAGCGAAGACGATGATACCACAGATCCAATACCAGAAGATGGTATAGAATGTATACCGCCTAGCTAGGATGAGGTAAAAGCAGCAATCAACCAGCTGAAGAATAATAAAGCAGCAGGAGTCGATGGCTTACCAGCCGAGCTGTTTAAAACCGAAGGCGACGCACTGATAAGGTGTATGCGTCAGCTAGTTAGCACCATCTGGCAGGAAGAACGCGTACCCGACGATTGGAACCTGAGCATCCTGTGTCCCGTCCACAAGAAAGAAGATAAGACTGTATGCTCCAACTATAGGGGCATAAGTCTACTCCCTATTGCCTACAAGATCGTGTCAGGGATATTGTGCGAACGACTAAAGCCTATGGTCAACTAGATAATTGGACCATACCAATATGGCTTTAGACCTGGCAAGTCCACCATTGACCAGATATTTACCCTGCGGCAAATCCTGGAGAAGACCCAAGAGATGCAGATCGAAACCTACCACCTTTTTGTCGATTATAAAGCAGCCTTCGACAGCCCGCTGCGTTCAAAGGTATTCCAAGCCATGTCTGAATTTGGTATCCCCGCAAAGCTCATCCGGCATTGCAAAATGACTTTAACTGACACGAGGTCCTCAGTTAAAATAGGAAAGAACCTCTCCGAAGAGTTTGGTACCAAAAGAGGTTTCAGACAAGGAGACAGAATTTCGTGTGATCTCTTTAACATCCTGCTGGAAAAGGTTATACGAGAGGCAAACGTCAAAAGAAGTGGCACAATATACACCAATAGTCACATGTTACTTGCTTATGCTGATGACATAGACATCATGGGACGATCAGTAAAGGAAGTAACTGATACTGAGGTCGAAGCAGAATCTGCGAAAGAGGGTCTGGCGGTAAGCGGCGAAAAGACCAAATTGATGGTGTCGACGCGCAAAGCGTCCATAGAGCTCGGACCAACTGTGGAAGTAGGTACCTATAATTTTGAGGTAGTTAAAGACTTCGTCTACCTCGGCACTGCCATAAACACAACAAACAACATCAGTTGTGAAATAAGAAGAAGAATTGTATTGGCCAACAGATGCTACTTTGGCTTAAGTAAGCAATTTAAAAACAAAGCCACATCTCGTCAAACAAAAATAACACTATACAAAACGCTGATACTACCCGTGCTAATGTATGGCTCCGAAGCATGGGTACTTGCGCAAGCAGATAAGGCAGTGCTTGCTGTGTTTGAGAGGAAAATTCTTCGATAGATCTACGAGCCGATTTGCGTTGACGGTGAATATCGACGTCGTATAAACCACGAGCTATATCAGCTATACAAAGACATGAATATAGTTAAACGTATCGAGATGCGTTGGCTAGGCCACAACATAAGAATGAGCGATGATGACAAAAAAAAACATTGTTCCACAACATTCCGTACGGGACAAGGGAGACTTCTCTCATATCAATGAGTGCACCCCGATTCATATTAAGCTCAATGATATGGGACCTACTGTTTATCGCCGAGTCCGAACGGCGTGTCTTAAGACACCACTTGTGGAGAAGTTTTTCAAGGCTGAAATACTCAGGAAAGGTCGCCAACATTACTGAGGGGTGTTTTGCCACCGTTGAAAAATGTTTGATGTTGCCTGACCGGGGAATTGAACGCCCGACCTTCTGCGTGCAAGGCAGGCGTGCATACGATTGCACCACGGTGGCACCCATGAGCGATGATAAACCCGTTAAAAAGGCGTATGAATACATGTCACATGGCGGTGCACGCAGAATCGGCAGGCCTAAGCTTCGATGGAGCATACAAGTTGATGAAGAAATGAAAAGGTGCGGTATTCCAGAAAGCGAAGTGAAAAACAGAGAGAATTGGATATCTTTTCTTAGTTCGGTATATGGGACAAATGTTCTGTAATGGGCTAGCTAAGTAAGTAATAGTCTAAGCAATTCCGAAACGATTCTTGAAATGATTTAACTACCTCTACTGTAACAACATCTTATCACGAGCCTGTATATTATCCTATGCTATTAACATAATGACGGCAAAACATTCTACGCTAAATACCTCTCCTTGTGGTAATTCAGGTTTTTATGTGTATATTGAATCGAATAGCAATCCGATTTAACCCAAATTTAAGACTTGCAACTTCCACAATCCTCAGATATATCAACAGCTATTGTTCGCCGCTAAAATATTGACATGCAAAGTAGCGAAAATGAGGAAAACTACTTACTTATCAGCTTAAAAAGGGTGTAATCGTAGTAGTGGAACTGTTTTATTTTTTATTTTGAATGACAATGCCTGACTCTTTGCCTGTATGGATAAATAGGTCACCCATGTAATCCTTGAGATTTGCTTACTATTCAACTGAATAGTTATGTATGTAGATAGCAGCACATGAGCTCTATCATCATCATTCCTATCATCCTCACTTAACACAAAAAATATTTCTTCCTTCTAACCCTCTTGACATTTGCTTTATTTTTTTTTTTAGAATCTGATACAGGAGGCTGGGGACCATGGAGTGAGTGGACGCCTTGTTCAACAAACTGCCTGGGTGGCACAAGGAATCGCTATCGTTTTTGTGATTCACCACCGCCACGTTATGGCGCGAAATTTTGTGAGGTATGTATGCATAAATATGAATAAATGTCACTCGCTAACTGGCAGAGTGTAACCTTATGAGACACTTTACAATTGAAAAGAAATGTCATTGAGATTAAGTAACATTTAAGTAAATAAATAACCTAATTATAACCCGATTTTTATGGCACCTAAATTCAGAAGTTTTCAATTGCAAGTTTGACGGGAATTTTTATTTCTACAAAATTAAAAAAAATATAAGGTCCATCTTAAGGGCAATGTTTAATACCACAATAATGCCCAGAACCAAGGAGGTCTGCGAAGAGCCCTCTTCAAACTATACTAAAATTTAAAATCTCCCTTTGGATTCTCGAAAACATCTTTAAAAATGCTAACAAACCGACAACAACTCTTTTTGGTATTTCCATCATTTTGCACTTTACCCCACTGCGTGCTTTTAATTTCTTAGCAATAGTTTTCCAACTTCGTTCATTCAATCGCAACCTTCTTCCCAGCGCCAACCATTAATATGAAAATATTTGTACATTCCCTTTTTCCTCTTCTTCTTCTTCTTCGCGAGCATCTTAATAGCAATTTCATAAATGGAAAAATTTTTTAAGAACAATTCAAAAATGCTCGAAACCACATCCTAGGTACCAAATAAAGATGCCCTCAATGCATCACAAGTCATAAGCTGCAAGTGCAACTTGCGTAACTACAATAAAATTCAAATAAAAATAATATTTAATATTAACGTCTGAAAGCCATTAATTCATAACAGATTTTATTCAGCCGGAAACTTCCTATATGAGAAAGTATTACCTGTGGATATTTAATACAACCAACGAGATTGAGTGAGCATTCCCTGAGAAAAGTTTTTGATTGATTCTTGAAAAAATATTTTTTTAAAAATTCCACGCTTAGATGATCCTTGAAAAAATATTTTTTTAAAAAATCCACGATTGGTTGATCCTTGAAAAAATATTTTTTAAAAAATCCACGCTTGGTTGATCCTTGAAAAAATATTTTTTAAAAAATCCAAGCTTGGTTGATCCCTGAAAAAATATTTTTTAAAATATCCACGCTTGGTTGATCTTTGAAAAAATGTTGTTTAAAAAATCCACGCTTGGTTGGTCCTTGAAAGAATATTTTTTTAAAAAAAATCACGATTGCTTGATCCTTGAAAAAATATTTTTTTTAAAAATCCAGGCTTGGTTGATCCTTGAAACAACATTTTCTTTAAAAATCCAGACATGGTTGGTCCTTGAAAGAATATTTTTTTTAAAAAATCCAGGCTTGGTGGATCCTTGAAAGAATATTTTTTTTAAAAAATCCAGGCTTGGTGGATCCTTGAAACAACATTTTCTTTAAAAATCCAGACATGATTGATCCTTGAAAAAATATTTTTTAAAAAATCCAGACATGGTTGATCCTTGAAAAATATTTTTTAAAAAATCCACGCTTGGTTGATCCTTGAAAAAATATTTGTTTAAAAAATCCACGCTTGGTTGATCCTTGAAAAAATATTTGTTTAAAAAATCCACGGTTGGTTGATCCTTGAAAAAATATTTGTTTAAAAAATCCACGCTTGGTTGATCCACGAGAAAATATTTTTTAAAAAACCCACGCTTGGTTAATCCTTGAAACAATATTTTTTTAAAAAATCCACGCTTGGTTGATCCTTGAAAAAATATTTTTTTAAAAAATGCAGGCTTGGTTGATCCTTGAAAAAGTATTTTTTAAAATATCCACGCTTGGTTGATCCTTGAAAAAGTATTTTTTTAAAAAAATCCACGCTTGGTTGATCCTTGAAAATTTTTTTTAAAAAATCCACGCTTGGTTGATCCTTGAAAAAGTATTTTTTTAAAAAAATCCACGCTTGGTTGATCCTTGAAAAGTTTTTTTCTTTAAATCCACGCTTGGTTGATCCTTGAAAAAGTATTTTTTTAAAAAATCCACGCTTGGTTGATCCTTGAAAAAGTATTTTTTTAAAAAATCGACGCTTGGTTGATCCTTGAAAAAGTATTTTTTTAAAAAATCGACGCTTGGTTGATCCTTGAAAAAGTATTTTTTTAAAAAATCGACGCTTGGTTGATCCTTGAAAAAGTATTTTTTTAAAAAATCGACGCTTGGTTGATCCTTGAAAAAATATTTTTAAAAAAATCGACGCTTGGTTGATCCTTGAAAAAATATTTTTTAAAAAATCCACGCTTGGTTGATCCTTGGAAAAATATTTTTTAAAAAATCCACGCTTGGTTGATCCTTGGAAAAATATTTTTTTTAAAAAATCCAGGCCTGGTTGATCCTTGAAAAAATATTTTTTAAAAAATCCACGCTTGGTTGATCCTTGAAAAAATATATTTTAAACAATCCACGCTTGGTTGATCCTTGAAAAAATATTTTTTAAAAAATCCACGCTTGGTTGATCCTTGACAAAATATTTTTTAAAAAATCCACGCTTGGTTGATCCTTGAAAAAATAGTTTTTAAAAAATCCACGCTTGGTTGATCCTTAAAAAAATATTTTTTTAAAAAATCCACGCTTGGTTGATCCTTAAAAAAATATTTTTTTAAAAAATCCACGCTTGGTTGATCCTTGAAAAAATATTTTTTAAAAAATCCACGCTTGGTTGATCCTTGAAAAAATATTTTTTAAAAAATCCACGCTTGGTTGATCCTTGAAAAAATATTTTTTAAAAAATCCACGCTTGGTTGATCCTTGAAAAAATATTTTTTAAAAAATCCACGCTTGGTTGATCCTTGAAAAAATATTTTTTAAAAAATCCACGCTTGGTTGATCCTTGAAAAAATATTTTTTAAAAAATCCACGCTTGGTTGATCCTTGAAAAAATATTTTTTAAAAAATCCACGCTTGGTTGATCCTTGAAAAAATATTTTTTAAAAAATCCACGCTTGGTTGATCCTTGAAAAAATATTTTTTAAAAAATCCACGCTTGGTTGATCCTTGAAAAAATATTTTTTAAAAAATCCACGCTTGGTTGATCCTTGAAAAAATATTTTTTAAAAAATCCACGCTTGGTTGATCCTTGAAAAAATATTTTTTAAAAAATCCACGCTTGGTTGATCCTTGAAAAAATATTTTTTAAAAAATCCACGCTTGGTTGATCCTTGAAAAAATATTTTTTAAAAAATCCACGCTTGGTTGATCCTTGAAAAAATATTTTTTAAAAAATCCACGCTTGGTTGATCCTTGAAAAAATATTTTTTAAAAAATCCACGCTTGGTTGATCCTTGAAAAAATATTTTTTAAAAAATCCACGCTTGGTTGATCCTTGAAAAAATATTTTTTAAAAAATCCACGCTTGGTTGATCCTTGAAAAAATATTTTTTAAAAAATCCACGCTTGGTTGATCCTTGAAAAAATATTTTTTAAAAAATCCACGCTTGGTTGATCCTTGAAAAAATATTTTTTAAAAAATCCACGCTTGGTTGATCCTTGAAAAAATATTTTTTAAAAAATCCACGCTTGGTTGATCCTTGAAAAAATATTTTTTAAAAAATCCACGCTTGGTTGATCCTTGAAAAAATATTTTTTAAAAAATCCACGCTTGGTTGATCCTTGAAAAAATATTTTTTAAAAAATCCACGCTTGGTTGATCCTTGAAAAAATATTTTTTAAAAAATCCACGCTTGGTTGATCCTTGAAAGAATATTTTTTAAAAAGTCCAGGCATGTTTGATCCTTGTAAAAATATCTTTTTAAAATCCACGCTTGGTTGATCCTTGAAAAAATATTTTTTAAAAAATCCACGCTTGGTTGATCCTTGAAAAAATATCTTTTTAAAAAATCCACGATTGCTGATCCTTGAAAAAATATTGTTTAAAAATTCCACGCTTGGTTGATCCTTTAAAGAATATTTTTTTAAAAAATCCACACTTGGTGGTTGATCCTTGAAAAAAATAATTTTTAAGAAATCCACCCATGGTTGATCCTTGAAAAAAATAATTTTTAAAAACTCCACGTTGGTTGATCCTTGAAAAAATATTGTTTAAAAACCCACGATTACGTGATCCTTAAAAAAATATTGTTTAAAAATTCCACGCTTGGCCGATCCTTGACAGAATATTTTTTAAAAAATCCACAATTGCTTGATCATTGAAAAAATATTTTTTAAAAAATCCACAATTGCTTGATCATTGAAAAAATATTTTTTTAAAAAATTCACGCTTGGTTGATCCTTGATTAAATATTTTTTAAGAATCCATATGGTATGGTTGATCCATGAGAAAATATTTTTTAAAAAACCCACACTTGCTTGATCCTTGAAAAAATATTTTTTTAAAATCCACACTTGCTTGATCCTTGAAAAAATATTTTTTTAAAATCCACACTTGCTTGATCCTTGAAAAAATATTTTTTTTAAAATCCACACTTGCTTGATCCTTGAAAAAATATTTTTTTAAAAAATCCACGCTTGGTTGATCTTTGAAAAAATATTTTTTTAAAAAATCCACGCTTGGTTGATCTTTGAAAAAATATTTTTTTAAAAAATCCACGCTTGGTTGATCTTTGAAAAAATATTTTTTTAAAAAATCCACGCTTGGTTGATCCTTGAAAAAATATTTTTTTAAAAAATCCACGCTTGGTTGATCCTTGAAAAAATATTTTTTAAAAAATCCACGCTTGGTTGATCCTTGAAAAAATATTTTTTAAAAAATCCACGCCTGGTTGATCCTTGAAAAAATATTTTTTTAAAAAATCCACGCTTGGTTGATCCTTGAAAAAATATTTTTTAAAAAATCCACGCTTGGTTCATCCTTGAAAAAATATTTTTTAAAAAATCCACGCATGGTTGATCCCTGAAAAAATATTTTTTAAAAAATCCACGCTTGGTTGATCCTTGAAAAAATATTTTTTAAAAAATCCACGCTTGGTTGATCCTTGAAAAAATATTTTTTAAAAAATCCACGCTTGGGTGATCTTAAAAAATTGTTTTTAAAAAAATCACGCTTTTTGGTCCTTAAAAAATATTTTTTAAAAATCCTTGAAATAATATTTGATCCTTGTAATAATATTTTTTTAAAAATTCACACCTTTTGATCCTTTAAACAATATTTTTTTAAATCCATGCTTGAAAAAAAATTTTTTAAAAAATCCATGCTGTTTGATCCTTCAAAAGATATGTTTAAAAAACTACGTTGGTTGATCCTTGAAAACATTTTTTTTTTTTAAATCAGTTAAGATTTACACTGCAATACTTTCACGTGCAAATCCTTCTGGTTATTATCCTTCTCATGGCAGCACGAAGTTAAAAAGACATAACAATAATAAAACCAAAGATGTAGGTTTTGTTGTTGGAAAATAAGGAAAAGTTTTAATTTTATAGATTGTTTTGCGAGGCCACATTCTTCTTCTTGCTCTTAAACAACTATTCTCGAATATAGATGACGGTGCATAGAAGGAGACAATGGGTTTTTCGAGCGCAATATTTTAAGTTTGTTCGAAAATATTAACAAAAACAGCAAAACAGGAATCATAACAACGAAAACTTATTGTTAGTTTTTACTTGCTTCTCCATCCTGCCATTCGCCAGCAATGCGGAATTTATGAACAAAAATTACGAAAAGGAATTTTGTTGAATTTTTATGGGAAAACTTCTTCTTCCACGACGAAAAACTGAAGTTGTTGGCAACTATGGCAAAGTATACAAACAAGCCGGCAAGCCATGGCACCTGTTGTCAATGACAACCAAGTAAATAAAATAGAATTGAAAACATACATATTTTTCCATTTGGAAGTTTGAAAAAGAAGTTTTGGTTTAAAGTTCCTCCGCGAAATCATGGGTAAAAAAGGCAAAAAGGAAAAGAAACCTAAAGATGATCCTAACAAATTAACCCAAGTGGATAGGACCTTTTATGAATTGACCATAACCGATTTAAATCAAAAATTGGCTCGCTTGCGAAGTCATTTGGTAACGTTGGACGAGAACAATGTAACGCTTAAGGAGCAACTAAAAACCATAACTGAAGATCGCACCGATATTGCGGCCCATTTGGAAAGGACCTTGGCACAACGCAACGACACCATTACCGAATTGGAGGAACGTTTAACAGAAACCATAAAGGTGCGCAACAAAGAAAAGGCAGAGGCAGCTGAGAAGATTAAAGATCTTGAGGCCAAATACAAGTCCATGCATGAACAACTGACTTCGGAAATAAAGCTGCTGAATGGTAAATTAAATTCTCTCGATGAGTTTCGCATACAACGAGATGTCCTCATGGCAAAATTTGATGACCAAGAGGCGGAGGCCAAGGAAAAGGAAAGATTGCATCAGGAGCTTATCTATAGCATGGAACAAAAGGCCATTGTGGAAAAGGATGCTTTGAAGAAGGAAGTAGAGGCTAAGTTACTACAGGTCTCCGAAGATTTTACCCGTTCAAGTGAGATACGTAATGCGGGCTATACCCGACGTCTGATTCGTGAAAATATTGCCTTGCAAAAGGAAATCGATTCGCTGGTTATGAGTCAAATACGAATGCAGCACGAATACAATGAAACAATGGCCAAACACAAGGACATGGTGCAGCAATTTAATGCCTTGGATCAGCTGAAAAGTGAGTTGATACGCAGCAATCAAAATAAAATTAAAATTATTGAAAAGCTAACCGATAACTACGAGCGTTTAAAGGCCAAACATGTTGAGTTACTGAAATATCGCAGCCTCTATGAAAATCTGGCCAGGCAGGACGTTTGTGAGCGATTCACCCTGAATGATATGTCGAAGAAAATGAAAATTATGTCACAGCGTGTGGAGAGCCTGAAATTTGAGAAACAACGTCTAAGCGCCCAGCATGAACATTATGAAGAGGAAATTCAACGCCTAAAGGGAGTTATACAGCAAATACGCAATGCCATACATCAGGCCATAACTGGCATGAAACCAACTCGTCGTCGTAGCTCCACGAAAGTGGAGGATTCCGCTGCCATCAACAAGTTGCAGCGCAAAGATCTCCTCCATGAACTTTTGGAGATTATTAGCAGTCAAGCGGAAGAAAAGAAAGACGAGGGCGGTGATACACTCTCCTCACTAGCCACACCATCACAATCGAAAACTTCTTTATATCGCCCAGGAAAAATGGGCTTCATGACACGCACCACATCTTCCCTGATGGAAATCTTCAAACGTGATGTTCATCGTTTAGTTTCCGCTGAAATCATTGCCACTGCCTATCAAACGAAAAAGGAGGAAGGGAAAATTATACCTAAAGATAGGGTAAGCGAAGCTGGATCGATCTTAGATGTACAAATGGGTTCGACGCTTTATGTCTCCGATTCTCACGATGAAATGGATGTTGCGGTGCAGGAAGATGAAGAACCCGAAGATATGGGTGAAGAGGGTAGTAGCAGTGAATATGGCCAGCCGGAGGCGGCAGGACCCATTGGGGAACAACGTAAGTCAGCAATGCTCCAAGAAGAGCCATCAATTGGAGCTATGACAGGGGAGTCTGATAAGGAGGCGGCAGGAGTAAGTGGTGTTGGAGGAGGAGGTGTTGCTGCATCAACATCAGAAACGTTATCTCGAGGTTCCAGGGTTTCACGAATGTCGCGACAGAAGAGCTTACCCCAAACCGATGACGAGGCGTTTTCCATAAATTTGTTTTATTAATTTTAATGCTTATTATAAATTTTATATATTTTAATGCCTATTTTAAATTTTATATGTATATTTTAATAAAAACTCTAAATACTTCAAAAATATTAATCCTAAACATATTTTCTTTCAAAAATCCATCCACGCCTTTTGATACTCAAATACTTCAAAAATATTGATCCTTAAAAATATTTTTTCTAAATTCACGCCTTTCGATAATTAAAAAAATATTTTTTTCTATATCCACGACTTCTGACACACTTTTTGGTACTTAAAAAAAAACAATCCACGCATTTTGATAATTACAAAAATATTAAAAAATCCATGCCTTTTGATAAAAAATATTTTGATAAAAAAATATTTTTAAAAAAAAAAACACCCACGCCTTTTGATAATTAAAAAAAATTAAAAATCCACGCATTTTAATATTTAAAAATCCACGCTAGGTTGATTCATAAAAAAATATTTTTTAAAAAATCCACGCTAGGTTGATTCTTAAAAAAATATTTTTTAAAAAATCCACGCTAGGTTGATTCTTAAAAAAATATTTTTTAAAAAATCCACGCTAGGTTGATTCTTAAAAAAATATTTTTTAAAAAATCCACGCATGGTTGATTCTTAAAAAAATATTTTTTAAAAAATCCACGCTTGGTTGATTCTTAAAAAAATATTTTTTAAAAAATCCACGCATGGTTGATTCTTGAAAAAATATTTTTTAAAAAATCCACGCTTGGTTGATTCTTGAAAAAATATTTTTTAAAAAATCCACGCTTAGTTGATTCTTAAAAAAATATTTTTTAAAAAATCCACGCTTAGTTGATTCTTAAAAAAATATTTTTTAAAAAATCCACGCTAGGTTGATTCTTTAAAAAATATTTTTTAAAAAATCCACGCTTGGTTGATTCTTAAAAAAATATTTTTTAAAAAATCCACGCTTGGTTGATTCTTAAAAAAATATTTTTTAAAAAATCCACGCTTGGTTGATTCTTAAAAAAATATTTTTTAAAAAATCCACGCTTGGTTGATTCTTAAAAAAATATTTTTTAAAAAATCCACGCTTGGTTGATTCTTAAAAAAATATTTTTTAAAAAATCCACGCTTGGTTGATTCTCGAAAAAATATTTTTTAAAAAATCCACGCTTGGTTGATTCTCGAAAAAATATTTTTTAAAAAATCCACGCTTGGTTGATTCTCGAAAAAATAATTTTAAAAAATCCACGCTTGGTTGATTCTTGAAAAAATAATTTTTAAAAAATCCACGCTTGGTTGATTCTTGAAAAAATATTTTTTAAAAAATCCACGCATCGTTGCTATTTGAAAAAATATTTTTAAAAAATCCACGCTTGGTTGCTATTTGAAAAAATATTTTTAAAAAATCCACGCTTGGTTGCTATTTGAAAAAATATTTTTAAAAAAATCCACGCTTGGTTGCTATTTGAAAAAATATTTTTAAAAAAATCCACGCTTGGTTGCTATTTGAAAAAATATTTTTAAAAAAATCCACGCTTGTTGCTATTTGAAAAAATATTTTTAAAAAAATCCACGCTTGGTTGCTATTTGAAAAAATATTTTTTAAAAAATCCACGCTTGGTTGCTATTTGAAAAAATATTTTTTTAAAAAATCCACGCTTGGTTGATTCTTGAAAAAATATTTTTTAAAAAATCCACGCTTGGTTGATTCTTGAAAAAATATTTTTTAAAAAATCCACGCTTGGTTGATTCTTGAAAAAATATTTTTTAAAAAATCCACGCTTGGTTGATTCTTGAAAAAATATTTTTTAAAAATCCACGCTTGGTTGATTCTTGAAAAAATATTTTTTAAAAAATCCACGCTTGGTTGATTCTTGAAAAAATATTTTTTAAAAAATCCACGCTTGGTTGATTCTTGAAAAATATTTTTTAAAAAATCCACGCTTGGTTGATTCTTGAAAAAATATTTTTTAAAAAATCCACGCTTGGTTGATTCTTGAAAAAATATTTTTTAAAAAATCCACGCTTGGTTGATTCTTGAAAAAATATTTTTTAAAAAACCACGCTTGGTTGATTCTTGAAAAAATATTTTTTAAAAAATCCACGCTTGGTTGATTCTTGAAAAAATATTTTTTAAAAAACCCACGCTAGGTTGATCGTTGAAAAAATATTTTTTAAAAATCCTTGATCCTTTAAAAAATATATTTTTTAAAAAATCCACGCTTGGTTGATCCTTGAAAAAATATATTTTTTAAAAAATCCACGCTTGGTTGATCCTTGAAAAAATATATTTTTTAAAAAATCCACGCTTGGTTGATCCTTGAAAAAATATATTTTTTAAAAAATCCACGCTTGGTTGATCCTTGAAAAAATATATTTTTTAAAAAATCCACGCTTGGTTGATCCTTGAAAAAATATATTTTTTAAAAATCCACGCTTGGTTGATCCTTGAAAAAATATATTTTTTAAAAATCCACGCTTGGTTGATCCTTGAAAAAATATATTTTTTAAAAAATCCACGCTTGGTTGATCTTGAAAAAATATTTTTTTAAAAATCCACGCTTGGTTGATCCTTAAAAAAATATTTTTTAAAAAATCCACGCTTGGTTGGTCCTTAAAAAAATATTTTTTAAAAAATCCACGCTTGGTTGATCCTTAAAAAATATTTTTTAAAAAATCCACGCTAGGTTGATCCTTAAAAAAATATTTTTTAAAAAATCCACGCTAGGTTGATCCTAAAAAAATATTTTTAAATAAATCCACGCTTGGTTGATCCATGAAAAAATATTTTTAAATAAATCCACGCTTGGTTGATCCTTGAAAAAATATATTTTTTAAAAAATCCACGCTTGGTTGATCCTTGAAAAAGTATTTTTTAAAAAATCCACGCGTGGTTGATTCTTGAAAAAATATTTTTTAAAAAATCCACGCTTGGTTGATTCTTGAAAAAATATTTTTTAAAAAATCCACGCTTGGTTGATTCTTGAAAAAATATTTTTTTAAAAATCCACACTTGGTTGATAATTGAAAAAATATTTTTTTAAAAAACCACGCTTGGTTGGTCCTTGTAAAATATTTTTTTTTTAATCCACGCTTGGTTGATCCTTGAAAAAAATATGTTTTAAAAAACCAAGCTTGGTTTTTCCTTGTAAAATATTTTTTTTTTAAATCCACCCTAGGTTGATCCTTGAAAAAATATTTTTTAAAAAATCCACGCTTGGTTGATCCTTGAAAAAATATTTTTTTAAAAAATCCACGCTTGATTTGTCTATAAAAAATATTTTTATAAAAAATCCACGCTTGGTTAATCCTTGAAAAATATTTTTTTTTTAATTCATTTAAAAATATTTATTTTTCTTTTCAGGGTCCTTCAGTCCAAACGGAGAAATGCGGTCAATCTGTGGCAGACACCTGGGATTGCATTTACGAATCAGCAGGAACGGGAAATAAACAAAATCGCACAGATGTTTCCCAGGAAATTGGTCCCGGTTGTCGGTGTGGCTGTATTGTGCATCTAGGAGCTTCGAAACCCAAAAGGATTATTGCCGGGGCAACACAAAGTTGTCCAGGGCGTTCATTTTGGTTATTGCAGGTAAGTGAGAAATTTTACACTTAAATCTTTAAAATGAGAGGTTACCAGTAAGTCAATTTTATCTTGAGTCAAATACCAAAAAACATGAAATATACTCGAGCATTGTCACATTAAGTCTTATTTACTGTTCATTGACACGCCCAGGGATGGGACATATCCCTTGGTGTGTCAATCGCAGTGCTTGTGGCAATAACAAAGCGACATTTCAGCGATTTTTTGTTCAAATAAATCTAGCCTTCCACTACCCTTCCACTATGCTGACACATACACACTCATATGTTTTGTGTATGTGGTTCCAATAACAAACAAATCTTAACTTCTACTCCAAACTCCTCACAAACAAATAGCTTCGTGAGCAACAATAAACCATGAAAAATATCCTCCAAAGGCAAACCCCCATTTTCATCTCTTTCATCCAACAGCAGCATAAAAGCTCCAAGCAATCCTAGCACTAGGGAAAATAAACAAAAGACCAGCAGAGGCAACAAAAGTCAACCAACTAACTAAACCATATAAACTATTGATCCCCAGAGAATAACTAACTGTAACATAAGACACACATACCAACACATCCGCCCACATACATAAACCATCGAATGGTCTTTTGTAGGATAAACCAATTCACAGCTAACTGTAGTTAACGCAGCTGAATGAGCAAGCATTCCAGTTGAATGTGTTGAATATGTGAATGAATGCTCATCCATGCATGTTCCACAAAAAGTTTATGGTAGATGCCAACCCAAGAATGGAATGAAATTTTCATGAAAATTATGGAATGTTATAGAATGTAAAATAATAAATTAAAATTGGTTAAAAGAAATGGAAGTAAAGAATCCAAAATAATAACTAGAAAGCAAACAATGTAAAGTTAAAAAAGCAATAGAAGAGAAGACAAGCAATGAAAAATTCAGCTGCTAAGTCAACTGCTATAAATCAGCAGAATAATAGAGGAAAATTAATGCATAGATTTCTATGGAATATAAATCCATAGAATCCTTTTGTCAATTTGGAAACCAAAAAGGCAAAAGGTAGATGAAAGCGTTTAATGATGAAATTGAAATAACAAATCTGTCGACACACTCTAGAAACTCATTCCTGTCTTATATAAGAAACTTCTATGACTCTAACCGTTCACAGAAAAGGCTGCCAAGATATCTAAACTTATCAGGGACTTTAATTTTCTGACCTCCAATGTTAAGGACTCGGTATGATTTAAAATTGGGGTATTCCACCATTGATTTCCCCTGTATACTATGGCTGAACATTTCTTTGCCCACATTCAAGTTGAAGCTTGAGGCCTCCACCAGCGGATTCAGGAATATCGCTAATGAAAATATTATAGAGCATGAGACCCAGTAGAGATCCCAGAGGAACCCCTACACTAACATGTTCACGCGAGTCTACGACTTCGAACTTAAAGCTCCTACACCTGTAAAGATTGCTACCGGTTTAAGTTTAATTTCAGTTTAAAAAGTAAGCCATAGTGCCAGACCGATTCGAACACTCTGGCAAAATCCAGAGCCAATGCGATCGTTCCACATCTGTTATCAAATTCACTTACCACGAAGGATGAGAAATTGTCAGTCTTTAAAGATTCTCTTGTCTTCGACAAGAGCCCTCATAGAGTTTGCCAAAGGCAGATAGCATAGACATCGGTCTATAACTTCCACACTTATTGGACGGAGAGTCTCTTTTGAGGATGGGTACTACCATAGCCTTTTTCTATGTTGTTGAAAAATAACCCAGACTCAGACAGTGCACTATAGGTAATTTGGATAGGTTTTTAGGCAAAAAGTCGATTTTTGAACTTTTAATAAAGCGAGTTTTCTAATTTGATTCGAAGAAAGAACATGTCAAATACTGTGGATGAGCAATTTGTTTTCAAAAATATTCAAAACTAGCGGAATAATTCGAAGTTAAAATCAAAATTTTGAAGAAAAAATAAAAAAAATGTTAAAAAAGATTAAAACTCAGAGCAGAATTTAAACGCAATTTGTAAGAGTTTGATATTCAGATATGATATTCAGTGGAATGGTGGAGGTGTGTACTTTCTGTTATAAGAAATAATTTTCTTCAAAATGTTTGTTGCAGCAGAAAAAATCATCATATAGGATACAACCTAAGATTTTTTTTACAAAATTATAGTTTTTGTATTATAGACTTTTACAAAATTGTCCAACTTTGTCTGAAATTCTGCCACCGGGAATATCTTCAGCAAGTGGATTTGAATCAACTACATAATTACCTTGCAGAAAATTTTTTTTTTAATTTATGATTTAATGAAGAAAAACAAGTAAAAAGTCGTTAAGTTCGGCCGGGCCGAACTTTTTATACCCTCCACCATAAAATAGTCTTAATTAAAATGGAATAATTAGGGTCCTTTCACAATTTTAGGTGGAACAACTTTTCGACAATGGATAGACTCCTACTGCCTCCCACTACTGCTTAAATTACACTGTGAACACAAGTGTTGGGGCAGAGATAATTCCTTTTGGAGATGAAAGCCCCTGGTGTGTGTATATTAAAAACCTCGATGGGCAGATGCGCCGTGAGTCGAACTTCCGCGTTATGGCGTGATGAAGTTTTTGCAAGAGACCCTGTAAACCATCATGAATTAGCATTATATCTTTGTTTGTTGTTTTTGTAGAGCACTTAAGCAACAGTGAACAAAGATATAACGCTAATTCCTAAAGGCCAGGCGGATCTGTCCTTTGGGGTTCATAATAAACTCACCAAGGCCTTTCTTCCCCAAGAGGAATTTTCCGTGCCCCAGACATTCACATCCATTTTGTTGCACAGTGTTATCTAATCTAACCTAAAAAAATGTGTTCAGCTAGGTGAAAGGTACCACCTACGGGGCTACATCAAAGAGTCAACCTATCTTTAAATTTTTTTGGCGGAAAAGTTTTATAGCTGCGGGGAACTTCAAGAGTCAAATTTAGGGTAGTTTCATCAAAACAATGTAGACCCTCAAAAATGGACCCATGTTGACAACATGGTCCTATATTGACGATTATTTTTGAATAGACAAAATTGTAGCTAAAATTCTCAAAATACCGATACAGCTAGTTCGGTTTAAAATTGCAGCTAAAATTCTTAAAATACCGAAAATCGGGAGGTACCGTTATATGGGGGCTATACCAAAACATGGACCTATGTTGACGATGTTTGGTGGAGATGTTTCATGACCACTGAGAACCTCAAATGACAAATTACAGCTAGTCGGTTAAAAATTGTAGCTAAAATTGTCAAAATACCAAGAATGGGGAGATACCGAAATATGGGGCCTATACGAAAACATGACCTATGTTGACAATGTTTCGTGGATATGTTTCATGACCACTGAGAACCTCAAATGTCAAATTACAGCTAGTTCGGTTAAAAATTGTAATTAAAATCCTCAAAATACCGAAAATCGGAAGGGACGGTTATAAGGGGGCCATACCAAAACATGGACCTATGTTGACGATGTTTCGTGGAGATATTTCATGACCGCTGAGAACCTCAAATGTCAAATTGCAGATAGTTTGGTTACAAATTGTGGCTAAAATTCTCAAAATACCGAAAATCGGGAGGTACCGTTATATGGGGGCTATACCAAAACATGGACATATGTTGACGATGTTTCGTGGAGATGTTTCGTGACCACTGAAAACCTCAAATGTCAAATTACAGCTAGTTCGGTTAAAAATTGTAACTAAAATGCTCAAAATACCGAAAATCGGGAGGGACGGTTATAAGGGGGCCATACCAAAACATGGACCTATGTTGACGATGTTTGGTGGAGATATTTCATGACCGCTGAGAACCTCAAATGTCAAATTACAGATAGTTTGGTTACAAATTGTGGCTAAAATTCTCAAAATACCGAAAATTGGGAGGTACCGTTATATGGGAGCTATACCAAAATATGGACCTATGTTGACGATGTTTGGTGGAGATATTGCATGACCACTTAGAACCTCAAATGACAAATTGCAGATAGTTCGGTTAAAAATTGTGGCTAAAATTCTCAAAATACCGAAAATCGGGAGGTACCGTTATATGGGGACTATACCAAAACATGGAACTATGCCCATATCCTTTGGGATATAAGTTTGTTGATCAATAGGAACCCTAAGTGCCAAATTATAGCTAATTCGGTCTGCAAATGTGGCGAAGGACGTTAAAATACCTCAAATCCGGAGGTACCGTTATATGGGGGCTATACCAAAGAGTGGACCGATATAGCCCATCTTCGAACTTGACCTGCCTATGGAAAAAAGACCCACGGGTGCAAAATTTCAGCACTCTATCTCAATTATTGCGGACGCTAGAGTGATTACAACAGACGGACAGACGGACGGACAGACGGACATGGTTAGATCGTCTTAGAATTTTATCCTGATCAAGAATATATATACTTTATAGGGTCGCAAATGATTAGTTCGATGTGTTACAAACGGAATGACAAACTTAATATACCCTCCATACTATGGTGGAGGGTATAAAAAACAGAAAAAAGCATCCGATTTGAACTGAAAAGACATTTTCTTTAAAGAAATATTCACCTTTTGATGTAAAAATCTACAAACCACAGTACGGACAACATTATTGTTAACTATAGCCGTAATACGTTCTAACTAGGGATCATAATTTCTTGAAATATTATTGATAAATATCTCTTTGCGAATCAATATTTTAAACATGTTTATAAAAATCTTTTGGCGGGCCGGTCTTTTAGTTCATTAGAAACTGTTAAGCTCGCTGCGATGTTTCCCTTTTTGTAATTGTTTGACGAACAGTTTATTTGTTCTTTTTCACTTTACCTCGTTGGATTTTGTTATGATGCCGATAGAAATAAAATGACCACAAACACTTTGTCCTTTTTATTAGTTTATTTGACAAGTTTATTTATACTTTTAATACACTACACTTTTTCAAAACAATATTTTTGGGCGACAGTATGGTGCGATTTCTACGTTCAACTTCTTCTTAACAGAACTTTTGAGAGAGTGATCGAAACGAAAAAACCAAAGTTATTTACTCAAAATTAGATTACTCTGTCGGTTCACCAATTACGTGACGCCGGCATGATTAATGTGGTGTGTGCGTAAACAAATTACGCATGGCCACTGTTCAAGTTGACAAATGTAATTTATAAACGGTAGCTCGCGCTACCGAACCATTTTTCTTTTGTTTTAACCGCGTTCATTGGGTTAGAACGAATAAAATATGTAAAATATGAATAGGGGGTAGGTAAAAGAAAATTTGTTCTTTATATCCGGCGTTCGTAATAAACGTGTTCAACTGTAAAATTTTTTTAAAGCTTACTTTTAAATATCATGTGTTAAAATTTTTGAAACAGTGCTTAAATTCGTCGCTATCCGCGTGTGCTCAAAAGCGGGCCTGAAAATCCTAACAAATTGTACAAATATTTACTCGCGTCGTAACAATTTTTGTTTCTTATAATCGTGGTCGTTTTAAGAAGTTGAATGTGTGTACAAATATTAAGAAAATTCTTTGGAAACACAAAACTTTGTTCGCTATAAACGAAGTTTCTTATAACCGATGTTCGCTATATCCGAATTTTACTGTGTAATTCTTTGTTTTATCTTACTTTTGCATATAAACCATTAGAAATATATAAAAAGCCCATGAGTTCACCGCTATTAATTTTTGCCTCAAAAACAGGCCAAATTACCTATAGTGCGCTGGTCGGAATATGGGTGTTGGGTGGTTTCGGGTTAATTCGCCACCGTGGGACTGAAATTATTTCTTTGTGTTGCCCAGTATAATGTTTATATGTATGTATGTTAATATTTTTGAATGCGGATATCCATAAATTTTTATCTCCTCAGAATTGATCATGGAAGGCAAGTTGAGGCTGGTAAGATGGCTGTGATTTGCGAAGAGACATCAATAACAATTGAAAAGACACATAAACCAAACGCCGTTAACTTCGCCAAGTTAACATTTAATCAAAGCGTGTGAACTGGATCACACAACCTTTCTTTACGATAAGCACTCACCAACAAAAACATTACACGCTATCCTTCATCATCCACAGAAGGAAGCACACCACACCAAAACATATCCTTCAAAGGATATTCCACATATTCTTCACATTCTTTATGAAACTACCACTGTAGTACTACAAAAATTCTCTCTCATCGCATTTTAGAAAACCCATAAAAATGATTATGTGAAATCCTCATGATGAGATTGACATGTATAGTAGCATCTGTCTAGTAGCATCTCTACGTGTGTAAAACTGACATAAACCAACATGTTTTCCACTCATTGTTGCCTTACTTCGTTACAATAAAATCAAGAAGCTTAGCAAAGTTCACAGATAAGTTCACGCACACTATGTGAAGCTGTATTAGTGATACCGGCAATAAATAAAAGGAACCAGAGGTAGTAGGTGTATATTCAGGGACCATAAGCACATTGCAGCCATCAAGACAAGGGTTTTTTAACATAATCCTCTATTGAAACAGATATGGTTATAGCAAAGGTTTAAGGAACAGTGGGTAAGTAATGATGATCATAAAATATTTACATACAATATCTCGACTTGACGATTTGTTTTCTTTAACAGAACGGATGTAGAGGAAAATTATTTTATGAAGATCTTTCCTCTGCATATTTTCCTAATTTTCTTTGTAAAAATATTTTATTCGAAATATTTAAATCTCTAATATGTGTGAGTAGTATTGGTCACTGTGTCTGCCTCTCGCTCTCTATTCTCAATTACTCTTGACGTTATGCCTTCCGTATAGAATGGCCATGATTGCAAATGTAAAATAATGTAATTTATAAAAGATTTTGTCGTTTACATAATGTAAATCCAATTTAATAGCAGCAACTACATGGTCCATACGGCTGACAAGGATTCCAAAAAAAAAAAAAACAAAAAAATACCAACAACAACAACAGCACCAACAGACCAAAAAGATGAAAATACATGCGGATAGATATCAAGACAAATAGACTGAAAATGAAGAAGACACATTCTCAAGGAAATTGTTTAGGTCACTTAAGGTTATTAGAGATGAAGAGGATGAAAAAGATGGTAACGCAATAAACTTTGAGAATAGACCATAAAAGCAAATAAAGAAGGTGAGAGTGAAGTGTGGCTTAGTATTGAACTTTCAGTTGAAGGCCAGGCGGTGTTTGAAGAGAGAGAGAGGTGTTGGGGGATTTTGAAGGGAAAGCATGAAGTAAAAATTTGTTGTAAGGATTTTGGCTATCCTTGGCCTTAGAGGTTTTGTTGTTTTTTTTTTGTCTCCCCTTAATTTCTAATATTTTCCAATCATTTCGATTGTTTCGCTTATTGGATTAAAATGTGCAAACATTGAATCCCATTATCATAAAACGCTACAATTTCTGATGAAAAATATGCATATAAGCAGAATCGACACGATAAGGAAAAGAAGCAAATACAATACTACGGGATTTTTGAGTTATTGAGCCAATTTCTCAGGAAGTGTAGTGTTGGACTTTCCCCCAAAAAATGTTTACCTTCGTAACTAGGTCCGCAAACATTGTGTGGGAAATAGCCAAAAGAGTGGTTTGGTTGTTTGGACCAAATTGGGGTATCCCTTCGGGGTTTACTTTACGTATTGCCTATTTTAGTATGTGCCGGCAAGCTTTTGTGGAGATCTTGAACTATTACCTGAGGAAGTATTGACTCGATACACAATTCCAATGATGATGAAGCTTAACAAAACAAAACACTTTGATTGCTACAAATGTCTAAAATCTATGCATTCACTTCACCCACTACCTTTGGTTAAATTTATTGTCCGTATCACTAATACAGCTTCATGTTGAGGGTTGAAGTTATATTTGCCCCATCACATGTGAACTTTGTTAAGCTTCTTGATTTTATTGTACAGAAGATTAAGCATAGCATAGACCGAAAATCGTTGTGTGTGTGTGTTTTGCATCCTTAGGAATGTTCGACAGACAAAAGTATGTGCCGGCAAGCTTTTTGGTGTTCTTGAACTATTACCTGAGGAATTATGGACTCGATACACAATTCCAATGATGATGAAGCTTAACAAAACAAAACACTTTGATTACTGTAAATGTCTAAAATCTATGCATTCACTTCACCCACTACCTTTGGTTCATTTTATTGTCTGCATCACTAATACAGCTTCATGTTGAGGGTTGAAGTTATATTTACCCCATCACATGTGAACTTTGTTAAGCTTCTTGATTTTATTGTACAGAAGATTAAGCATAGCATAGACCGAAAATCGTTGTGTGTGTGTTTTTTGCATCCTTAGGAATGTTCGACAGACAAAAGTAGCTCATCCTTCAATTCTTTTCAGAAAAGATATCAATGTCCTTTTTTATTCTGCAGTGGGTTTCTTTCACTGAACATAAAGGATATGTTTATGGTCATCTCCTGCTAGTGTGTGTGCCGATATTTTCTTCCAGAATAATATTTATATAGGCCTTTTTAGTACGTGTTGCAGAGGAATGTGTATGTATGTGACGTATGTAAGTTTTATGTTCTTAACCTTAAGCAACTTGGTGTGTAAACCGGTAGTTGATTAAATGCAGCTTATAGCCAATCATTCTTCCATATCCTTTTTTGTAGTGAATATTTATTACATGGAAAGGCAATTGTTTGTTATGTGTGTTTTATCACAGCTATGGTTGTCCTTCTGTCCAACAGGCAATTTACAAATATTTGATTTTACAATTATATTCGAAATTTGTCCACAATTTATTTAACAGCGACGACTTTTGGTTGCTTTTTCTGAACGTGAATGTTGATTCTTAATTTGCTTGGGTCCCTCGGGATAAAATCAATACTAAAAAATTAATTCTTACATGGTACTTGGGGCTGTGCCAAAATGATACTCCATATGGCATTTGTACTTCCTACTGGTGCTTCAGAGGTATTCAGAAAAACATCCTTCCCGAAACACGACTTTAGCACCCCTCTCCTTTTTGGCTTTTTCGTGTGGTCCTTCCTGCCTTTTTGGTATGGTTCTTCGGAAAGGTATTTAGAGTTCTCCAATTCTCAATCCGTAGACCCAGACTAGGTCTTCTTATAGAAAACCATTAGGTCTTCTTATAGAAGACCATTAGGTCTTCTTATAGAAGACCATTAGGTCTTCTTATAGAAGACAATTAGGTCTTCTTATAGAAGACAATTAGGTCTTCTTATAGAAAACCATTAGGTCTTCATATAGAAGACCATTAGGTCTCTTATAGAAGACCATTAAGTCTTCTCATAGAATACCATTAGGTCTTCTTATAGAAGACTACTACTCTTCGTATAGGAGACCAGACGATTTGGTCTTCTTCTTCGTATAGAATTCCAATAGGCCTTCCTCTAGAAGACTCTACTTATAGAAGACCACTAGGTCTTCGTATAGAACACCATTAGGTCTTCCTATAGAGGACCATTAGGTACTCTTATAGAAGACCATTAGGTCATCCTATAGAAGACCATATGGTCTTCCTATAGATGCCCATTAGGTCTTCCTATAGATGACCATTAGGTTTTCCTATAGAAGACCATTAGGTCTTCCTATAGAAGACCATTAGGTCTACTTATAGAAGGCCATTAGGTCTTCTTGTAAGTTGCGAAGGGGCTGTCAAACATTTGCCTTCCCCGTGGGGTTTCTATTGA
The DNA here is from genome assembly GCF_047663935.1 of Musca autumnalis. NCBI lineage: Eukaryota > Metazoa > Arthropoda > Insecta > Diptera > Muscidae > Musca > Musca autumnalis. The sequence goes on along the minus strand of NW_027411977.1, from coordinate 219,404,012 downwards.
GGAGATAGACACTATAATGATCTGGAATCAGTCTTCAGAACTGCGATCGTTTGTCCCAAAACAAAAATCGAAACGAATATCCCTGGGAAACCTCTGCCCTAGAATTTTCGGCTTCTTTCGGACGTGTAGAATAATTTGCAGGACATTGTGGGGTACACAAGATCCCTCCCGAGTAGACCGGGGCGATTTATATAAAAGGAAAAAAGTGATAGTGAGCGCCTGGTGTTTCTGATTCTTGGGATTGTACTGAGCAAAAAAGTCCACTAGACCATATGTCTACGGTGAAAATCGAGCCCCCGGATTTTGACTTGAAATTTTTCATGGATATTTTGGCCAAACCATATCTCAGAAACTTGACCTATCATGAAAATTTTCTTTTGTGTTCTTAATACACTCACCAAGGGTTTTCATCTCCAAAAGGAAATTTCCACCCACTGACTTTGAGTCAAATTTTGTAGCAAAGTGTAATTTATCGATATTTTCCGAAAAATGTGCACTTTCTCGGGGCCATAACTACCTGAAGGAGCGTTCCAATGCTTTTGCGATGTACTAGAGAGTTCTTAATTATTGTCTTGGCTACAATTTTTGTCTTTGTGTTGGATCGAAAATCTCAGTGCTTTGGCTGTTACATACATGCCAAAATATCCAAAAACCTTGAAAAGAAACTTCAAGTCAAAATCCGGGGGCTCGATTTTCACCGTAGACATATGGTCTAGTAGACTTTTTTGCTCAGTACAATCCCAATAATCACAAAATCCAGGCGCCCGTGGTGGTGTTCCAATCGCCCCACCCTACTCCCGAGTCCTACATTAAGAGCAGACATGCGGAATCTTGACCATATAATAGAAGATTGAAACCGCATATTTGAGCCATAGAGGTCTCAAATCTTCCACGAGGGAATCACTGTATACAACTGAACCTTTGGACGGGTCAAAAAGCGGCTGGCCATAAATCTAGCGATCTGTAGAAGAGCTGAGGAACTAAAATAATGAGCCCATCTATGACGATAAGTTAGAAGCGAAAGCTTTGGCCGACCATATGCAGGATGTGGTATCTCGGTTCCTTATCTCGGTTAACCTAGCAAGAGAGGGTGTGAATATTTTTGAAAACAAATTGCACATCCATAGAATTTGACATGTTCTTTCTTCGAATCTAAATAGAAAACTCGCGTTATTAAAAGTGCAAAGATCGACTTTTCGCCTAAAAACCTGTCCAAATTACCAATAGTGCAGCGATTGCCACCTCAGTGTACACATGTTTGTGTTTGCTCCGGATTCTTTTGGTCCATGCCAGGACGGAGGAAACCCCAGTACCAATATGGATGTGTTTTGTTTGTCACATCCGCACCCATTACACTCAACTGGAAGTGGGGCATCTCAGGCGTTGTTCTGGACTCGTCCATGCGAGGTACTATGACAGGGACTATGAACTGGAGGTGGGCGATTGTCGTGTTCATGGCACTAGAAACACTACACAACAAAATTAAAGGGTTTAGTACTTGTTGTCGCTAAAGTGTTGTTGTTTATGTGTGCATTTGTTGACCCTAGGGGCCATCTACTCTACAGTAGACGACCCTAGGAGCCATCTACTCTACGGTAGACGACCCTAGGGGCCATCTACTCTACAGTAGACGACTCTAGGGGCCGTCGAATCTATAGTAGACGACTCTAGGGGCCGTCGAATCTATAGTAGACGACCCTAGGGGCCATCTACTCTACAGTAGACGACCCTAGGGGCCATCTGCTCTACAGTAGACGACACTAGGGGCCATCTACTCTGCAGTAGACGACCCAAGGGTCCATCTACTCTAGAGTAGACGACCCTAATGGCCATCTACTCTAGAGTAGACGACCCTAATGGCCATCTACTCTAGAGTAGACGACCCTAGGGGCCATCTACTCTACAGTAGACGACCCTAGGGGCCATCTACTCTATAGTAGACGACCCTAGGGGCCATCTACTCTACAGTAGACGACCCTAGGGGCCATCTACTCTACAGTAGACGACCCTAGGGGCCATCTACCCTACAGTAGACGACCTTAGGGGCCATCTACTCTACAGTAGACGACCCTAGGGGCCATCTACTCTACAGTAGACGGCCATCTACTCTATAGTAGACGACCCTAGGGGCCATCTAGACGACCCTAGGGGCCATCTAGACGACCCTAGGGGCCATCTAGACGACCCTAGGGGCCATCTACTCTACAGTAGACGACCCTAGGGGCCATCTACTCTGCAGTACACGACCCTAGAGGCCATCTACTCTACAGTAGAACCTAGGTGCCATCTACTCTACAGTAGACGACCCTAGGGGCCATCTACTCTACAATAGACCATCTACTCTGCACTAGACGACCCTAGTGCTCACCTACTTTACAGTAGACGACCCTAGGGTCATATACTCTACAGCAGACGACCCTAGGGGCCATATACTCTACAGTAGACGACCCTAGGGGGCATATACTCTACTGTAGACAACCCTAGGGGCCATCTACTCTACAGTAGACGACCCTAGGGTCCATCTACTCTACAGTAGACGACCCTAGGGGCCATCTACTCTGCAGTAGACGACCCTAGGGATCATCTACTCTACAGTAGACAACCCTAGGGCCATTTACTCTACAGTAGGGCCCTAAGGGCCATTTACTATACAGTAGACGACCCTAAGGGCCATTTACTCTACAGTAGACGACCCTAGGGGCCATTTACTCTACAGGAGACGTCCCTAGGGGCCATTTACTCTACAGTAGACGACCCTGGGGGCCATTTACTCTACAGTAGACGACCCTTGGGGCCATCTACTCTACAGTAGACGACCCTTGGGGCCATCTACTCTACAATAGACGACGCTTGGGACCATCTACTCTACAGTAGACGACCCTAGGGGCCATCTACTCCACAGTAGACGACCGTAGGGGCCATCTACTCTACACTAGACGACCCTAGGGACCATCTACTCTGCACTAGACGACCCTAGGGACCATCTACTCTGCACTAGACGACCCTAGGGGCCATCTACTCTACGGTAGACGACCCTAGGGACCATCTACTCTACAGTAGACGACCCTCAGGGCCATCTACTCTACAGTAGACGACCCCTGGGCCATCTACTCTACAGTAGACGACCCTTGGGCCATCTACTCTACAGTAGACGACCCTTGGGCCATCTACTCTACAGTAGACGACCCTTGGGCCATCTACTCTACAGTAGACGACCCTTGGGCCATCTACTCTACAGTAGACGATCTAAGGGCCCTCTACTCTACAGTAGACGACCGTTGGGGCCATCTACTCTACAGTAGACGACCTTGGGGCCATCTACTCTACAGTAGATGACCCTTGGGCCATCTACTCTACAGTAGATGACCCTATGGGCCATCAACTCTACAGTAGAAGACCCCAGCGGCCGTCGACTCTACAGTATACGACCCTAGGGGCCATCTTCTCTACAGTATACGACCCTAGCGGCCATCTACTCTACAGTAGTCGACCCTAGGGGTCACTCTACTTTACAGTAGACGACCCTAGGGGCCATATACTCTACAGTAGACGACCCCAAGTGCCATCTACTCTGCCGTAGACGTCCCCATGGGACATATACTCTGCCGTAGACGAGCCCAAGGTCCATTGACTTAACCGTAGATAATCTCAAGGGTCATTTACTTAACCGCAGGCTGCCTCAAGGGCCATCTAACTGGCACTAGCCACCCACATCGTTCCCGAAGTCTGGAAAATTGGTGGTCCCGCTGCTGAAGCTAGTCAAGAATACCAGCAAAGGTGAATCGTACAGACCGATTTCTCTTTTGTCACCCATAGCAAACACTTGAGGCTTTAATCCTCCCCAGTGTTACAAAAACGTCCGTCCCGTAATCAGCACAGCACGGTGTATTAGTCGTGGACACAACCAGAGCAAGCTGTGTGATCTAAGAGTGATGGTGGCGATTGACTTGTCAAGACCATTTGACACTGTAAAGCACTCCACGCTGTTTGAGGACATCGAGCAGACTACTCTCCGGCCGTGTTTAAAACCTTGGATAATCAATTATATTTGTGGACACCATTTGTATGTGGAATTCAAGCACAAGAAGCGCATGATTGTACGACCTTGGCATCAGGTGCTGATGTCATTTGTGAAAAGCTGAACACTTTTTTCCACACAAGTAATATGCAAATATCCGCTCTAAATCTACGGCCACTCTGTTCACAACGTGGACGGCAAAGGTGAGCACTGAGTTAAATGCCATGACAGCAGAATTCCGACCTGTAACTATGCCAAGATTCTAGGGGTCACATTCAACAGCATGTTCACCTCGTCCGAGCATGCCAAAGCTATCTGCGACAAGCTCAGATGTAAGAACAAGGTCCTCAAGTCCCTACCCGGCAGCACTTGACATGGAGATAAAGAAACCTTGTTGACCACATATAACGCGATAGGTCGATCTGTGGTTAGCTAAGTGAATATAAGTGCAACGGAATGGAAAACTATTCAAACCTGTCAGAACGGCACCCTGAGAACTACAACAAAGTGCCTCCTCATGTCTCCAATGGAGACAAAGGTTCTTCCAGTACAGCAACACCATGACATACTCGCTCGAGTACTGCAACCCCCGAATTAACGAACTTAAGGTGTAAAAAATTGAACCGTTTCTAAGTGCCTTATCTCTATCTCTCTATATGCCCATTGATGAAAAAACTTCTCTAGATTGTTTCAAAGGCAGTATAGCATATTCATACATGCTACCTTTAACCTTTGGGTTACTTTTTTTGCCTGTAACACTGATTCATGTTAAGGGATGAAGTTATATCATCCCATCACATGTGAACTTTGCTAAGCTTCTTGATTCTATTGTAAAGGAGATTAAGCATGGCATAGACTGAAAAACGTTGTATGTATTTTTGCGCCCTTAAAGATGTTAGGCAGACAAGAATATAGCACATCCTCAGGATTTTACATCACATTATCTTCAACCGTTTTCAAAAAAGATATCAATGTCTTTTTTATACTACATTGATGTTCTTTCACTCAACATAAAGGATATGTTTAAGGTACTCTCCTGTTGGTGTGTGTTGTGTCTGTATTTTTCTCCAGAAGAATATTTATAGGCACCTTCATAGTAAGTGCTACAGAGAGATATATGTGACGTGACTTTTATATACTTGACCTAAAGCAAGTTGGTGCTTAAACCGGTAGTTGATTGTATGTGGCTGATAGCCAATCATTCATCCATACCCTTTTGTAGTGAATATTTATTACATGGACAAGGACAGTTGTTTGCTGTGTGTGTTTTACCAGTAGCTAGTGGTTGCCCTTCTGCACTATAGGCAACTTAAACACACATATGTATGTATTTGTTTTTTACAATACACTCGTATTTGAGATTTGCCCACAATTTATTAAAAATTCGTGACCTTTTCTGTTTACTCGAAATTGAACGTTGGCTCTTGTTATCTTTGAATCTCTTGAGGAAGAAAACGAATAATAAAAAATTTGGTTTGAAACAGTTCAAAAGCTAAGCAAGCTCTCGCCAGTCAAAGGGTCACTCAGCATGGAAAACACCTAAATATTATATGTGCCATCAGCTTTTAAGCCAAGGAAATACAAACTTTAATACAATCAAAAATGTCGCACTTTTTCGTCGATATAAAGTTGATCCTTGAAAAAAATGTTCTTTATAGGAGCGTTGACCCTTCAAAAATATTCTTTAAAAATCCACGTACTATTGATGATCCCTGAAAAATATTCTTTAAAAATCCACGTATTGTTGATGATCCTTGAAAAATAGTCATTAAAAAATCCACATTCTGTTGGGGATCCTTTAAAAATATTCTTTAAAATAACCACGTACTGTTGATTATCCTTGAAAAATATTCTTTAAAAAGTCCAAGTACTGTTGATGATCCTCGAAAAATATTCTTTGAAAATCCATGTACTGTTGATGATCCTTGAAAAATATTCTTTAAAAAATCCACGTACTGTTGATGATCCTCGAAAAATATTCTTTAAAAAATCCACGTACTGCTGATAATCCTTGAAAAATATTCTTTAAAAAATCCACGTACTATTGATGATCCTTGAAAAATATTCTTTAAAAAATCCACGTACTGTTGATGATCCTTGAAAAATATTCTTTAAAAAATCCACGTACTGTTGATGATCCTTGAAAAATATTCTTTAAAAAATCCACGTACTGTTGATGATCCTTGAAAAATATTCTTTAAAAAATCCACGTACTGTTGATGATCCTTGAAAAATATTCTTTAAAAAATCCACGTACTGTTGATGATCCTTGAAAAATATTCTTTAAAAAATCCACGTACTGTTGATGATCCTTGAAAAATATTCTTTAAAAAATCCACGTACTGTTGATGATCCTTGAAAAATATTCTTTAAAAAATCCACGTACTGTTGATGATCCTTGAAAAATATTCTTTAAAAAATCCACGTACTGTTGATGATCCTTGAAAAATATTCTTTAAAAAATCCACGTACTGTTGATGATCCTTGAAAAATATTCTTTAAAAAATCCACGTACTGTTGATGATCCTTGAAAAATATTCTTTAAAAAATCCACGTATTGTTGATGATCCTTGAAAAATATTCTTTAAAAAATCCACGTACTGTTGATGATCCTTGAAAAATATTCTTTAAAAAATCCACGTACTGTTGATGATCCTTGAAAAATATTCTTTAAAAAATCCACGTACTGTTGATGATCCTTGAAAAATATTCTTTAAAAAATCCACGTACTGTTGATGATCCTTGAAAAATATTCTTTAAAAAATCCACGTACTGTTGATGATCCTTGAAAAATATTCTTTAAAAAATCCACGTACTGTTGATGATCCTTGAAAAATATTCTTTAAAAAATCCACGTACTGTTGATGATCCTTGAAAAATATTCTTTAAAAAATCCACGTACTGTTGATGATCCTTGAAAAATATTCTTTAAAAAATCCACGTACTGTTGATGATCCTTGAAAAATATTCTTTAAAAAATCCACGTACTGTTGATGATCCTTGAAAAATATTCTTTAAAAAATCCACGTACTGTTGATGATCCTTGAAAAATATTCTTTAAAAAATCCACGTACTGTTGATGATCCTTGAAAAATATTCTTTAAAAAATCCACGTACTGTTGATGATCCTTGAAAAATATTCTTTAAAAAATCCACGTACTGTTGATGATCCTTGAAAAATATTCTTTAAAAAATCCACGTACTGTTGATGATCCTTGAAAAATATTCTTTAAAACAATCGGCGTACTGTTGATGGTCCTTGAAAAATATTCTTTAAAAAATCCACGTATTGTTGATGATCCTTGAAAAATATTCTTTAAAGAATCCACGTACTGTTGATGGTCCTTGAAAAATATTCTTTAAAAAATCCACGTATTGTTGATGATCCTTGAAAAATATTCTTTAAAAAATCCACGTACTGTTGATGATCCTTGAAAAATATTCTTTAAAAAATCCACGTACTGTTGATGATCCTTGAAAAATATTCTTTAAAAAATCCACGTACTGTTGATGATCCTTGAAAAATATTCTTTAAAGAATCCACGTACTGTTGATGATCCTTGAAAAATATTCTTTAAAAAATCCACGTACTGTTGATGATCCTTGAAAAATATTCTTTAAAGAATCCACGTACTGCTGATGATCCTTGAAAAATATTCTTTAAAAAATCCACGTACTGTTGATGATCCTTGAAAAATATTCTTTAAAGAATCCACGTACTGTTGATGATCCTTGAAAAATATTCTTTAAAGAATCCACGTACTGTTGATGATCCTTGAAAAATATTCTTTAAAGAATCCACGTACTGTTGATGATCCTTGAAAAATATTCTTTAAAAAATCCACGTACTGTTGATGATCCTTGAAAAATATTCTTTAAAGAATCCACGTACTGTTGATGATCCTTGAAAAATATTCTTTAAAAAATCCACGTACTGTTGATGATCCTTGAAAAATATTCTTTAAAGAATCCACGTACTGTTGATGATCCTTGAAAAATATTCTTTAAAAAATCCACGTATTGTTGATGATCCTTGAAAAATATTCTTTAAAAAATCCACGTACTGTTGATGATCCTTGAAAAATATTCTTTAAAGAATCCACGTACTGTTGATGATCCTTGAAAAATATTCTTTAAAAAATCCACGTACTGTTGATGATCCTTGAAAAATATTCTTTAAAGAATCCACGTACTGTTGATGATCCTTGAAAAATATTCTTTAAAAAATCCACGTATTGTTGATGATCCTTGAAAAATATTCTTTAAAAAATCCACGTACTGTTGATGATCCTTGAAAAATATTCTTTAAAAAATCCACGTACTGTTGATGATCCTTGAAAAATATTCTTTAAAGAATCCACGTACTGTTGATGATCCTTGAAAAATATTCTTTAAAAAATCCACGTACTGTTGATGATCCTTGAAAAATATTCTTTAAAAAATCCACGTACTGTTGATGATCCTTGAAAAATATTCTTTAAAGAATCCACGTACTGTTGATGATCCTTGAAAAATATTCTTTAAAAAATCCACGTATTGTTGATGATCCTTGAAAAATATTCTTTAAAAAATCCACGTACTGCTGATGATCCTTGAAAAATATTCTTTAAAAAATCCACGTACTGTTGATGATCCTTGAAAAATATTCTTTAAAAAATCAACGTACTGTTGATGATCCTTGAAAAATATTCTTTAAAGAATCCACGTACTGTTGATGATCCTTGAAAAATATTCTTTAAAGAATCCACGTACTGTTGATGATCCTTGAAAAATATTCTTTAAAAAATCCACGTATTGTTGATGATCCTTGAAAAATATTCTTTAAAAAATCCACGTACTGTTGATGATCCTTGAAAAATATTCTTTAAAAAATCCACGTACTGTTGATGATCCTTGAAAAATATTCTTTAAAAAATCCACGTACTGTTGATGATCCTTGAAAAATATTCTTTAAAAAATCAACGTACTGTTGATGATCCTTGAAAAATATTCTTTAAAGAATCCACGTACTGTTGATGATCCTTGAAAAATATTCTTTAAAGAATCCACGTACTGTTGATGATCCTTGAAAAATATTCTTTAAAAAATCCACGTATTGTTGATGATCCTTGAAAAATATTCTTTAAAAAATCCACGTACTGTTGATGATCCTTGAAAAATATTCTTTAAAAAATCCACGTACTGTTGATGATCCTTGAAAAATATTCTTTAAAAAATCCACGTACTGTTGATGATCCTTGAAAAATATTCTTTAAAAAATCCACGTACTGTTGATGATCCTTGAAAAATATTCTTAAAAAAATCCACGTACTGTTCTTTAAAAAATCCACGTACTGTTGATGATCCTTGAAAAATGTTCTTTAAAAAATCCACGTACTGTTGATGATCCTTGAAAAATATTCTTAAAAAAATCCACGTACTGTTCTTTAAAAAATCCACGTACTGTTGATGATCCTTGAAAAATGTTCTTTAAAAAATCCACGTACTGTTGATGATCCGTGAAAAATATTCTTTAAAAAATCCACGTACTGTTGATGATCCTTGAAAAATATTCTTTAAAAAATCCACGTACTGTTGATGATCCTTGAAAAATATTCTTTAAAAAATCCACGTACTTTTGATGATCCTTAAAAAATATTCTTTAAAAAATCCACGTACTGTTGATGATCCTTGAAAAATATTTTTTAAAAAATCCACGTGCAGTTGATGATCCTTGAAAAATATTCTTTAAAAAATCCACGTACTGTTGATGATCCTTGAAAAATATTCTTTAAAAAATCCACGTACTGTTGATGATCCTTGAAAAATATTCTTTAAAAAATCCACGTACTGTTGATGATCCTTGAAAAATATTCTTTAAAAAATCCACGTACTATTGATGATCCTTGAAAAATATTCTTTAAAAAATCCACGTACTGTTGATGATCCTTGAAAAATATTCTTTAAAAAATCCACGTACTATTGATGATCCTTGAAAAATATTCTTTAAAAAATCCACGTACTGTTGATGATCCTTGAAAAATATTCTTTAAAAAATCCACGTACTGTTGATGATCCTTGAAAAATATTCTTTAAAAAATCCACGTACTATTGATGATCCTTGAAAAATATTCTTTAAAAAATCCACGTACTGTTGATGATCCTTGAAAAATATTCTTTAAAAAATCCACGTACTGTTGATGATCCTTGAAAAATATTCTTTAAAAAATCCACGTACTGTTGATGATCCTTGAAAAATATTCTTTAAAAAATCCACGTACTATTGATGATCCTTGAAAAATATTCTTTAAAAAATCCACGTACTGTTGATGATCCTTGAAAAATATTCTTTAAAAAATCCACGTACTATTGATGATCCTTGAAAAATATTCTTTAAAAAATCCACGTACTGTTGATGATCCTTGAAAAATATTCTTTAAAAAATCCACGTACTATTGATGATCCTTGAAAAATATTCTTTAAAAAATCCACGTACTGTTGATGATCCTTGAAAAATATTCTTTAAAAAATCCACGTACTGTTGATGATCCTTGAAAAATATTCTTTAAAAAATCCACGTACTGTTGATGATCCTTGAAAAATATTCTTTAAAAAATCCACGTACTGTTGATGATCCTTGAAAAATATTCTTTAAAAAATCCACGTACTGTTGATGATCCTTGAAGAATATTCTTTAAAAAATCCACGTACTATTGATGATCCTTGAAAAATATTCTTTAAAAAATCCACGTACTGTTGATGATCCTTGAAAAATATTCTTTAAAAAATCCACGTACTATTGATGATCCTTGAAAAATATTCTTTAAAAAATCCACGTACTGTTGATGATCCTTGAAAAATATTCTTTAAAAAATCCACGTACTGTTGATGATCCTTGAAAAATATTCTTTAAAAAATCCACGTACTGTTGATGATCCTTGAAAAATATTCTTTAAAAAATCCACGTACTGTTGATGATCCTTGAAAAATATTCTTTAAAAAATCCACGTACTGTTGATGATCCTTGAAAAATATTCTTTAAAAAATCCACGTACTGTTGATGATCCTTGAAAAATATTCTTTAAAAAATCCACGTACTGTTGATGATCCTTGAAAAATATTCTTTAAAAAATCCACGTACTGTTGATGATCCTTGAAAAATATTCTTTAAAAACTCCACGTACTGTTGATGATCCTTGAAAAATATTCTTTAAAAAATCCACATACTGTTGATGATCCTTGAAAAATATTCTTTAAAAAATCCACGTACAGTTGATGATCGTTGAAAAATATTCTCTAAAAAATCCACGTACTGTTGATGATCGTTGAAAAATATTCTTTAAAAAATCCACGTACTGTTGATGATCGTTGAAAAATATTCTTTAAAAAATCCACGTACTGTTGATGATCCTTGAAAAATATTCTTTAAAAAATCCACGTACTGTTGATGATCCTTGCAAGAAGATTCTTAAAAAAATCCACGTACTATTGATGATCCTTGAAAAATATTCTTTAAAAAATCCTCGTACTGTTGATGATCCTTGAAAAACATTCTTTAAAAAATCCACGTCTGCTGAAGATCCTTGAAAAATATTCTTTAAAAAATCCACGTACTGTGGATGATCCTTGAAAAATATTCTTTAAAAATCCACGTACTGTTGATAATCCTTGAAAAATATTTTTTAAAAATCCACGCAGGTTGATCCTTAAAAAAATATTTTTATTCTTGATCCTTTAAAAAATATTCTTTAAAAAATTCACGGTGGTTTAAGGGTTAACTGTCAAACGCAGTGGTCCATAAAACGTTGAAAGGATGTGTACATACATTATGAGTGATGAATTCAATTTTGAAATGATATCGACTGCATAGCTAACTACAATGGTGGCACATAGCCTGCAGTATCACCAGCACCAAACCAGACACATTTCAATTTTTTCGTTTTTTTCAATTTCCCCAAAGGCCTAGACAATGCGAGCTATTGATTGAATACAAAACAAAAAACTAAATCTCCCACTTTTAACTAACATTCATCCAACATTCATTCATTTTGTACCTCTGTTTTCCATTTACCTTCTGTCTATTTCAGGTTGATGGTGAAGAGACTATCGCTTTGCAGTTAAGCTTCCTACGTTTGCCCTGCGCCACACAATACATCAAAATACGTGATGGACCATCATTATCATCGACTTTGTTGATAGAGTTACAGGGTGGTGGTGGTGGCAGGGGAATTGGGGTTGCTGGTAGCAGCAGCAACCCAACTGGAGCCACAACAGCCAAGGGAAATGACAATTCACCTGTTATTGTGGAATCCAGCGGAGCACAATTGTTGTTGGAATTCTTTGCCGGTGAGGATGGCAGCGGTGGCAGCATTGCAAACAATACTGAAATTCATACGGGCCTGATATGTACTGGTGGTTTTTTGGCTAATGTGGAACAAATTGGTAGGTGATTTTTAGCTGAGGCATTATTTGTTGAATTTTAAATCTGTGAAATTTTCTTTTCAGGAAAAAATTCCACCGCCTCCTCAAAACCTGTAATGGCTGCCACCGGCTTAACCGTGAAAAGTAGAGCATTTCTTCAAAAACCTAAACTGAAAACGAAATTTACCTTGGTCCATTTGAGTGCCATTGTTTTTGCCAGTATCATTATTCTAATAAGTGCTTTGTTGGGTAAGTTTCCTCGCCCCCCATTTACCTTCTATATACTTAAATGAATTTCTCCCCCAGGCGCCCAATATGTGGTACGTTATCGCAAATATCATTTGGCCATAGCTAAGCGACGGGATGAAGGTTCCCGCCTCCACACACCGAGTGCATCAATGAATTCACTGGCCAGCCCTCCATCGAGAGCCATATCCACAACCACCCTTATTTCGGAAGTGATTTATATGGTAAAAATGCGTCCTAAACATCAGTTGAGGCACTCCATACTCCGTGAGAGTGTTGATGCTGAGAATTTGGCAAGGGAAACGGAGATGAATGAGAAGATTGTTAAGGAACCAACCATTAAGAGGTGAGCAGGAGTGCGAAATGAGTCATGTTGGTCCGTGAAAAAATATTCTTTATAATTCTTATAATAGGGGATTGGTGGTCTTTAAAAACGTTCTTAAAAAATCCATGTTTTCAAGGACTTCGGTTTCTTGAAAAGTATTCTTTGAACAATTTATGTTTTAAAGAAAAAATATTTGTTTAAAAATCCACATTTTCCATTACGAAAAAACTAATTATAATTTCTTTCTTGAAAAAGTTGAAAAAAAAACAAGTAAGAAAAGCGTTAAGTTCGGTCGGGCCGAACTTTTTATACCCTCCACCACAAATTTCAGCCATTTCGGTGGATTAATGTGGTCACAACCTTCAAAATACCGAAATTCGGAAGGTACCGTTCTATGGGGGCTATATGATGGCGTGGACCTATACCTACAAATTTCTGGGGGAAAGTTTTATACGCCTAAAGAAGACTAAATACCAAATTTCAGCCATATCGGTGTGATAATGAGGCTAAAACGTTCAAAACATCGAAAATCGGGAGATATTGTATTATGGGGGCTATATCAACACGTGGACCTATATAAACATGTTATGGTAGAAATGTTTCTTAGCCTCTGGAAACACAAAATACAAAGTTACAACCGATTCTTTGGTCAAATGGGTCTAATACATTCAAAATATATTAAAATGACGCGTACTTTATATGGGGCCTTATATGGGGGCTATACCAAAACGTGGACCTATATAACCCAACTTTGGTAGGAATATTTTTTGGCCTCTGGAGACACAAAATACCAAATTACAACCAATTCTGTGGTCAAATGGGTCTAATACATTCAAAATATATTGAAATGACGCGTACTTTATATGGGGCCTTATATGGGGGCTAAACCAAAACGTGGACCTATATAACCCAACTTTGGTAGGAATATTTTTTGGCCTCTGGAGACACAAAGTACCAAATTACAACCAATTCGGTGGTAAAATGGGACAAATATCTTCAAAATTCCTTAAAACGACGACGCGTCACGCGTCATTTTGTATGGGGGCTATACGAAAGAGTGGACCTACATAACCCACTTTCAATACCAAAAGTCCTACGTACAAATAATGGATTTTCCCAAAATTTCATCAACCTACGTCAATCCGTTCGGACGCTAGAGTGATTTCCACAGACGGACAGACGGACAGACGGACAGACGGACGGACATGGCTATATCGATGTAGAATTGCACGCTGATCAAGAATATATATACTTTGTGGGGTCTACAATGGTTATTTCGAGTAGTTACAAACGTAGTGACAAACTTAATATACCCCCATCCTATGGTGGAGGGTATAAAAATAGGTAAACATGGGTTGAAGCCAACGTGTCTTTTTTTGTTTTCTCTTGATTTGTGAGTAAATCACACTTCTCTCAATTTTCCTGTCAAAGTAAAAGTAGAAGCAAACTAAATAAGGATCATCTCACTAATGTATGACTTTTCAAAATTGGATCTGCTTCTACCATTAAATGATGCTGACATTTTGAAGCCAGATTTACAGTGTTTTTTGAAATGTTCTTCTAATTTCATTCCGCAAACAGGTTTTTCAAAAAATCGTATATAGGATTGTAGAACTCGCGATTCTGAGTTATTTGATATATGTGCCGTGAATGTAGTCTACACAGCTTCATAGAAATCTGCATCCAAATACGGAAATTTTGTGTGAACATTTTTCTAAAAATCATATTTTTCGGGCCTAATTTTTACAATTGCCATTCGAATTCCTTGTACTTGATTGCACATTTTAGTTTTTTACGTTCCGGATCCAATAAATCATTCCCCGTGAAAATCCATCTACTAAAACGCGAGTTACGATAAATTCCAAAGTAGAAAAATCACCTAAAAATGTTTTTGAAAATATCGCGTATTTTATCGCGTTTTCTGCGGTTCGTTTCCACTGCAATGAAACAACTAGTACAGCATCTTCGTTTTAGCGGAAACAGAGATTTGAAAACTTCAATGATAAGGGAGCTACATTCATTTTATCCCAAAAAATAGTGTGGGATGCTACATCCACGGTTCCTGACTGATCGCCTTGAAATAGATATATATATCGATGTAGATTTTCATGATGAACATTGAAATCGGATGCGGACAAAAATTGTATTCACTTTGCGCAAATTAGCGATATTTTATAGGTTTTTTAGTGCTAAGATGCAGCCGATGCTACATCTTAGCCTCCAAATTAAATTTCGAAAAATATATACAAATTAAAAGATATGGTCTTGCTGTACATGAAAATCACATGCGGACAACATGATTTTGATAATTACGCGATTTACACGTATTTAAAAATGCATAGAAATTAAAATTGGTTATGTGACCCCTATTTCCATTTCAGAAGCCTTGAGTTATATCCTCAGCAACCCAATTATCTTCCTCAATAGAAAAGCTTTTATATTAATGTCTATAAAGCAAAATCCGTATATTTTAATTGGAGATTTAAGCAAAATGAAGGAAGTATTCCTATAGATTTTTCCAAAATTTTATACTACATAATGAATGTGAAAAAATATTTTTTCAAACAAAAATTATTTTTTTAACCAAAATATGTGTTTATTTTGGCTGTGACATCGAAACTATAATACCAATTTGTATGATTTTAGTCTCATTTGATTCGCCGTGAAGTTTTGCTCCCATACGATTTTTTTTCGTAATTTTATAGTGGGTAAATGGACCTTTATTTTGAAAGATGTTGACTTACATTCAATAATTTATCAATTTATTATACATTTCGCGAGTACTGAGTAACATTTAACAAATATTATGCAATCTACTAACTGAATCCACTTCCACATAACTTTTTAGTAGCAATTGCTTGCGGTAAAATGATTAGCGTTTTTATAATAATTTTTTCTTTAAAACGAAAATAAAACCGCCATAACTTTTGTCCGCATCAACAAAAAACAGGCTCGCGAGCGGATTCGTACTGAGAATTTGTTTCTTAACCTATGTACCAAAAATCTTTGATGTAGCGCGAAAAAAAATTTAACATTTTTTTAGAAATGGAATATGAAATATTTGACAACATTCGTGATATACACTTTCATACGGGCAAAATGTGCCTCATCGAAATAATGGTTTTAGACCCCAAGTATGTTTGGACGAAATGTGTTTCACACAATTTGGAGTCGATTGAGCAATGTCCGTCCGTCTGTCTGTCCGTCTGCCTGTCTGGCTGGCTGGAGCGCACGATAACGTTGGCTTTCGTAATATTTTGTCCAAACTTAGTTTAAGTTCGAAGATGGGTTATATCGGTCCACTCCTTCCGGTACCTCCCCCACAAAAGTTCGAAAATGTTCGAAAAATTTGTACGTACGATAACTCTTGAAGGGAGTAACCGATTTGGTCCATACTCTGCAAATCGTGAAATGTCTACCAGACTTAGATGAGCTTCCAATATGGACTTAATCGGTCCAATCCTTCGGATACCTCCCACGCAAAATTTGGGATAAGTTCAGTTTAGGAGCTGCTCTCGAATCACTTTGATTTTTGTTTTAGCAACTTGTATTCACTGCCCCCCCATACGACGGTACAAGTTTCATCAGGGGCAAGTCCACACTTCCTGCGAAAATGGCCTGAAAGTTGCAAAAAACCCCTATGACACCGTCTGAGGTGGTTGGAGCGCAAGATAACTCTCGAACGGATCTGCCGATTCGGTCCAAAATTTGGCCTTAGTAATATTATGTCCAAACATAGTTTAAGTTCGAAGATATCGAAGATATCGGTCCACTCCTTCAGGTACCTTCCCCACAAAAGTTCAAAAATGTTCGGAAAAATTATTCGTACGGTAACTCTTGAAGGGAGTGGCCGAATTGGTCCATACTTTACACGTCCTAATATATGTACCAGATATAGATCATGTTCAAATATGGACTATATTTGTCCACTCCATCCGGTACCTCCCACACAAAATTTCGGATGAGTTCACCTTAAGACCTGCAATCGAATCACTTTGATTTTTGTTGAAGCAACATGCATTCGCTGCCTCAATTACGATGGTAGAAGTTTTTTCAGGGGCAAGTCCATACTTCTTGAACAAACAGCCCGAAGGGTGTAAAAATCTCCTATGGCACCATATACAGTGGGTGGAGATCCACTTCCATAATGGTCAATGTCGATCTATTCCTTTAAGTATCTCCTCCGCAAAACTTTTGATTTTTAATCCTAATCAACATTTTTGTCGTTTCATACATCCAAAATATGTTTTTTTTTCGGAAAAATTGTTTTGATATGCACAGGCTGAGGGTATATCTCTGTCGGCAAAGCTGACTGATACTTTTTTACTTGTTTTTTATACCCTCCACCATAGTATTAATTTTGTCATTCCGTTTGTAACACATCGAACTAATCGACCCTATAAAGTATATATATTCTTGATCAGGATAAAATTCTAAGACGATCTAGACATGTCCGTTTGTCCGTCTGTCTGTTGTAATCACTCTACCGTCCGCAATAATTGAGATAGAGTGCTGAAATTTTGCACCCGAGGGTCTTTTTTCCATAGGCAGGTCAAGTTCGAAGATGGGCTATATCGGTCCATTCTTTGGTATAGCCCCCATATAACGGTACCTCCGGATTTGAGGCATTTTGACGTTATTCGCCACCTTTGCAGACCGAATTAGCTATAATTTGGCACTTAGGGTTCCTAGTGATCAACAAACTTATATCCCAAAGCATATGGGCATAAGTCCATGTTTTGGTATAGTCCCATATAACGGTACCTCCCGATTTTCGGTATTTTGACAATTTTAGCTGCAATTTTAAACCGAACTAGCTGTAATGATCGGTATTTTAAGAATTTTAGCTACAGTTTTGTCTATTCAAAAATAATCGTCAATATAGGTCCATGTTTTGGTATATCCCCCCATATAACTGTACCTCCCGATTTTCGGGAATTTTCAGTGATCACGAAATTTCTTCATTAAAATTCGTCAACATGGGTCCATTTTTGAGAGTCTACATTGTTTTGATGAAACTACCCTCAATGTGACTCTATAAATTCCTATAAGCTATAAAAGTTTTCCGCCAAAAAATTTAAAGATAGGTTGACTCTTTGATACAGCCCCGTAGGTGGTACCTTTCACCTAGTTGAACACATTTTTTTAGATTATATTAGATAACACTGTGCAACAAAATGGATGTGAAAGTCTGGGGTACGGAAAATGAAAGGCCTTGGTGAGTATATTATTAACCCCGAAGGACAGATCCGCCGTGAGTCGAACTTCCGCGTTATGGCGTGATGAAATTTTTGTTAGAGACCCTGTGTGCCATCAGAAATTAGCGTTATATCTTTGTTCACTGTTGCTTAAGTGCTCTACAAAAACAACAAACAAAGATATAATACTAATTCATGATGGCTTACAGGGTCTCTTGCAAAAACTTCATCACTCCATAACGCGGAAGTTCGACTCACGGCGCATCTGTCCTTCGGGTTTTTTTAATATACACACACTAAGGGCTTTCATCTCCAAAAGGAATTATCTCTGCCCCAACATTTGTGTTCACAGTGTATTTTAAGCAATAGTGGGTGGCAGTAGTATTATATATATTATCGAAATGTTGTTCCACCTAAAATTGTGAAAGGTCCCTAATTATTCCATTTTAATTAAGACTATTTTATGGTGGAGGGTATAAAAAGTTCGGCCCGGCCGAGCTTAACAACTTTTTACTTGTTTTTAAAATGCACATCCTTAAAAAAATATTTTTTTCAAATACATATCCATGAAAAGTAGTTTTTTAAAAATCCACATCCTTAAGAAATATTTTTAAAATCGGTGTCCATAAAAATATATGAAAAATATTAATTCCAGGTCCCAACAAAGGTCCAGGTCCCTGAAGCAATATTTGCTAAAAATCCACGTTTTTGAAAAATATTTTCTTAAAATCCGAGTCCTTAATTTTTTTTTAAATCCAGGTCCTTCAAAACATATATTTTTTAAAAATCTTCGTCCTTGAAGATGTTTTTGTTTAATCCCCGTCCTTGGAAAAATATCTTCAAAAATCCTCGACATTGAGGATTTCAACGTCCTTAAGAAATATTTTTGTAGGATCCACGTCCTTAAAAATATCTTTTTTTAAATACACCTTCTTTAAAAAATATTTTTAAATCCACGTCGTTCATAAAATATTTTTTTTTAAATCCAGGTCCTTGAAAAAATATTTTTTTAAAAATCTTTGTCCTTGAAAATGTTTTTTTTAACCATGACCTTGGAAAAATGTTTTTAAAAATCCTGGTCCTTGAAAAAATATTTTCTAAAAATCCATGACCTAGAAACTAATTTCTATAAATCCATGTCCTTGAAAAAATATTTTCTTTTGAAAATCCAAGTCCTTAAAAAAATATTTTCTAAAAATTCGCCTACTTGAAAAATGCTGTTTTAAAAATCCACGTCCTTGAAATGTTTTTTTATAAAAATTACATTTTTCGTCTTCTTCCACAGTGTTGATGAACTTGGCAGCACTGGTTCCATTGTGACTCTGCGCAATGAAATCATATCCCCCACCACCGAGACGTTAAGTCGTACTCCCTCCACCGAAGACGGTTTGGTAAATGGTACACCCACTGATTCGTCGAATGGTGAAGAAGATGAAAATGATCCCAAGCATGCCACTTTGAAGCGGAAGGATAGTGCCAAGGATTCCGAGAGTATTATATCATCAGGAATGTCCTCGATCTGTAATAGCCCACCAATGAATACCAAGCGAAGTAGTAAATATTCGGAGCGGTATGATGCTGCCACTCTAAAGATGACCAATTCCTATATGGAAGAGAAAACCGATTGTGAGTCGCTGAAATCGATAATAATTCACCAACAGCAGCAGCAACAGAGGAGGCAACCTCGGTGCAGCAGTGTTAATTTGACAAATGTAAGTTTGGACCAGTTTTAGAGGCTACGAAGGGACTAAATTTTTATTAAAATGTTCTTTTTGTCTTTTAGGGCTGCTATTCCCCTGCCTCCAGCATCATCAGCTCGGCCACCATACGGAGCACAAATGCCAAGGAAAGCAAAGAGAAACAAAACCGCAAAAAGTTATTGGCCAGACCAGGTTCTGAATTCTCGTTGGGAAATCAAGAGGATTTTGAGTTGGATTATTACGACTACAATGTCACAAATGCGGAAGCGGTGCCGGGTTCTTTCTTGGGCATGGATCCTGCCTATTTAATATGGATACCACCATTTGATGATATACCCGATTCCCCGGAGCGAGATGATGATAAAACCCCAGAACCCATGCCAGATGAAAATCAACCCCTCTATGAAGATATTAAAATGCCGAAATATGGCCACTATCTCAGTCCCCACAGCAACACAAATTCCAGCAACAATACTACCACAAATACCAGTCCCATATCAGATGAACTTTCCCCCCTGAATAGTAATTTCCATTCCAAGGCAACCACACCCTCCGAAACAGATTTGAAAAATTGCCTAATACGTAAGGCCATTTCCTCGTCAAATTCTCAAAATTCCTCCAAACACTCAACACCATATCTATCACGCAAAAAACGTAAAACTGCCAGGCAACAATCCAAATCCTCAATGTCATTGGGTTGCAATGAGGAGGAAGAATCAATTCCCTTGAAAGAATTAAATGTAACTAAGTCGGCCAGAAATTTGCTGCTGCGTCAAGAAATTCAGCTACAACAAGTGGAACCAGAAACCATTTTAGAAACCGATTCCATGAATGGTTCTTATATCGAGAAGGAAACAACGGTGGTTAAATCACCAAGTGATTTACAAAATTATACCGATATCCAATTTGCCGATGCTGATAGTGATGAAAGTGATCCAGAAATATCGTCCATAGGACAAAAAGAGAAACAGCGCAAATTATCGGCTAAAGAAATTTTAGCTGAAGAGTGTAAAATTGTGCGTGATATGAAAAAGGTGAGCGGAACACTGCTGCAGCAGCAGCAACAACAAACGCTTACAATGAAAAGGACACAGGTTTAAAAGGGGGAGGGAAGGAACGAAGGTTTTAGGGTGTGATAAGGACATAAAGGGTTTAAAATAGAGCTCTCTTTACAAATAGAGACGAATATTTATTGCAAAATAAAAAAGTTCAACGTTAGGCGCCATTTATGTTTAATTAGTGGGAAAGATCCGTATTACCTGACATGTCGTTTAAATTCTATGTTAATAGGTATCCCATAATTCTAAATCCAGAATTTAATTCAGAATAAAATATAGAAGTTTTATATTGTTCTACTTCAGAAAGGTAGAAGTTAAGTAGTTCCGGAAATATCACCTCCGTATTGGGGAACTCCTCTTTTATTTTACGGGTCTTTGACTCAGAACTCCATAAACGACGTTTCAAACGCGACAGGGGGAAGTCTTTTCTATGTCCTCGAACATATTGGCAAGGTTGATGGTATCGAATGTCTAGAGACATACAAAGACCCTTTAAGGTCTTCTGCAGAGGGAAGAAGCTCGTTTAAGGTTTTCTAAAAACAGATGAAAACCTCTTATGTTTTATCGAGCAAAGAAAGCCTTCTAAGTTATTTTATAGGAAGACTTCTTAAGGTCTTCTGTAGACAGAATAGGACTTTCTAAGGTTTTTCATAGGTAGAAGTAGTTCTTCTGAGGACTTCTAAGGACAGTGAATGGTATTTTAAGATCTCCGAAGGTTTTCTAAGGACAGAAGAAGACCATCTAAGATTTTCAATACGCAAAAGAAAACCTTCTCAGGGCTTCTAAGGATGGTAGAAGCCCTTCCAAGATTCTAAGGTATCCTGCAGGTAGAAGAAGACATTGTAAGGTATTTTTTGCTCAGGCCAAGGCCTTCTAAGGTCTTCTATAGGCAGAAGAAGAATAAAAGAATATTTTCTAAGGTAGAATAAGTCCTTCTGATGTCGTCTATAGGCAGAAGAAGACTTTTATGGTCTTCCATAGGCAAAATAATACTTTCTGGGGCCTTCCAAGGACGGAAGAAGGCCTTATAATATAGAAGAAGTCCTTCTGACGGCTTCTATATGCATAAGAAGAACAGAAAATAATTTCTATGGACAGAATAATACATTCTTAGGTCTTCTATAGCCAGGGGAAGTCCTGCTAAGGTCTTCTAAGTGCCGAAGACGGCCGTCTAAGGTCTCTTAAGTGCAGAGGAAGACCGTCTAAGGTATTTTAAAAACAGAAGAAGTTCTTCTAAGCACTTCATTAGGCCTTTCGATGTCTACAGTACGCAAAAGAAAACATTCTTAGGTGTTCTTAGAATGGATGAAACCATTCTTTGGTGTTAGAAGTTACAAAGTTACGGAGATATCATCCCGCCTTGGGGAACTCCCTGTTTCATTTTACGGGTCTTCGATTTCTTCCACTCAGAACTCCATAAACGACGTTTCAAACACGGCTGGAGTGAAGTCTTCTCTATGTCCACGAATATATTGGCATGGTTGACGATATCGAAAGCCTTCGTTAGGTCAAGAGCCACCATGACTGTTAAGGTCTTCTATAGATATACGAAGATCATTTAAGGTCTTCTACAGAGGGAAGAAACTCGTTAAAGTTCTTCTACAGACAGAAGAAGTCTTCATAAGGTTTCCTATAGGCAGAAGAAGTTATTTTAAGGTCTTCTAAGGAAAGAGAAACATGTGAAGGTTTTCTAAGGACAGAAGAAGACCAATAGACAAAAGAAGACCTTCTGAGACCTTGTAAGAATGTGGAAGGCCTTCACAGGTCTCCTATAGGTAGAAGAAGACATTGTAAGGTTTTTTTCTTCAAACTAAAGCCTTCTAAGGTCATCTATAGACAGAAGAAAATCTTTTAAGGACAGAAGAACGCCATCTAAGGCAGAAGAACTCTTTATAATGTCATCTGTAGGCAAAAGAAGACTTTTTGAGGTCTTCCAAGGACAGAAGAACACCTTCTGGCGTAGAAGAAGTCCTCCTGAGGTCTTCTATAAGCAGAAGAAATCCTTCAGAGGTCTTCTGTAGGCAAAAGAAGACCTTCTGATATCTTCTAAGGTCAGAAGAATACCTTCTGAGGTCTTCTATAGGCAGAAGAAGAATTCTATGTGTAGAAGAATACCGTCTTAGGTCTTCTATAGGCAAAGGAAATCCTGCTAAGGTCTTCTAAGACCAGAAGAAGACCGTTGAAGGTCTTCTAAAAACAGAAGAAGGCTTTCTAAGGACTTCTATAGACCTTCTGATGTCTTCAATACGCAAAAGAAAAACATTCTGAGGTTTTCTAAGGATAGACGAACCCTTCTTAGGCAGAAAAAGAACTTCTTATGTATTTTATGAACAGAAGAAGAATTCTTATGTCTTCTATAGGCAGAGGAAATCCTGCCAAGGTCTTCTTAGAACAGAAGAAAACTCTCTAAAGTCTTTTAAGGACAGAAGAAGACCTTCTAAGGACTCCTGATGTCTTCAATAGGCAAAAGAAAACATTCTGAGGTCTTTTAAGGATAAATGAAAACCTTTTTAGGTCCTCCATAGACAGAGGAAATCCTTCGAAGTTTTTCTGGGGACAGAAGTACACCATCTAAAGTCACCTATGGACAGAAAAGAAATGTTGCAAGGTCTTCTACGGATATATAAAGACCTTCTTAGATCTTCTGTTGACAGAAGAACACCTTCTTAGGTATTCTTTGGACAGAAAAAGACTTTCAAAGATCTTCTATGAACAGGAAAATGGCTTCTAATGTCTTTCGTGGATGGCAGTAGTCCGTGTAAGGTCTCCTTTAGACAGAAGACATTCCAACAGCTTCTTTAGGCAGAACAAGGTATTCTATGAACGAAAGACGACCCCTTAAGAACGTCTTCAGACAGAAGATTTTTTAGGCCTCGACAGATATAAATATGGCCTTTAATGCTGCAACTGGAAAATAGACTCTCATCATGGAGAAGGAGTAGGGTCGTTCGAATCTTTGCTACTGGCAACAGGTGGAAAATCGGCTACAACGATTCACTTTTGCTGACATACTTGCCCTCTGCAAACTTTCTAGGTTTCTGGTACAATATGGGTGTCTTAGGATAAATTGAAGACACATGTCAAATTCTCAACTCACCCCGCTACATCCCGTTGCTTAACCATTACCACTGAGATTCCGTATGGGCCCAACGTTTTAAGTGATTTCTCGTTTCGAATGGCATCGGCAACATAGCTATATCGTAAATTGGGCAATCGCAAAGAGGGATCATATACGGTGTAACACACTCCTATTCGCCACATCACTCTCTTTATAAACGGCCGGTTAAATTAACAGGTGCTCCTCTCGGAATCCGTCACTGTCACGCCGTTAAATGTATCAGACGTTCTATCATCATTCATTCCCGGATACGAGAGTGATTTAAACGTTGCCCTCAATTTACTTAATCCTGTAGCAATGTTACATTGCTTCAGGTGGTCAAGAGACTTTTTCCGCTTACGCTCGACTATTAACCTGTTGATTTCAAGACTAAGCTTCCCATTTTTTGGTTTCTGCAGCTCTTCGCGCGCATTTACTATTTGGTCTAATTTCGGGTATTCGACCAGCAAGTTGGAAGCAAGCGGCTAAAGCTGTGATGATGTGCGGGAAAATTCTCTCAGATACCCGATAATCTGAGGGGGGGTGTGGAACTATCAGCTTCTGATCAATTCTCTGAACATTTGGCAATCAGTCTCCATGCCTCTGCTGAAAAATTTGGTCTAATTTCGGGTATTCGACCAGGAAGTAGGAAGCAAGCGTCTAAAGCTGTGATGATGTCCGCGAAAATTCTCTCAGATACCCGAAAATCTGAGGGAGGGTGTGGAACTATCAGCTTCTGATAAATTCTCTGCTTTTCCACGGTTCAGAAAAAACTGAGGTCAGAGGTTATGAAGACGGCTGATCAGTTAGCGGAGAGGAAGATAGATAGGGTTACAAGAAACGTCGTTTATGCCCTTATCATACTAGGAGCGTCATCGTTCACCATGCTTAATGTGGAGCTACCAATTTGCTCGGTCAGCGCTCTATGCATCTGGCCTAGGATGAAATGCCAAAGCTCATGAATTGAAATATCTTCGTAGAGTTGATGGCTGATAACATAGATAATTTCATGTTGGGCGCCATTTGACTTGCCAAATTGCAAAATTGATTTGTACTATCCTCGGAAAGTAGATTCAACAATGGTTAGGTCTGTACTGGACTAGTACAAGTCCTAAGGCAAGTTCTCCTCCTCAGCTTCTTGTACGATCCTTCCGCGAAAAGCTGTCGGCACCACAACTCCAATTGCTTTTTAAATAATTTATCTTCGGATTTATGTCCCAAAACATCCGTCAAAACTAAATTTGAGTAGATTTTTGAAGTGATGTTGCTTTTTGTTACAGTTTAAATTTTTTTAAACGTACGGCGTCCCTAATTCTTCCTGATTGTCAAATTGATTTGTGCTGTCCTTGGAAAGCAGATTCAACAACGGCTTCCCAATATCCTTCATTCCTATAGACTTTGCACTATATTTATTTCAATTTCTTTTATCCAGTTTTTAATTACACCAAACTCTTCTTTATTGTCAAATTGAATTGTCCTTGGAAAGCGGATTCAACAACAGTTTCCCGATTTTGTTTTAGATTTGAGTAGAGTTTTGGCGTGTTATGGATTTAGTTTGGAATATTGGCATCATTTCTCGGTACACACCAGGTTTATGTCTTTACTAAATAAACATTTTGTAACAATGTTACCATCATCATTGGTTAGAATAACACGACGATGATGGCAACGATTCAAGGATGAATGTAGGGTTTCCCCACAAAAAGTAAAATTTTTAATCAAATGCAAATCCTAATTTTTTACAGCCTGTTTCTGTATGTCGAAAAAAGAATGTGTGCGAAAGAAACATGTCCAACCTCTTGTGTGTTTTTCAAATTTGTTTTTTGTTTTGAAGCAAAAGCAAAGGTAAAATTATTTCGAAAACTACAGAAACTGGCTGTTAAATTTGTGCAAAAAATTCTAATTAAATTAAAATGTTTTCATTTTTCATTGAAAAGATTTTTAAAAAATCGCATCCTTAAAAGATTGTTCATAAAACAATCATGTCCTAAAAAATTTTCTTTAAAAATGTCAGTCCTTTCAAAAAATATTTTCTTTGTTCCAAAACCTGCAAGAGTCTACTATTTTGACATTTTTACATTGTTTCCTCTATAAATTTGACTGAAATTTCAAAAGTAATAGATTTTTGCTCTAGATTTGCGTAGAGTTTCGGCGTGTCATGGATTTATTTCAGTCCTTTTATCGAATTTAGAATTATACAGATTCAGTGACGCTCTACAGGTTTTTGCATCAATGGAGAGTTTTTCAATATTGTTTACCTTAACTATTCATCAATCAGGAAATTTCTACGATCATAAGGACGAACTGCCTTTTTCCTTGTAAATTTTATGTTTTCACCCAAAGCTTTAACCAAAATAGCTTCACCCAAAACCTAAAGAACCCCCAAACCAATCATTGTAACCCACATCACTTTGTAAATATTATTTAAAATCGTAGAACTAGAAAGTGTAATCTTAACAAGTGAAACCAGAAACCAAAGGATTTCGAATATTTTAAATATTAAAATTATTTATTAATTTACCAAATACAAAAAAGAACCCATTGCATATAAAAGCTGTGACTGTATAATTCATATATTTAAAAAAATAAATCTTAATTTGATCTCATTTAGAAACTAAGTTTAGTAGTAGAAGTTACTTTTTTTAATATTAAACCTGTGAACCCACAATTCCTCTATAAAGGAAAAAATATCTGAAGAAACATTACCGAACACTGTACCTCTATCTTTCAACACTTTCCCAAAAATAATCACTCTAGAATTAAAATCCACAAAATAAATTAAAGTAAAAGATACAAATATATATCACACATTTAAGGATTATACGGTAAATAAAAATGATATTCAAATATAAAGCAAAAAATTATAAATACACACATTAAAAAATATACATTTTTAAATAATTCAATTGAGAAAAGACTTTAATTTTCCATAATTAATTTACGCTTATTTCCTATTGCAAACAAAGAAAAAATTGACTATATGAAAACCCTCCACAAAAAAATATGCAAGCTAACGATTTTATTTATTAATAAAATATTTATAAAATTTTTATTTAATTTTGGAAGAAATTTTTTTAATTTTCAAAATTAGTTAAAATGAAATTTTAGCGGCCTTGTGATTATTTTTATAAATTATTTTTGTTTTTCGTTATTTACGTATGTATTTTATTTAATAGTTTTTATGAATGCAACAAATTCTAGTCAATTTTACCTTGAATATATTATTTATTTATTGCAAAAAAAAAAAAAATAATTTTAAGTATTAGTTTTTAAATTTATTTTTAAGGTGGCAATAATATAATTTATTAATTAATTATTATTAATTAAGTTAGAAAATAGTTACAGTGAAAAAGTAAGAATGAAGGACGACGTATGCGAAATATTTTAATCTGTGCTAGGAACAGAAGACTTTATGTGGATAATAAGCCCAGGTGTAATTGTTGTTTAAGGGTGGTGATAATATTGGCATAATTTTTCGTTACACACCAGGTTTATGTCTTTACTAAATATAACTTTTTGTGATGACGTTGCCATCATTATTACATAGAATAACACAATGATGTTGGCAATGATTCAAGGATGATTCTACACTAGATTGTCCACAGAAAAATATAACATTTTTACATTTTGATCCAAAAAAATCCAAATTATATTAAAAATACATGTCCAATTCTTCCTTAAAAAGTAAAAAATAGTGTAATTCAAAAAATATTATTTTAAAGCTTCATATCCTTGAAAATTTGTCTTTAAAAGAACAAAGAATATTAAAAAGACGTGAATTCTATTTTAAAATAAATTATTTAAAAAACATTCTCTCAAATAAAATGACGTCTTTCAAAAAAAAAGTAATTGAAAAATATTTGTCTTTAAAAATGTCATTTTCTTCAAAACTATTCTTTAAAAATGTCACGATTTACAAAACTATATAAAAAACATTGGAGTTCTTTTAAAAATATTCTTTATAATATCAGCGTAATCGAAAATATATTTTTTCCTTACGTTTTTATTATCACGTCCAGAAGGGCAGATTCTTCAGTTTTGTTTTTTTTTTTTTAAATTACGACTTACAAAAATATTTCAAAATCATGGGTGTTCTTCTAAAAATATTCTTTCAAATATCAACATAATCAAAAAAAGAGAGACGAGATTTTACTGTCCATTCACGTGCCCTAAAAAAAATATTTGTAAAAACCCTACGTTACTAAAAAAATTCTTATTTCCCATACAAAATTCATTTCCTTAAAAATTATTCTTTAAAAAATCCACGTCATGGACAAAAATGTTTTTCTTTAAAAAGTTGTTCTTTAAAAAATCCCCGTCATGGACAAAATTATTTTTCCTTGAAAATTGTTCTTTAAAAAATCCACGTCATTGACAAAAATATTTTTCCTTAAAAAATTGTTCTTTAAAAAATCCAAGTCATTGCCAAAAATATTTTTCCTTGAAAAATTGTTCTTTAAAAAATCCACGTCATGGACAAAAATATTTTTTCTTAAAAAATTGTTCTTTAAACAAGTAAGAACGGCGTTAAGTTCGGCCGGGCCGAACTTGTTATACCCTCCACCACAAGTTGTATTGAAGTAAAATGGAATAATTAGTTTCCTTTCGTGTATGAAGAAGACTTAATACTAAATTTTAGCAATTTCGGTAAAACAATGTGAGGCACCATTCTATGGGGGCTATTTCAAAACGTCGATCTATACGGACCGGCCGAACTTGTTATACCCTCCATCACAAGTTGTATTGAAGTAAAATGGAAAAATTAGTTTCCTTTCGTGTATGAAGAAGACTTAATACTAAATTTCAGCAATTTCGGTAAAACAATGTGAGGCACCATTCTATGGGGGCTATTTCAAAACGTCGATCTATACCGACAAATTTCTGACGGAAAGTTTTTAGGCTCAAAGAAGACTAAATACCAAATTTCCTATATTTCGGTAAGAGAATGTGGCTAAAACTTAAAAAATACCGAATATCAAGAAGTGAAGGGAGGTACCGTTCTATGGGGGCTATATCGAGACGTGGACCTATACCGACGAATTTTAGTCAGAAATGGGGCAATATGAAAGCGTGGACCTGTACAGACATATTTCTGGCGAACAGTTTTATATCACATTGAAGACTAAATACCAAGTTTCAGCCATTTTTGGTGGAATATTGAAGACACAACCTTCAAAATACGAAAAATCGGGAGGTACCTTTCCATGGGGGCTATATGAAGGCGTAGACCTATACCGACAAATTTAAAGGGGAAGTTTGAGTACCCCCAACGAAGTTTAAATACCAAATTTCAGCCATTTCGGTGGAATATTGAGGTCACAACGTTCAAAATACCGAAAATCGGGAGATACCGTTCTATGGGGGCTATATGAAGGCATGGACCGATACCGACAAAGTTCTGGGGGAAAGTTTTATACCACCAACGTAGACTAAGTACCAAATTTCAGCCCTTTCGGTGTGATAATGAAGCTAAAACCTTCAAAATACCGAAAATCGGGAGGTACTGTTCTATGTGGGCTATATGAAGGTGTGGACCGATACCGACAAAATTCTGGGGGAAAGTTTTATACCCCTAAAGAAGACGACGTACCGAATTTCAGCCATTTTGGTAGGATAATGAAGCTAAAACCTTCAAAATACCGAAAATCGGGAGGTACCGTTCTATGGGGGCTATATGAAGGTGTGGACCGATACCGACAAAATTCTGGGGGCAAGTTTTATACCCCTAAAGAAGACTACGTACTAAATTTCAGCCATTTTGGTAGGATAATGAAGCTAAAACCTTAAAAATACCGAAAATCGGGAGGTACCGTTCTATGGGGGCTATATCAAAACGTGGACCGATATATCCCATTTTCAATACCAACCATCCTGCAAGTAATAAAAACTTGTACCAAATTTTGACTCTCTATCTTTAAAATTGCGAGCTGTATCTTGATTTCAACAGACAGACGGACGGACGGACGGACGGACGGACAGACGGACATGGTCAAATCGACATAGAATTTTATGCTTATCAATAATATATATACTTTATTGGGTCTCCGACGAATATTTCGATGTGTTACAAACGGAATGACAAATTTAATTATACCCTCCATATGGTGGAGGGTATAAAAATCCACGTCATGGACAAAAAAAATTTTCTTTAAAAAATCCACGTCATGAACAAAAATATTTTTCCTGGAAAAATTGTTCTTTAAAAAAATTCAGTTTATTGACAAAAATAAATATCCTTTAAAAATTGTTCTTTAAAAAAATCCACTTACTTAATTGACAAAAATATTTTTCCTTGAAAAATTGTTCTTTAAAAAATCCACGTCATTGACAAAAATATTGTTCCCTAAAAAATATTCTTTAAAAAATCCAAGTCACTGACAATGATAATAATGACGAAAATATTGTTTCCCGAAAAATTATTCCTTAAAAAATCTACGTCATTGACAAAAATATTTTTCCAAGGAAAATTGTTCTTTAAAAATCCGCAAAAATTAACAAAAATATTCCTGCTGATAAAATTATTTTCTTCCTTTTTTAAATCCATGTCGTTTACAAAAATATTTTGCCTTGAAAAATTGTTCTTTAAAAATCCAAAATGTTTATCCTTGAATTTTGTCAACATCTTTAAATAGGATTCGTTCTTCGGTACTTGCACACATTTCGTCTACGTTGGTTCTTCGTCCCACATAACTTATTTTTATTTAATAAAATATAAGAAATTATATAATACTGTAGTGTTAAACATATTTATAAATGTATTTAAAAGTCTAAAAATTAATTCAAAACATATATTGCATAAAAAGACCACACATTGTATTTACGAAAATTAATATTATTTAGGAAATAAAATAAACTTATTTATATTAAATTGAATTATTTGTAAATAAAAAAGTAAAAGAAAATAAATAATAATTATTCAATAAAGACGATATTTAAAACCCATAAAATGATCAGTGTTATTTATAGAGTGAAGATTGTTAGAATAGCTTTGGAATCTTCTGTAGAAGGAAAATATCTTGAGAAGATCCCTCCTGGTATTTTATGACTGAAACCCCATTACATTACCCATTGACAGAAAATTTCTTTAGGGCTCTTTTTGTGAGACAAGCGACTTCTTGGGTTCTTCTACAGATCGAATAACACCCGAGGACTTCCATTGATGAAAGGCCACTTGAGGTATTATATAGACAGAAAGCCTCTTGAGTTCTCCTAAGGACAGAACACCTCTTCTACAGACAGAATACCTCTTAGAGTATTCTATAGACAGAAGTCCTCTTGAGGTCTTCTATAAACATGAAGCCTATTAAAATCTTCAATAACAGATTTTTTAAAAAAAAACCAAGTGTATGATTTTAAATCAAACCAAACTCTTACATTCTTTCTGAACGGGAAATATATTGAAAATGTCAATAACTTTTGCTATCTTGGTAGCAACATCAACCCGAGCTGCGGAGCAATTGACGATGTCGACATGCTCATCCAAAAAGCCAGAAGCGCGTTCTGCAGCCTAAAAAATATCTGGAACTCTGGGTTCATATTCTCCAAAATCAAAACTACACATATACGATGCCTGCGTCAAATCAGTACTACTGTATGGATCTGAAACCTGGGGCTGGATTCTTGTTCTATTAAAATTTGAAATGAAAAATAGTTGCTTTGTAATTCTTTTTAATTGACATTTCTGTCCTTTATAATTTTTTTTCATTTCACATTTTCATAGAACAAGAAGGCTAGTTAATGAAAATACTAAAAATAAACTGCAAGTTTTCACCAACAAATGTCTTCCAACATTCTCTAAAAATATGGTGGCCAAGGACCATTTCAAATGAAGACCTTCTTCAACTGGCTCAACAAGAATATATTAACACACAAATAAAACGACGTAAATACAACTGGATCGGCCACACACTCCGTAAGCCTTTTGATGATATATGCCACGAAACATTGAGTTGGAATCCTCAGGGTAATCGCAACAGAGAATCATTCATAATGAAAACGGGAAAACATTTAATGAGTTAAGATACATTGCATCGGATAGAGTAAGATGGAGATTCTTTGTAAATACTTTTTCTTCCTAATGGAATACGCTAATAAATAATAATAACAGAAAACCCCGTTATGTTTTCTATTAACAAAACATATACTTATGTCTACTGTTGTAGGCTGAAGGACTTTTGCGGTCTTCTATGGAAATAATACATTGTGAGGTCTTTTGTCTCAAGAAGTCTTCTATAGACAGAAAACATCTAGAAGTTTTATATACATAGACGGCTTCTATATACCGAAGACCTCATAAGGTTGTACATAAGCAAAAAAAAAACCTTTATAAAGCCTTCTTCCTATAGAAGACTTTTAAAGGTATTTTTCTCTTGTGGTTGTCTATGAACAGAAGCCTTCTTGAAATCTCCTATAAATTAAATATCCCTTAAAAGGGCGTTATTCCCATAGAAGACCTTTAGAATGTTTTCTACGCAAAGTTCAAATTTATTTCTTTATTTGTATGGTATTGTGTTGATCAGTAATTTTTTCGAGCTTTCAGATAATTTTCTCAGAAAGTATGGACTTAAATCCGAAAAAACATACATACATGAGTGAATTTTGCGATAAGACTTGTTTCTGTGTCCCGGCGTATTTAGGGATAAAATATCAAAAAATTTTAATTCTTAGAAACGGAATAAGTAAAACAAAATGTCCTTAAATGAGGTTCGAAAATCAAAATAAAATATTCTACATATTTATATGAAAAAATGGTCGCAAGTTGCAAATACTCATTACCGTGGCGTCGTTTTGTGCTCAAAAAATCTGATATTCATTAATATTTCAAAATATATTATTCTAGAAGAATAAACAAAGTCTATTTTAATTTCATAAATATTATTTTATTTTTTAAACTCTGATTTTGAGACAGTGTAGTCGTGTCTCTATTTTTTGTCATTCCCGTGGGCCAATGTGTTCATTAAGAAAAAAATGCTTTAAACCGGGTTTTTCTTTATATGTAATTTGTCAATGTAACGAGAACTCCCGTTAGTTTTAAAAATAATCGACAGAAGTGAAAAATGTAGTCAGTTGTTTGAGAACTGTTGAAGTGTTTAGTTTTTTGTGTGTGTTCCTGAAATTTTTTTATTCCTGTGGTGAGTATTTTTTCCGTTATTTAGTCCCAATTTACATTAGGCGAGTTTACTTGCGGCAATTGTCAGTTTGATGGAGAGAGAGGTGAGGCATATGGTAACCCTTTGCTTGAAAAAGTTTATCTTTGACAAAACGTTATTGTTTGTATGTGTGTGTGTTTTGTATTTAAAAAACAAAAGCCCAACAAGTCATGAAATACAATTCATTGCAAAGGAAAATTATTTGTTTTACGAATGAAAACATTTAAGTAAGTTTCGGTCGCGGATTTTGTGTTTTAAATGTGATTTGGGACTTCCACGTATTTGGGTAATACGGACGCTCAGAGAGCGTTGTTTTGGAAGGTTGGTGAAATATTTGTGTACGTCCCGTCGTTATTTAGGTTTAGCAGTTATAATTTCCAAATTGATTTTATAGGTATGTTCATTTTTTAGTGTTAATTAAATTATTTAATATTTAATACAAAATTTTAAGATTTGCACATTAAAATAGTCAAGTTTCCATTACCATGGGTAATTTCTAACCACGGTAATGACAAAAGGAACACGGGAATGACATGTTCAATATAAATTTAAGGGTATTCAATCTTTGATAATTATTTAATAAATTTATTATAGAATTATTAAACATACAATAAAAAACAACATGGCACCCTCAAAAAAATTGTTTGAAATGCAGAGAAAAAACTTCATTTCCGTGGGACTACTGTCATTCCCATAGTTTTTTTAAAAATCCTTAAAATCCATCAATATACATGGCCCACCGCTAATTAATGCATAAAATAGTCCAAAATTGAAACAAATAATACAAATAAACAAATTTGTAATCTTGTTTTCTTAAAGAAATAGTATAAGCTTTGTTCCTTTACTTTTTTAATGGTAAAAGTGGTAAAAGAGAAAACTGTTAAAATTGCTCTCTCATGAACATTTTTACCAGAAAAATAGAAAAGGAACGAAAAAATGGTAGATCTGGTGGCAATGTCAAAAAGAAACATAAATTTTCAATTTTCTTCTTTTATTTCACAGTTTTTAATTTTGTTTTGTCAGCGTTCGCCTTTTTCTTCTGTTTTTCGTTCATTTTTTTCTTCATTGTGAAATAATCGTCAAACAAATGTCGAAAAATCACTTCTGCCATTTTTTAACTGCAGAAATTTGTTTGGTAGCCTGTGGTAGAAGAGAAAGGCATTTGTGCTATCTCTCCTCTCTCACTCTCTTAAAAATTGCTGCCAGTTTTACCACTTTTTGGGGTTAAGGAACGCTTTGCAGGTTAAAAATGTTAACAAATGGTAAAATGGTAACCGCAGGTAAGTAAACGCAGCTAGATATATGGTTTATTCCAAAGCTCTGCTAGTGAAATTTTTCTTCTTTTGACACTTTTCACCTCGAACCAAGTTTCATATTACTTTCATGCATCAACTCGAACAAAGTAGGAAAAATTGCATAAAAAAAAAAATTGGAAGATATTTTCATTTTTATATTTTCATGATATATAATGTAAATAGACATTTCATTTTTTTGGTGACCCATACTGAAATTC
Organism: Musca autumnalis; assembly: GCF_047663935.1. Lineage (NCBI taxonomy): Eukaryota > Metazoa > Arthropoda > Insecta > Diptera > Muscidae > Musca > Musca autumnalis. The sequence continues at coordinate 219,369,308 of NW_027411977.1, read as the reverse complement.
GACGAAGAGTATTTTTGTCTCTGACATCATCTCTCTAAAATTATGTGTTGTGGGACAATTTTGTATAAACTCGGATGAAGTCCGACTTTAACCCTAAAACGTGTTTTTCATTTTTAGAGATTCCTGGCGATTAAACAAGAGTTACAGATTTGGTGTATTCTGAGACCTATAGTAAAATTTTATGGCGAACAATTTTGCAGAATATTCGGATTTGGTACGATCACATTTTTAAGGAGTTTTTGAAAGATTTTCGAAAAAAGGACAAAAAGGCCCCTTTGATGAACCGCACGAGGGTTAAAATTTTTAACAAAAATATTTCCCACATCCTCCTCGGTAAAGTTGCCGAAGACACTATATACTTAAAATGCAAAGATTCCAAGATATCCTAACTCGAATATTTCGAAAAAAAAACTAGAAATGGACGGAAGTTGCCCCGCCAACTTTGGTTACTTTCAGATGTAAACTTTAAAAACCCCGATACACGTGTCTCATAATTTCCACCCAAAATTAAATTTTTTTATCAGTTCGCAAAAACTTGAATTTTAACCCTGCGTGTGCCGGGAGCAAGCATAATTTAGCAACTGTTCTGATAATTAATTATTAAAATACTACCTGTACCAAGATATATTTATATAAGGTAGAAGTGACTGTATTCTTACTTTTTTGTAAATTTAGTTTTCAAAATATAATAGGGTATACTCATGAAATTTGAAACTTCGAAATATGCTACCATAAAATACTGCTTTTAATCCTAAATGTGTCATAAAAATTACCTACGAGAGTTCTGCATGCGTTATATTTACATTTTGATTCAAATTTATTCAATTTTAGAGGATTTTCAAAATGTATTTACGTTTTCGTGAAAAATTTTTTGGAACCACCCTATTATTCAATATTCATCGTTGACAATTAATATTCAATAACAACAATGTTGTTTTTGTAAATTTGTTAGTTTTTGTAATTCATGCATATACCTTATATAAATTTGCCTTGACTTGTACAATAATTCCAATTTGTTAATACACCCAAATTACGAAAATTAAAATAATACATTATAGTTTTAAGTTCACTTGTAAATGTCGTAAATTCTTTGTTGCATTGTTTTTTTATGAGTTTCATTAAACATCGTTCGCAATCATTTTCTTTCGACATAGTTAAACAGGCCCTAATAGAAATATGTTGCTCAAAATCGTACGTGCACGCATTGATTTAGGAGAGAACCCTGGTCAAAACCCTTGGGCCTGGCAATGCCTATTCTTCTTAAATATAGCATGGCAATGCTGATATAACTGTTTATTAGTTTGTGTCTTAACTAAAATCAACTAAAACTGTTGGAGCTGTTATACCAAAACTGTTATAATATTAATTTAAAGAGTATCACATGTAGATGTCGCACCACAAAACAAAATTATTTTTAAATTAATACAACAATCAACACCCCCGCGTCTCATGAAAAATACAAACATTTCATTTTTCATTTATTTATTTTTAGAACAAACATTTAATTTTATTTAATAATTTAATTTTGTTTTTTTTTTTTGGTTTCTTGTAACAAAGAAACAAATTCGAATTTTGTTAAGGACATTTGGGGATATATGTATGTATTTTAATTTTGAAATATAAAATGTAAAACAGCCATCAAATATTAAATTGAAATTATTTAGTAGTAAATTGCATTTATTTTAATTAGAATGACTTAGCATAAAATCGTTATAAAAATATTATTTTTTATGAGAACCTTTTTTAAGGATTAAAAAAATATTTTGATTTTTATAACATTATAATGGGATTTGTGATTACATAATATAAGTTTAGAAAATTTCTCCTAAAATAGAAAAATATAATGACGTTATAAGGTTATGTGGTGAAGGGTTTTGGAGTAGTTAAGAATCAATTTCGGTGCATTTAAAATCTTATATAAAGGTATTTTTTAATTTTTTTTTTGTTTTATTAAATATATATTTTGTATTTCTTTTTTTATTTGTTGTTTAACTTTATATCTTAATATGTTTCGAAAATCTTTGTGTTTTGTATAAACAACATTTATTCAATGTTTTAGTTTTTCTTTTTTTTTATTTGATTAACCATAACCTTTATTTTGAATTTTTATTTTTTTTAAGAATATTTTTGTTTTTGTTTTTCTCTTCAAAATAGTGCTCTAGAGAATTGTTCCCATTATTATAATTAAGGTTATGTTATATTTCTTAGAAAACCCTTTGTTTGCTTTTGTGTTTTTAGTTTATTTACTTATTTATTTTTGATTAAAATTTTAAAAATATGGTAAGCTATGTTTTAGATTATTTAATATTCTTATAAAAATACATTGTGGTTGGGTGTTTCATTAGGAAATAAAATTGTGTTGAAGGAACAGATTTCAAATTAAAGTCTGTTTTGAAAACTCTGATGGTTTGTGAGGAAGGTAACATAAGAATTGGACCGGAACATACCGCAGACTGATCGAATATCGGCTATGCGATTAAAATCTTATACTACGTTTATATTGTACTACATTTAAATAGACAATTCCAGTGATTATACTCGTACATCACATAAATGCTCATGAAGGAGGTTAACCCCACAAAAATTCCTCTTAGTTCAGGTTTTTTTTGGTGTAATTTTCGGAAACCACATTTCTGAGAAAATAAGATTTCCTATGAATAAAATTATAATTATGACCACAAGAACTACCTATTATACAAATTTCAAAACGTTTTAAGACCTTACAGGGGAGGTACCCGATGGAGTTGACCGATATTTGAATATATGTATAAAAACTTGATCGAAGTTTTAAAGAAATATTGTCACGAGTATAGATTTTTCAGAATCCAAACATACCGACCACTCCCTATTACAGTGCACGCCATGAGTTCGTGGAACCATTCACATGATTAGTCTAAGATTCCTGCCGTAGAAAGAAACTTCCTGATCTAGAAAGACATGTTGAGAGTGAATATCCCAAAATAACCAAGCCTAGCAGGCAGGAGCCAATATCACTTACACACTGGACGTCGCTGATGCCCTAAACAACTATGGGTATAATGTAGTCCTCACAATCAGCCCCAAATATTACAGCTGATAAACATCAGGCTCCTCGACAATCCGGAGTAATTTTAGATCAACTAAGTTTTGGATAGTGAAGCCGCCTCAATTTCATATTTACCAACAGACGACAGAAGCGACATCTAACTGTAAAATTTGCTCTTTTTTACCGACAGACTACATAAGCGAACTGGTAAGCCCTCGGCACATACGGTCCGTTTAGTGACACGTTGGGACATGCGTTGTCCCAAAACAGTTAAATTATGTTTAACTTTAATGAGCCAGCCATGTTGTTGTTTTTCAAAAAACTTGGCATCACTTACACATTTTTCATGTGGTTGTTGTAGCGCGACGCACAACGCAACGTATGTGCCGAGCGCTGTATAGACATTAGGTTGGTGTCTAGAATTTTGTGAACATTCTTACTCACCGATGCCATGGTCGACTTCAAACTTTAAGAACGCTGTTACCGATAAATTATTTTAATTATTTTGTCTGTGGTCTCAAAAATGCCCTACTTACTTTACTAAATCATGATTTGAATGTGAGTTAACTTGTTGCAGCTAAAATCGGGAAATAAAAAGAAAGTGGAAGGTGATATTGTCGCACATGATATTCGAAATATTCGACTTTTGGAAAAATATTCCGTTGCCAAAATCCTCAAAGAGGTATAAAAATAAATTATTTTTTTCAGCTTTGCGGGAAGTTTTGCGTTGCAAAAATCCTTAAAGAGGTATAAAAATAAAATATATTTTCCAAATTTGCGGGAAGTTTTTATTGTAATTTTCAGGCGTTTGAGGCGTAGGTGTAATAAACGATGGTCCTAATAACTTTAATAATAGTTGCAATCAACACAATCTACGCCAATACAATCAAGAGCCATTATCGAATCACGTGTAAAGAATAAAATTATAGAAGCGTATTATAAATCAGTGGAGTAAAACAACAGGACTTAATTGTCCTGGAAAAGTATGACATTTTGGGACATTTTTCCGAAGTATATATATCGCAAAGGGTTGGTTTAAATTATCAAAACTATCCAAGAAGTACAAATATACCAGATATAAGCTCAAAAGCGTTGATCGTTTGTTGAGAAGGTACCTGGTAGAATGGACCAACGTAGTTCTTCTTCAAACTTGAACCAAGTTTGGGAGTCACTCCACTATCGATACTTATCGTATCCACTAGCCATTGAAATTGGCCATCGTAGGATTTTTATAGAGCTTTCGGGTCATTATGCCAGGAAGCATTCGGTAGAAATTTCACCAAGATCCTCGAACATCCCTCAAACTGCACTTAATTGAAAATGTTGAATGGAACAATGTCAATCACTGCTTTCAATAGTAATCGTGCCCACCAGTCGAAGGTTGTTCGTCTAATGGCTCGACCATTATGTCAGTAAATATGGATTTGCCCAAGAAAAGTATTATATCGTTGTAATCGGAACTATTCTTAAAAAGTTCTTAAACTGCACTTAATCACAATATTTTAAACCATTCAAGGGATGCATCCGAGGAAGAGATATTACTAAAGTTTCTATCAAATCGGATATTCAATTCGCAAGTAAGTGTGCATATAATTCATTTTAGTTGCGGCCAACACGGGTTTTATGAAATTTTGGACCATTCTATCAGGAAGTAGTTACTTGCCCATACAATTATTTCCTTGTAATCAGAATCATAAGGACTATGTTCGATAAGAATTCCCAAACGATTCACGAACAGATCTTAAAAAGGGTTTTGAAAGTTTTTGGACAAAGTATCTATCTAGTCCATCTCCAAACCCCGAGTACACCAGCCAGACAGACGGACGAAACGACATAGCTATAACACTCCAAATTGTCGGAAACCGATTTGGCCTTAACATATGGGAGGTCGAAAATGATTTTTTCCCCTGTTAGGGACAAAGCCGTGTAGACTTATCAGGCTGTCTAGGCCTGCTCCAGTGTTCCCCTGAAATTGATTTCCGCGTACAATGCTATGATGGTATAAATATATTTTCCAACACCATCTATCGGGGTATTATCATACCTACATAATGACATGTCGTATTATATATGTATGTATGTCTTTGCTAATACATTTGATAAAAGGTGCATATCAAGAATATTGTGAACATGTTTAACAACAAACTACCTTAACTCAAATTCCAGAAAATTAAATAGTTTTGATCTGTGGCCACACAAATAACCTATTCATGCCACTCTGGTCTATGACATGGGTATTTAATTTTTAAAAGATCATCGAGACCATCTGTATTGTTATTGAATATAGGAGGCGTATGGTTAAATACAAAAGATTTACAACGATAACGTTGCCAAGGCATACGAGTATGTCATAAGTGTGGATATGGATGTTTGATTTAAAAAATTGTATTTAGGAATTTATGAGTATTCTTACCGACAAACAGAAGAAGCGAACTCAAAGGGTCAAATTTAATTGGTTTTCGTCTGGGCCTACATAAGTATCCTATTGATAATAAAAATATCAATCTATAAAACCTGGTACAGTTACTTGGAGAGAACGTACTATGGGCTTGGATGGAGAGAATTCTGAGAATTGTACCAAAGGCTTACAATGGTCATGATAGAAAAAACAGGGTAAAGTAAATACTACAACAAATACAACTCAACAACAACCACATAGAAATTTGTTTTTGTTTGTAATGTTAGTGTCATCGGAGTATGTAAACAAAACAAGGAAATGTCTATAAATTATTGGAATTAAAAAAAAAAAAACTAAAAATTTGTCACATTTGATTGAATATGTTGGAAAACATGAATGAAAAATCGTTAAATTTTCAATTTGAATGTTTCCATATCATTCCACTAAATGCGTAATTTCTCATAGATAGTAAAATTCTTGCAAAAATGTTTCGGATCGCTGGAAATTCATTGAAAAAGAGAATCTGTTTCAAACTTTTGCTCTTGAAATTAAAGAAGCACTTGCTTATTAGGGCTTTATTTTTTTAAATTTAGGATGAGGTTACATGTCATTGAAATGAAGAAGTATTTATGGAAAATGTTTTTTTTGGAATGATATATTTTTTCCTAAGATATATATCCCTAATGTACATCGAAAATAGAAATAAATATATAAAATGTCGTATGGAATTTTACACTAACTAGGCGTTTACACACAGGCATTATTGGCAAGACAATAGCAAAGTTACAAACCATTTTCATCAACACATTCATACTTTTCTCTATACATATTTAAAAATTTATAAATGTATTTGTGAAGAAGGCTTGTATGTTTGCTATTGTCTTGCCAATACTGGCCCAGTTCAGTCAGATGGGTATTGCTGTTACGTTATATTGTTTTACCATGTACAATATTGGACATAGTGCATAATGCAGTTCAATTTTACTATTAACCATAGAGGGTGTTTGTGTATAACAGACAACTAAGAGAACACGACAGCAACAAAAACAAGTATAACATAAATTCATACCACCATAATATGGTGACCATATTGTAAATTAACATGATGTTAGACCCCCCCCCCCCAGCGCCATCTGCCGATATATAGTTGTAATGGGAATGTCTCATCTTGTTATGTTATATACCTTTGCTTCTAAGATACCTTAAAACAGAGTGTTTCAAATTCAAAGTTTTTATATAATTGTAATATTCCTGACAGAGGTTGGTGTCTAGGATTTTAGAACATTCTTACCGACAAACAATGGAAGCGAACTCTAACGGTCACTCTAACGGTTTTCGTCTGTGCCTGCATAAATACCCTACTGATAGTAAAACATCGCAATCTGCAAAATCTTGGATGCTGTATGAATCTGTGACATATTTACTTGGACAATCATACGTTTTGTTTCTTGAAAGTCCTTTGAGCTAATCTGCTGCCTGGAAGAAACGAAGAAACCTATTTCTTCGTTAATAAATAAATAATTTAATTGTTATTTAAGAAAAATTCCAGGGAATAGAAAAACTGAAAAAACGTGTTTACAAAAAGGTCATAAACAGGACTTTCTTCTATAGGTCTTCTAGGAAAGAAGACCTTCTACAGTAGGGACATTCAAAAAAATATTAAAATATATATCAGTAATACAAAGCATATTTTTTAATTAGAATTGGAAAAACACAAATTAAATACCATAAATAAAAAAATTTTATAATTTTTTTATTTATGAAAAGAAGACCTTCTACAGTAGGGACATTAAAAAAAATATTTTAATAGATCAGAAATACAAAACATATTTTTTAATTATAAAAAAATGTCAATTGAAATAAAATAAAAATACTATTCACCGTATAGAACGAAGATATTTCTATGGAAGAAAAATTTAGGGGAATAAAAACAACCCTTTAAAAATGGAATTGAAAGGAAAACCACATATTAAATACTAAAAATAAAAAATAAAATAAACAAATTATATTATCAAAAAAAAAATGTTTTTATGTTTTTTTATGTCATGTTATTTTTATTTTTAATTTAAATGCTTTGCTTATATTTGCTCGGAATAACTAAAATAAAATATTCAAGAAATCTTTTATATTATTTTTTTCAAACTTAACTAATTTGGCTAAATACATATTTTTTACTTTGTTATAAATTATTTAAAGTTTAGCTATAAGCGTTTCATTTTCTTTATATTTTGAATTTATTTTATTTAATTAATTGGAATTATTTAGCTAACAATAATGTTAAGGGTACATTTTTATATAATTTTTTTTCTTTTATTTTTAAACTAATATTAATGTGGTAAAATAAAAACAAAAATATGTTTTGGTTTGTTTTACAAAGTTTCAAATGATTTATATAGGAAAATAATAAATATTAAATTAAATGAAGTGGACGGAGATAGGAAAAATTGTGTAAAAAAAAAATAATAATGGTAATAATAATTAAAATAATAATAATAATAATAATAATAATAATTAAATATAAAAATTATAATAATTATTAGTAATAATAATTATTATAATATATAATAATAATTATTATAATATATAATAATAATTATTATTATAATAATTATTATTATAGTTGTTATTATTGTAATTAGTTTTATAATTATGTAGATTATTTTTAAAAATTAATTCTTCTTTATGAATTCGTTTCGTTGTCTATTTTGTGTATTCTTTCAAAATGACAAAATGTTTGAATTAATGATAACTAAGGGAGATCAGGGGGGGTATAGACAGACTATAATGAAGTACATTACATGTAAAAGGACCCACAATGGCAAGTAAATAGTCCTATATTACACACATCCAGTCTAAAATCAATAATTCCATATTCGAATAGCCGCCTAGAATCCCCGCATAAAAATGACTAGATTACAATTGTTTTCATGGTCTTAAAATAAATGAGATTTTTTCTAAAGGATTAATGATTTCCTTACCAGCAAAGTCTTAATTAACAATAATAAATATAATTGTTTTTTTGCGTTTTAAAGCTTAGATATTTTCAAATGAGATTAAAAAAAAACGAGACATTTCTCTTTTCAATAAGTCTTCCTTCAGCCATTTTCTGTGCCATTCCCTACCAGCCAGCCTATTATTTATTACGTTTTAAGGTATTTGCCTCACAATCCTTGGGATCAATGTCATCCTCTTCGGCTGTGGGAGGTAGTAACTTTTTCAATTCAGCCTCTGCTTCTGCCACAGTGGCACTGAGTCCTATAGAAACAAAGATTATAAAAAGCAAATAAATCAAATTAAAACAAAACAATTCATTAATCATTTTGTCACTTAGAGTTTATTTTCTCAGTGACTCGTTAAATTTACTTCTATCGGCTTTTTGTTTCTCCTCACTGTCATCACTTTGTTCTCGGTTGGGTGACTTATCTTTACGTGTTCGTCCCGCTACATGGTCATTTTTAGCCTGTTCACACAAACGGAATGCTTCCAAAAATTCATTGAGATCCACTAGGCCATCTTTGTTCAAGTCCATCATGCGACACATATCCAGCAGCTGTTCACGAGTATTTGTACCGGGTAAATGTTGTTCCAACAACTCACAGGCATCACTAAATTCACTTAAGGATATGTAACCTGAAAGAGAGACAGAAAAAATAGGCTTAAAAAAAAGAATAATAAAGGGTACCATAATGCGCATAAGTATTGTCAGCACGTATACGCGGCATATACAAATAACACTGTGAACACAAATTTTGGGGCAGAGATAATTCATTTTGTGGATGAAAGCCTTTGGTTAGTATATAAGGAACCCCGAAGGACAGATCCGCCGTGTGTCGAACTTCCGCCTCATGGCGTGATGAAGTTTTTGCTAGAGTCCCTGTAGACCATCAGGAATTAGTGCTATATCTTTGTTCACTGTTGCTTTAGCTTTTTTTTATATGACATGTCTTCAGTCAAATCGAATGAGGATTATTTTCGTAGAGCTCTTCGACCTTCTAACTCGCTTCCTTCAATGTCATTTTCGTCCTTTATTTTAAGAGCCCCTATAAAAGTACCACAAGATGACGTTTTTCAGCTTCGAAATGTTCTGCAAAAATGCCGCTCAGAAAATTTCGCGGAAGTTCCACTCACGACGGATCTGTCTTTCGGCGTTCTTAAATTATTCACCAAGGCATTTCTTCCCCAAGAGGATTTTTCCGTGTCCCAGACTTTCACCTCCATTTTGTGTACAGTGTAATAAATAATAAAGGGTACCATGGTGCGCATAAGTGTTGACACCACGTATACGCTACTAATGCAAATTGTAAAACTCCCTTTTGGTTGAATTGTAAGAGCAACAAATATTCAGTTTTACTTTCCTGATAATCGTATCTATGATCGGAAGCAATGTGAATTATACTTGACCATTTAGAACATGAATAACTTTTTCCCCAAAAATAATAACTGAAAATATAACAAGTACATACCCGATGAATCTGAGTCCAAAATATGGAATATAGCCTCCAAGCTACTGACATTTTTATACAGGGAATCTGCAACGCTGGTTTCTTGTGCTTGAGCTTCAATCTGAAATTTGAAAATTGTTTTATTTTTAATATATCAATGAAAAATTATCTGAACTTAAATCAGATCCCCAAAAAAGTTCCTCTACATACAGAAGGTCTTTAGTAAGTCTTCTACATAAAGAAGATGATCAGAAGAATTCTTTTTATGTAAATATCAACTCTCTAAAAGGTCTTTAATCTAACGAAGATAATTTCAGAGGAGACTTTTTCTTCAAGAGAGCCCATTTAAGGGACTTCACATGGAACCCTTAGAAGGTGTTTCATAGTTTAAAGAATTCTTCTAGGTTCAGAAAACTGCTTCTGAGGGTCTTCTTCGGCAAAAGCCTACATTTTAGACCCTTCTATCTACAGATGATCCACTCATAGGAAGATCCCTTTACTGAATCTTATTTCCAATGGTTGAGTCTCAATATTCAGAGGATCATCTTTCTCCAGCCTATTTCATAATATTTAATATTTCTTTTATATTCACAATACCCCTTTAGTTCGTCTTCTAGCAACAGAAGATCAAATAAGAATGTCTTCAATCTATAGGGAACCCACTCAAAAGTCTTCTATATTAGGAACACACTATAGAAGATCTTCTATAGTTGGAAGACACTTTTAAAGCGTCTTTTATCTATAGAAAACTCAGACAGAGTGTCATCTATGTGTAACGGGTACCTTCAAAAAGTCTTCTATACTCCGAAGTGACTCTGAAAAAACCCTTTGTATTCCAAAGAGGCTTTTATACGGTCTTTTATATTTGGATTATGCTTTAAAAGTGTCTTCTATCCCTATGAAACAGAGTGCCATCTATCTTTAGGTGGTTGCTTTAAAAGGTCTTCTGTGATCAAAAGAGCTCCGGACAAAACTATAATATCCCAAATACACCTTCAGGGGGCATTAGGAAGGTCATCTATAGTCGGGATAAGCCTTTAGAGTGTTTTCCATCTATCGAAGACCCAGACAGATGGTCTTCTAGCTGTTGCGGGTTCCTTCAGACTATTTTCTACACTTACAACACCCCTTCAGTGCAGAGCTCCGATTTGCTCGTTTTTACTCGCGAGTGAAAAGTACTCGCGAGTGGGAGTACTCGAAGAGTGTGAGGAGGGGCAAGTTCCAACATAACCCCATTCAACTTCCCCCCTCTCAACTTTCCCAAATAAAACAAAAGAGTACTCGCAAACACTTTACCTCGCGAGTAAAAACGAGCAAGTCTGAAATATACTTGGCGAGTGACGAGTAAAAATAAAGTATACTCGTTTTATTTTTCCTAATCGCGCGAGTACTCTCGCTCGAATTCTACTCGCGAGTGAAATTATTTCGGAGCTCTGCTTCAGAGCCTCTACTAACTACAGAAGATCAATTCAGTGTATCTTCAGTCTAAAGGGGAGACTTCCCAGAATAAACCTAAAGAATGTCTTCTATATTTGGAGTACCCCATCGAAGGTATTTATAGCAGAGTGTAAACAATTTATAACACCACACTCCTTTAGAAGGCTTTCCTTTGAAAGCTTCTTTAGATAACCTTGTATCAAGAGAAAAACTTTTTAGAGGAAGTTATAAACCCAAGACCTCTAAGGAGCATCTTTCTTATTCAGAAAACCCATACATTGTTCTTTTTCTATCTATAGAAGATTAATTCAGAATGTATTCTTTTAATTCGTGCTTCTTCAAAATGTCCTCTACTTTCTGGATCTACACTGTGTTCAGTCTTTAGAAGAATAATTTTAAGGGAATTATACATATGTACAGAAGACACCTTCAGAATTTGTGTTGGATAATGTAGATCAATATCCACATAGTTTCGATAATGTAGATGCATTATCCATTTAGTTAAGATAGTTAAAATTTATTATCCACGTTATCTGGATAATGAAATTCAATATCCACGTTACCCGGACAATATAAAAAAATGTCCAGGTTATTTGGATAGTAAAATACATTATCCACGTTATCTGGATAAAGAAAATACATTATCCACTTTAACTGGATAAAGAAAATACATTATCCACGCTATCTGCCTAAATAAAATGCATTATCCACGTTATCTGGATAATAAAAATACATTATCCACGTTAACTGGAGAATATAAATACATTATCCACGTTATCTGGATAAACAAAATACATTTTCCACTTTATCTGAATAATGAAAATACATTATCCACGTTATCTGGATAATTAAAACACAATATCCCATTTATTTGGATAATGAAAACACATTATCCACGTAATCTGGATAATGAAAATGCATTATCCACTTTATCGGGATAATGAAAATACATTATCCATGTTATCTGTATGACGAAAGAGCATTATCCACGTTATATGGATAATGAAAATACAATATCCACTTTATCTGGATAGTGAAAATATATTATCTGGATACTGAAAATACGTTATCCACCATATCTGAACAATATAAAACCATTATCCACGTTATCTGGATAATGAAAATACATTATCCAAGTTATCTGTATAATGAAAGAGCATTATCCACGCTATCTGCATAATATAATACCATTATCCACGTTATCTCGATAATGAAAATACATAATCCAAGTTATCTATATAATGAAAATACAATATCCACTTTATCTGGATAATTAAAATACATTATCCATGTTATCTGGATAATGAAAATACATTATCCATGTTATCTGGATAATGAAAGCACATTATCCACGCTATTTCGATAATGAAAATACATTATCCAAGTTATCTGGATAATCAAAATACATTATCCACGTTACCTGGATAATATAAAACCATTATCCACGTTATCTCGATAATGAAAATACATTATCCACTTTGTCTGGATAATTAAAATACATTATCCATGTTATCTGGATAATGAAAATACATTATCTATGTAATCTGGATAATGAAAATACATTATCCGTGTTATCTGGATAATGAAAATACGTTATCTGGATAATATAAAACCATTATCCACGTTATCTGGATAATAAAAGTACATTAAACAAGTTATCTGTATAATGAAAGAGCATTATCCACATTATCTGGATAATATAAATATATTATCCACGATATCTAGATAATGTAAGTACATTATCTACGTTGCCTGTATAATATAAGTACATTATCCACGTTAGCTGGATAATGAAAATATAGTATCCACGTTATCTGGACTTAACAAAAATAAACATCCACATTATCTGGAAAATATAAACACATTATCCAAGTTATCTGGATAATGTAAATATATTATCCACGTTATCTGATAATTAAAACAAAATATACCATTTATTTCGATAATCAAAACACATTATCCACGTAATCTGGATAATGAAAATGCATTATCCACTTTATCGGGATAATTAAAATACGTTATCCACGTTATCTGGTTAATGAAAATACAATATCCACTTTATCTGGATAATGAAAATATATTATCCACGTTATCTGGCTAAAGAAAATACATTATCAACGTTATCTGGATAAATAAGATACATTTTCCACTTTATCTGGATAATGAAAATACATTATCCACGTTATCTGGATGATGAAAATACATTATCCCTTTATCTGGATAATGAAAACACAATATACCATTTATTTGGATAATGAAAATACATTATCCACGTAATCTGTACAATGGAAATGCATTATCCACTTTATCAGGATAATGAAAATACGTTATCCATGTTATCTGGATAGTGAAAATACATAATCCACGTTATCTGGATAATGAAAATACATAATCCACGTTATCTGGATAATGAAAATACATTATCCGAGGTATCTGGATAATGAAAATACATTATCCGAGTTATCTGAATAACAAAAATGTATTATCCCGTTATCTAAATAATGAAAATACATTATCCACGTTATCTGGATAACGAAAATACATTGTCCACGTTATCTGGATAACGAATATACATTATCCACGTTAACTGGATAATAAAAAACATCATTCGAGTTATCTGGATAACAAAACTGCATTATCCTGTTATCTGGATAGAAAAAATACATTATATCTGGATAACGAAAATACATTGTCCACGTTATCTGGATAACGAATATACATTATCCACGTTAACTGGATAATAAAAAACATCATTCGAGTTATCTGGATAACAAAACTGCATTATCCTGTTATCTGGATAGAAAAAATACATTATCCACGTAATCTGGATAATGAATATACATTATCCACGTTATGCAGATAATGTACCAGTTTAGTGAAAATGCATTATCCAAGTTATCTGGATAATGAAAATACATTATCAGCGTTATCTGGATAACGAAGATACATCATCCACGTTATCTGGATAATAAACATACATTATCCGAGTTATCTGGATAACAAAAATATATTATCCTGTTATCTGAATAATGAAAATACATTATCCACGTTATCTGGATAACGAAAATACATTATCCACGTTATCTAGATAACAAAAATGCATTATCCTTTTATCTGAATAATGAAAGTACATTACCCACGTTATCTGGATAACGAAAATACATTATCCACGTTATCTGGATAACAAAAATGCATTATCCTTTTATCTGAATAACAAAAATGCATTATCCACGTTATCTGGATAACGAAAATACATTATCCACGTTGTCTGGATAATGAAAATACATTATCCGAGTTATCTGGATAATAAAAATGCATTATCCTGTTATCTGAATAATGAAAATACATTATCCACGTTATCTGGATAACGAAAATACATTATCCACGTTAGCTGGATAATAAAACAACATCATCCGAGTTAACTGGATAACAAAAATGCATTATCCTGTTATCTGAATAACACAAATACATTATCCACGTTATCTGGATAATGAAAATATATTATCCACGTTATCTGAATAATGAAAATACATTATCCACGTTATCTGGACTATACAAAAATAAACATCCACATTATCTGGAAAATATAAACACATTATCCAAGTTATCTGGATAATGTAAATATATTATCCACTTTATCTGATAATGAAAATATATTATCCACGTTATCAGGATAATTAAAACACAATATACCATTTATTTCGATAATCAAAACACATTATCCACGTAATCTGGATAATAAAAATGCATTATCCACTTTATCGGGATAATGAAAATACGTTATCCACGTTATCTGGATAGTGAAAATACAATATCCACTTTATCTGGATAATGAAAATATATTATCCACGTTATCTGGCTAAAGAAAATACATTATCAACGTTATCTGGATAAATAAAATACATTTTCCACTTTATCTGGATAATGAAAATACATGTTCCACGTTATCTGGATGATGAGAATACATTATCTCATTTATTTGGATAATGAAAATACACACACCACGTTATCTGGATGATGTAAATACATTATCCATGTAATCTGGATAATGAAAATACATTATCCACGTTATATGGATAATGAAAATACACTATCCACTTTATATGGATAATGAAAATACATTATCCATGTATTTTGGATAATGAAAATACATTATCCACGTTATCTGGATAATGAGAATACATTATCCAAGTTATGTGTATAAAGAAAGAGCATTATCAACGTTATCTGGATAATGAAAATACATAATCCTCATTATCTGGATAATATAAAACCATCGGATGATATCTGGATAATGAAAATACATTATCCACGTAATCTGGATAATGAGAATACATTATCCAAGTTATCTGTATAATGAAAGAGCATTATCCACGTTATCTGGATAATGAAAATACAAAATCCACTTTATCTGGATAATGAAAATACATTATCCATGTTATCTGTATGACGAAAGAGCATTATCCACGTTATATGGATAATGAAAATACAAAATCCACTTTATCTGGATAGTGAAAATATATTATCTGGATACTGAAAATACGTTATCCACTATATCTGAACAATATAAAACCATTATCCACGTTATCTGGATAATATAAAACTATTGTCCACGTTATCTGGATAATGAAAATACATTATCCAAGTTATCTGTATAATGAAAGAGCATTATCCACGATATCTTGATAATATAAAACCATTATCCACGTTATCTCGATAATGAAAATACATTATCCAAGTTATCTATATAATGAAAATACAATATCCACTTTATCTGGATAATTAAAATACATTATCCATGTTATCTGGATAATAAAAATACATTATCCATGTTATCTGGATAATGAAAGCACATTATCCACGCTATTTCGATAATGAAAATACATTATCCAACTTATCTGGATAATGAAAATACATTATCCACGTTACCTGGATAATATAAAACCATTATCCACGTTATCTCGATAATGAAAATACATTATCCACTTTATCTGGATAATTAAAATACATTATCCATGTTATCTGGATAATGAAAATACATTATCTATCTTATCTGGATAATGAAAATACCTTATTCACTCTATCTGGATAATGAAAATACATTATCCGTGTTATCTGGATAATGAAAATACGTTATCCACGTTATCTGGATAATATAAAACCATTATCCACGTTATCTGGATAATAAAAGTACATTAAACAAGTTATCTGTATAATGAAAGAGCATTATCCACGTTATCCAGATAAAAAATTCATTATCCCGTTATCTGAATAATGAAAATACATTATCCACGTTATCTGGATAACGAAAATACATTGTCCACGTTATCTGGATAACGAATATACATTATCCACGTTAACTGGATAATAAAAAACATCATTCGAGTTATCTGGATAACAAAACTGCATTATCCTGTTATCTGGATAGAAAAAATACATTATCCACGTAATCTGGATAATGAATATACATTATCCACGTTATACAGATAATGTACCAGTTTAGTGAAAATGCATTATCCAAGTTATCTGGATAATGAAAATACATTATCAGCGTTATCTGGATAACGAAGATACATCATCCACGTTATCTGGATAATAAACATACATTATCCGAGTTATCTGGATAACAAAAATACATTATCCTGTTATCTGAATAATGAAAATATATTATCCACGTTATCTGGATGACGAAAATACATTATCCACGTTATCTGGATAACAAAAATGCATTATCCTTTTATCTGAATAATGAAAGTACATTATCCACGTTATCTGGATAACGAAAATACATTATCCACGTTATCTGGATAACAAAAATGCATTATCCTTTTATCTGAATAACAAAAATGCATTATCCACGTTATCTCGATAACGAAAATACATTATCCACGTTGTCTGGATAATGAAAATACATTATCCGAGTTATCTGGATAACAAAAATGCATTATCCTGTTAGCTGAATAATAAAAATACATTATCCACGTTATCTGGATAACGAAAATACATTATCCACGTTATCTGGATAACGAAAATACATTATCCACGTTAACTGGATAATAAAAAACATCATCCGAGTTATCTGTTATCTGGATAGTAAAAATACATTATCCACGCAATCTGGATAATGAATATACATTATCCACGTTATCCAGATAATGTATATACATTACCAGTTTAGTGAAAATGCATTATCCAAGTTATCTGGATACTGTAATTACGTTATCGGAGTTATCTGGATAATATAAACATATTATCCCCGACAACTGGATACTTTTTATATATTATCCGCATTAATTTTAGTTATATTTTACATGATCTTCAGATAATTTATACTCACAATAGTATCCGTATCTAATAAATCTAGGGTCGTCAAATAGTTCACTTCATTTGTGGAACGCTCATCTGTGGAGGGTGCCAAACGGGGTCGTAACAAACGCCAAGGCAATCCCAAATTTGTGGCCTTTTCCATGGCATCACACCAATTCGAGATGGTAATGTAACCTACAAAAGACCAATGGAACCATTAAAAATCGCACGCAAAAATTCCCACCCAAAATCTTACCTCTATTGTTGGGATCATTTTTCCTAAATTCCTCCTCCAGTTCATTACGTTTTGCTCTCAAACGTGCACCCAATTCCCTTATAGCTGAACTCTCAACAATACCAACTCTTTGGCGGAATGTTAATTGACGTGTCTTTGAAGCAGCCGAAATGTATTGGACAAAATGTGGTTCTAAATGGGGATTCAGCTTCATATAGGCACCACGATTTGAACCAATCGCATAATAATTTGAAGCCGAAAATATGGTCACCACTTTCTCGTCATGAACAAATTCATAACCATCCACTTTGCATTCATGGGAACGTACCAACAGCTCCAGTTTATGTTGTTCCAAAAAGTTGCGGGTCACATCGGGACCGAAATAGGTGCCAGCACCCCTTAGGCTGTTGGGTAAACAACCATCATTGTGCTGGGGATCACTCCACATTATGTCAAAAAGCTGAAAAGAAAAAGAAAAAAATAGAGAGGAGAAGAAGTTAGAATAAATGAGGTGATGGGAGGTTCATTAAGTGTAGGGTATCCCCCTCCTCCGGCATAATTAGTTTTTTGATAGCGTGACAAATAATTAACAACCATCGTTATGGCCCACAAAATTGCCTGTGAAAGATGCTCATTAACATGAACTACATACATAATGATGTACGGGCTTCCATACTTCCTCTTCCTTTTATCGGCTTTTCTTTTTTCTATCCCCCGAGCATCAAACCAGCCAAAAAAACTGTTAAATTTTATAAAACTTCATAAAAACCAAAAAAGCAATTTTGTGTTAACTTTGCCATTTTTCTATTGTTTTTAGCTTGAGGCGATATTGTTTTGTTCCCTTCCCCTTGTAGCCCCCTGTCTTTCGCAATATTCTCCCTCCTCTATTTTCGAAGAAAAATATAAAATCTTAATAGCGCTTGCTGTCTTCTTCTAGCCTCGTTCAAAATCTATAAACATCATAATTTTATGATATCTCGAAGCACACATACACAATCGCTTACACACACCCACACACTCCCTCACACACTCATAATAACATAGATAATCGCCCGAAGAACATGAAAGGTTCTCATTGCGTGCACGTGATTTAATTTCCTTGTAATTTATTCATGTCACTCATACGAATCGTGTGCGGGGCTGCTACAAAACGCAATTTAATGCCGTGTCGGAAGTGTTGTTATTTTGTTTTTTTACAATACCCGCGAGCTGTGACCTCAGGCGTTTATATGTATGTAGAGTATGAGACTCGTCTGTGTTTTTAAAAGGCCATCATAAAGGTGCAACGAAATCCCAATAACTTTGCTCAGAACTCGTGATACCAATCACAGTTTAATTACTTGGCAATCACCTCCCTCTTTCAGAGAAAGGAGGTGTAATGAAAAACAATGTAAGCGCCAAGGACTTGCTGCAGGACAATAAAAAAAGTTTTACTTTTTTCAATGCCCAGGACGCCACTAAAAGCAGATTTTTTTAATATTCCAATCAAACTTTCTAGGGGTGCTTCAAAACTAAATTTGTCCTACAGACTTCGCATAGAAGGAAAATATAGCAAGGCAAAAAATACTAAAACAAGAATTAAAATGTAAAGATGGAAACCTTGTTAGAGGAGAGCTTTGAAAATAATCCAGATATTGTTTGACAGGCTTGGATTATTTAAAGAATACTTTTCCCGAGACCTAACACAGGCGTGGATTATTTAAAAAAAAATCTATTTTCCGAGACCTTATACAGGCGTGGATAATTAAAGAATAATGTTCCTGAGACCTAACACAGACGTGGATTATTTAAAAAATATTTTTGCTGAGACCTAACGCAGGTGTGGATTATTTAAAAAATATTTTTGCTGAGACCTAACACAGGTGTGGATTATTTAAAGAATATTTTTCCTGAGACCTAACACAGGCGTGGATTATTTAAAGAATATTTTTCCTGAGACCTAACACAGGCGTGTATTATTTAAAGAATATTTTTCCTGAGACCTAACACAGGCGTGGATTATTTAAAGAATATTTTTCCTGAGACCTAACACAGGCGTGGATTATTTAAAGAATATTTTTCCTGAGACCTAACACAGGCGTGGATTATTTAAAGAATATTTTTCCTGAGACCTAACACAGGCGTGGATTATTTAAAGAATATTTTTCCTGAGACCTAACACAGGCGTGGATTATTTAAAGAATATTTTTCCTGAGACCTAACACAGGCGTGGATTATTTAAAGAATATTTTTCCTGAGACCTAACACAGGCGTGGATTATTTAAAGAATATTTTTCCTGAGACCTAACACAGGCGTGGATTATTTAAAAAATATCTTTTCTGAGACCTAACACAGGCGTGGATTATTTAAAGAATATTTTTTCTGAGACCTAACACAGGCGTGGATTATTTAAAGAATATTTTTTCTGAGACCTAACACAGGCGTGGATTATTTAAAGAATATTTTTTCTGAGACCTAACACAGGCGTGGATTATTTAAAGAATATTTTTCCTGAGACCTAACACAGGCGTGGATTATTTAAAGAATATCTTTTCTGAGACCTAACACAGGCTTGGATTATTTAAAGAATATTTTTTCTGAGACCTAACACAGGCGTGGATTATTTAAAGAATATTTTTCTTGAGACCTAACACAGGCGTGGATTATTTAAAGAATATTTTTCCTGAGACCTAACACAGGCGGGGATTATTTAAAGAATATTTTTTCTGAGACCTAACACAGGCGTGGATTATTTAAAGAATATTTTTCCTGAGACCTAACACAGGCGTGAATTATTTAAAGAATATTTTTTCTGAGACCTAACACAGGCGTGGATTATTTAAAGAATATTTTTCCTGAGACCTAACACAGGCGTGGATTATTTAAAGAATATTTTTTCTGAGACCTAACACAGGCGTGAATTATTTAAAGAATATTTTTTCTGAGACCTAACACAGGCGTGAATTATTTAAAGAATATCTTTTCTGAGACCTAACACAGGCTTGGATTATTTAAACAATATTTTTGCTGAGACCTAACACAGGCGTGGATTATTTAAAGAATATCTTTTCTGAGACCTAACACAGGCTTGGATTATTTAAAGAATATTTTTGCTGAGACCTAACACAGGCGTGGATTATTTAAAGAATATTTTTGCTGAGACCTAACACAGGCGTGGATTATTTAAATTATTTTTTTCTTGGGACTAACACAGGCGTGGATTATTTAAAGAATATTTTTCCTGAGACCTAACACAGGCGTGGATTATTTAAAGAATATTTTTCCTGAAAAGCTAACACAGGCGTGGATTATTTAAAGAATATTTTTCCTGAGACCTAACACAGGCGTGGATTATTTAAAGAATATCTTTTCTGAGACCTAACACAGGCTTGGATTATTTAAAGAATATTTTTTCTGAGACCTAACACAGGCGTGGATTATTTAAAGAATATTTTTCCTGAGACCTAACACAGGCGTGGATTATTTAAAGAATATTTTTTCTGAGACCTAACACAGGCGTGGATTATTTAAAGAATATTTTTCCTGAGACCTAACACAGGCGTGGATTATTTAAAGAATATTTTTCCTGAGACCTAACACAGGCGTGGATTATTTAAAGAATATTTTTTCTGAGACCTAACACAGGCGTGGATTATTTAAAGAATATTTTTCCTGAGACCTAACACAGGCGTGGATTATTTAAAGAATATTTTTTTTCTGAGACCTAACACAGGCGTGAATTATTTAAAGAATATTTTTTCTGAGACCTAACACAGGCGTGAATTATTTAAAGAATATCTTTTCTGAGACCTAACACAAGCGTGGATTATTTAAAGAATATTTTTTGTGAGACCTAACACAGGCGTGGATTATTTAAAGAATATTTTTTCTGAGACCTAACATAGCCGTGGATTATTTAAAGAATATTTTTCCTGAGACCTAACACAGTCGTGGATTATTTAAAGAATATTTTTTCTGAGACCTAACACAGTCGTGGATTATTTAAATAATATTTTTCCTGAGACCTAACCCAGGCGTGGATTATTTAAAAAATATTTTTCCTGAGACCTAACACAGACGTGGATTATTTAAAAAATATTTTTCCTGAGACCTAACACAGGCGTGGATTATTTAAAGAATATTTTTCCTGAGACCTAACACAGGCGTGGATTATTTAAAGAATATTTTTCCTGAGACCCAACACAGGCGTGGATTATTTAAAGAATATTTTTCCTGAGACCTAACACAGGCGTGGATTATTTAAAGAATATTTTTCCTGAGACCCAACACAGGCGTGGATTATTTAAAGAATATTTTTCCTGAGACCTAACACAAGCGTGGATTATTTAAAGAATATTTTTTGTGAGACCTAACACAGGCGTGGATTATTTAAAGAATATTTTTTCTGAGACCTAACATAGCCGTGGATTATTTAAAGAATATTTTTCCTGAGACCTAACCCAGGAGTGGATTATTTAAAAAATATTTTTCCTGAGACCTAACACAGACGTGGATTATTTAAAGAATATTTTTCCTGAGACCTAACATAGGCGTGGATTATTTAAATAATATTTTTCCTGAGACCTAACCCAGGAGTGGATTATTTAAAAAATATTTTTCCTGAGACCTAACACAGACGTGGATTATTTAAAGAATATTTTTCCTGAGACCTAACATAGGCGTGGATTATTTAAAGAATATTTTTCCTGAGACCTAACACAGGCGTGGATTATTTAAAGAATATTTTTTGTGAGACCTAACACAGGCGTGGATTATTTAAAGAATATTTTTTCTGAGACCTAACACAGGCGTGGATTATTTAAAGAATATTTTTCCTGAGACCTAACACAGGCGTGGATTATTTAAAGAATATTTTTTCTGAGACCTAACACAGGAGTGGATTATTTAAAGAATATTTTTCCTGAGACCTAACACAGGCGTGGATTATTTAATATTTTTCCTGAAATCTAACACAGGCTTGGATAATTTAAAGAATATTTTTCCTGAGTCCTAACACAGGCGTGGATTATTTAAAGAATATTTTTCCTGAGACCTAACACAGGCGTGGATTATTTAAAGAATATTTTTCCTGAGACCTAACACAAGCGTGGATTATTTAAAGAATATTTTTTGTGAGACCTAACACAGGCGTGGATTATTTAAAGAATATTTTTTCTGAGACCTAACACAGGCGTGGATTATTTAAAGAATATTTTTTCTGAGACCTAACACAGGCGTGGATTATTTAAAGAATATTTTTTCTGAGACCTAACACAGGAGTGGATTATTTAAAGAATATTTTTCCTGAGACCTAACACAGGCGTGGATTATTTAATATTTTTCCTGAAATCTAACACAGGCTTGGATAATTTAAAGAATATTTTTCCTGAGTCCTAACACAGGCGTGGATTATTTAATATTTTTCCTGAAATCTAACACAGTCTTGGATAATTTAAAGAATATTTTTCCTGAGTCCTAACACAGGCGTGGATTATTTAATATTTTTCCTGAAATCTAACACAGGCTTGGATAATTTAAAGAATATTTTTCCTGAGTCCTAACACAGGCGTGGATTATTTAAAGAATATTTTTCCTGAGACCTAACACAGGCGTGGATTATTTAAAGAATATTTTAAAAAATCCACATTTTGTGGTCTTTTGGTCCTTGAAAAAAACATTATTTAAAAAATCCGCGTTTGTGGTCTATGGCCCTTGAAAAGATATTATTTAAAAAAATCCACGTTTTTCGGTTCTCTGGACCTTGAAAAGATATTATTTAAAAAAATCCACGTTTTTCGGTTCTCTGGACCTTGAAAAGATATTATTTAAAAAAATCCACGTTTTTCGGTTCTCTGGACCTTGGAAAGAAATTATTTAAAAAATCCACGTTTTTCGGTTCTCTGGACCTTGGAAAGAAATTATTTAAAAAAATCCACGTTTTGTGGTCATCTGGACTTTGCAAAAATATTATTTAAAAAATCCACGTTTTATGTCCTTTGGTCCATGA
This sequence comes from Musca autumnalis, assembly GCF_047663935.1. NCBI lineage: Eukaryota > Metazoa > Arthropoda > Insecta > Diptera > Muscidae > Musca > Musca autumnalis. The sequence continues at coordinate 219,345,478 of NW_027411977.1, read as the reverse complement.
AAGATATTATTTAAAAAATCCACTTTTTGTGGTCCTTTGGTCCATGAAAAATATTATTTAAAAAATCCACGTTTTGTGGTCCTTTGGTCCATAAAAAATATTATTTAAAAACTCCACGTATAATGGTCCTTTGGTTCTTCAAAAATATTATTTAAAAAATTTAAATAATTTTAATGTTATTCTATTTAAAAGGGTTAACTGATGACCGCATGTTTATTTGCTTAAAGTTGCAGATGGCGTATGATTGCTGACGTTAATCATACAGCAGCAGGTATTTCATAATTGGTGTTTTTTTCACAGTTAATAAAATGTAAAAATAATTGATGTTGCCACCTCATTTCTTATCTAATATTTTTCTTTAGTAAAAGTGTTCCTAAAGCTCCCCAAAAGATTTATTTTTCCATCCTCCAAAAAATTACCTTAATTCAACACCCTAATTTCCATTTGTTTTTAAGGGATTCAAGGAGAAGAAAAAACACCTCATAAAATAAGATTAATTTTCCGGGAAGACAAAAAATAATTTTTTTTTCTTTTACTTTCTTAATCTCTTCTAATGATTACTTAATGCCCAAGAAAATGTAGAGGGGGGATGAAAGAAAAACGTTTTCCAAGTTTTTCCTTAATAGAAGAAATCCAGCGAAGGGGAATCTTTAAACTGAAGTTGAGATAATTGAATATGGCTACAAAAAGGAACAAAAAATCGTTTAAATTAATTTCTTATTTAAGAGGGAAAAACTTTATTTTTTCTTTCTGCTACTTATAGGAATAAATTAGTAGATTAAGGCATAGAATAGAGCGTAGGATTATTTTGCTATTCAATTTAAATTATGAATTAATTAAGTAATGAAAAATAGAAGACATTTACTTGAGATTGGGATGTTGATGTTAAAAGGAAGGAGTGAAAGGCGATGATATTGCGTACATGCGGAAGTTATAGTTGCGGGTATCTTAAATGGTGCCATTGCTTATATTTTTGTTAAAATAAATATTTTGGAACTATGTGGCGTATGAATAGCGACAGTACTTATACGTCCCTATACTAATCATTTTAAATGTTAATAATTCTAAGAAAACTACGGAAAGCCATACAAAGTGTCTTCTACATACCGATGAGCACTTAAGAAAAGCCCTTTTAAAAATGTGTTTAACCATAGAATAGTTCTTAAGAGGGTTTTATATTTATAAGAGTGCCTCAAAATGATCTTCTGTCTATAGGAGAACCCTTGTAGAGTTTTTTATCAATAGCAGAACCCTTAAAAGGGTAATCTATCTAGAGAAGAGTTCTTAAAACTGTTTTTAGGGTTATCTACACAGACGAACCCTTTGGATTGGAAGTATTTTATATTTAAATGGTTCCATTGACTACATTTGTCTTAACCCATTCAGTGTAAATAATAACTTCTGTCCGTGTAAAACAATTGTTAAATGTCGAATATATTCGACAAATGGGCTAGGAGGGTTAAAATAAATATTTTTGGAACTGTGTGGCGAATGAGTAGCGATAGTACGTATGCGTCCCTATACTTATCATTTTAAATTTTATTCTAGCAAATCTACGGAAGGAAATAAAAAGTAGAGCCCTTAAAAACCACCTTTAATGGTTGTTTTATCTATAGGAGACCTATTAAGACGATATTCTATCTATATAAAACCCTTAAAAGGATCTTCTATCTGTAGAAATACCAATAAAAGGTTATTATATCCATAGCAGAACCCTTAAAAGGGTCATATATATTTGTAGAAGAACGCTTAAACGTGTCTTAAAGGGTAATCTATATACAGACCCTTAAATGGTGTCCCATCTATAGACAAATCTTTGAGACGATCTTCTATCGATAGCAAGGGCATTTTCTCTAAAGCAGAGCACTTAAAGGGTATTTTATATACAGAAATGCCCACATAGGCTCTTCTACCCATAGACGAATTCTTAAAAGGAAATTGCATCTATAGCAGAGCCCTTAAAGGGGTCTTTCATCTATACCGGAACCCTTAAAGGATTTTTCTATCTATAGGACAAACTTTAAAAAATATTCTACCTATAGAAGACCCTTTAAGACTGTATTCCATTTAGAGCAACGTCTTTAAAAAGATCTTCTTTCTACAGAAAAGTCCTTGTATGTGTCTTCCATATATAACGGACTCCTAAAGGGGTCTTCTATTTACTGGAGAGCCATTAAATATTCTATATATAGAAGAAATTTTAGGACGGTATCGTATCTAGAGGAAAGTCCTATAAATTGTCTTCTATCTTTAGAAGGACACTTAAAGAGTCTTCTAAACACAGAGGAACCCTTTACAGTCTCTTAGAGAGTCACTTAAAGAGTCTTCTCTATACAGAGGAACCCTTTAGTGTCTCTTTTATCCTGAAGAAGCTATTCTGTTTGTAGTAATGCCCTTGAAAGTGTCTTCCTTCTATAATGGAACCCTTAAATATCTTCAATCTATGGAAAACCCCTTTATGTATCTATAAAAGCCCTTATTAGCGTCTTCTATATATAAAAGACCTCTTAAAAGGTTTTAAAGACTCCCTTGGCTTTATTTTTTATTCAATGATTAATTTGGTACTACGTGACGTATGAGTAGTGACAAAATGTATACGCTCTCGACGTTACTTACTTAGCTGGCCCATTACAGAACATTTGTTCTATAGGCCGAACTAAGAAAAGATCTCCAATTCTCTATATTTGTTGCTTCGCTTTCTGGAATACTGCGCCTTTTCATCTTATCATCCACTTGTTTGCGCCATCTATTCCTTGGCCTGCCAATTCTGCGTGCACCGCCAAGCGGTCCGTGTTTATAAACCTTTTTAGCGGGGTCATCATCGCTCATTCTTATGATATGGCCTAGTCAACGCAATCGCTGCATCTCGATACGTTTAACAATATTGATGTCGTTGTACAGCAGATACAGCTCGTGGTTCATGCGACGTCGATATTCACCGTCAGCGCAGATTGGTCCGTAGATCTTTCGAAGAATTTTTCTCTCAAACACACCAAGCACTGCCATGTCTGCTTGCGCAAGTACCCAGGCTTCGGAGCCAAACATCAGCACGGGTAGTATCAGTGTTTTGTAGAGCGTTATTTTTGTTTGACGAGATGTGGCTTTGTTTTTAAACTGCTTACTTAAACCAAAGTAGCATCTGTTTGCCAATACGATTCTTCTTTTTATTTCACAACTGATGTCGTTTGTTGTGTTTACGGAGGTGCCGAGGTAGACGAAGTCTTTTACTACCTCAATATTATAGGAGCCAACTTCCACAGTCGGCCCGAGCTCAATGGACGCATTACGCGTCGACACCATAAACTTGGTCTTCTCACCGTTTACCGCCAGACCCACTTTAGCAGATTCTCCTTCGACCTTCATAAAGGTATCAGTTACTTCTTTTACTGATCGGCCTATGATGTCGATATCATCAGCATAAGCAAGTAACATGTGACTATTGGTGTAGATTGTGCCACTTCTTTTGACGTTTGCCTCTCGTATAACCTTTTCTAGCAGGATGTTAAAGAGATCACACGAAAGGCTGTCTCCTTGTTTGAAACCTCTTTTGGTACAAAACTCTTCGGAGAGGTTCTTTCCTATTTGAACTGAAGATCTTGTATCAGTTAGAGTCATTTTACAAAGCCGAATGAGCTTTGTGGGGATACATGGCTTGGAATACCTTTGAACGTAGCGGGCTGTCGAAGGCTGGTTTATAATCGACAAAAAGGTGGTAGGTGTCGATCTGCATCTCTTGGGTCTTCTCCAGGCTTTGCCGCAGGGTAAATATCTGGTCAATGGTGGACTTGCCAGGTCTAAAGCCGCATTGGTATGGTCCAATTATCTCGTTGACCATAGGCTTTAGTCGTTCGCACAATATCCCTGACACGATCTTGTAGGCAATAGGGAAAAGGCGTATGCCCCTATAGTTAGAGCATACAGTCTTATCTCCTTTCTTGTGGACGGGGCACAGGATACTCAGGTTCCAATCATCGGGTACTCGTTCTTCCTGCCAGATGGTGCTAACTAGCTGATGAATACACCTTATCAGCGTGTCGCCTCCGGTTTTGAACAGCTCGGCTGGTAAGCCATCGGCTCTTGCTGCCTTATTATTCTTCAGCCGATTTATTGCTGTCTTTACCTCATCTTGGCTGGGCGGTATGCATTCAATACCATCTTCTGGGATTGGGACTGTGGTATCTTCGTCGTCTTCGCTGCTATTGGATACCAACAGTTTTGAAAAGTGTTCTTTCCATATTCTGAGTACACTTTCTGTGGAAAATACGTTTCTTCTCTCTCCTTTTCTCCCTGTATTTCTCTCGTGCGCTACGCGTTGCTACGGATTGTAAAGTAGCCCTATATGCCGCATTTTTCTCTTCGGTGGCAGCACGACACTCCTGATCACACCATGGATTCCTTGGTGGAGGCCTCTGGTATCCAAGTATGGATTTTTCGGCTGTTTGCATGGAGTGGGCAATGCTTTGCCATTGCGCTGATATGTTATCGGGATGAGGAGTGCTTTGATTAAGCAATTGGGCTAGTTGAGTGGAATATGCTGTGGCTATCTGTTGTGATTGCAGCTTACCGATGTCTAACTTTCGTGTTGTGTGCGTACCTTTGCTGCAACAAGGTAGTGGTCCGAATCAATGTTTGCGCCTCGGAACGATCGTACATCCAACACGCAAGTAATGATAGTATTATCATTACGAGTATAATAATTATATTTATTCATTTTATAATTTAATTTAATAATTCATTTATTTTCTTTAAAAGTTAATTATCTAAATATCATTCCTTCTTCCCTTTATTTCCATTAATTCAATAATTATAAACAGATATAACACATATTTTATTATAAATGATTAAGTTATAAATTTGTTCTCTTCATTATTATAATATCAATTCTTTGTATAATTATACATATCGACATATTTGAATTTACTGTTATTTATAATTTTCATTTCCTGTAAAACATGTTTTCCATATTTTCATATTTTGTCACTTTTCAATTTCCTTTCAAATAAATAAGTTGTTTGAATTTTGAAAATATTGAATTTAAATAAAATATATAAAAACGATTGACAAACGAATTAATTATTGGATTTAACCATCAAAAACATTACTCGCACGATGAATGTCTTCCATCTATCACAACATGATCAATTTGATTTCTTGTTTTCTGATCTGGAGACAGCCAGGTGCCCTTATGAATATCGAGATGATTAAATCTGGTACTGCTAACTACCATGTTTTTTGCAGCTGCAAAGTCTATCAGACTCATACCATTGTCAGAGGTTTCATTGTGGAGGCAGAATTTCCCGACAGTTGGGCCAAAGATATTCTCCTTTCCAATTTTGGCATTAAAATCGCCTAGAATGATTTTAATGTCATGGGCAGGGCGACTGTCATATGTTTCTTCTAGGCGCTCGTAAAATATATCTTTGGTCTGTTCGTCCTTTTCTTCAGTGGGAGCATGAGCGCAAATAAAGCTGATGTTGAAGAATTTAGCTTTTATTCGAATTGCAGCAAGTCTTTCATTCACTGGAGTGAAGCTGGATACCAGATGTTTTAGTCTCCGACTAACTACAAATCCGCAACCAAACTCATGCTTTACGTCATGGCAGCTATAATACAGTGCGTCACCTTTAGGTGTTGTTGTGACGCCTTTCCCAATCCATCGTATTTCCTGTATGGCAGTAATATCGGCCTTGTACTTTTCAAGTACGTCTGCCAATGCGAAGACTGCACCTTCTCTATAAAGAGTGCGAACATTCCAGGTGCAGATTCGCAGATCATGGTCCTTAAAACGTTTGCGGGGTTCGTCAACTTTAGAGGGATCTGTTCTTCTTTTCTTTTGTTTTTTCATAGTAGGCTTTTTTTTCTAGGGGAGGGTTACTAACCCGACGCCCAAATCCAAGTTTTTAACGCTCTTATGGGCGAACGCGCGGCACATGTTAGCTCACTACCTTTAACGGGTGTTAAAGGCAGTTCCCCAGGTGACACCACGGGGAGGTCAGTGTCCACTCTCGACGTTCACGCAATATTAATTAAAATTACCCCACGTGGCGCATGAGTTCAAATGTTCAAATAATTTAAAATAAATAAAAATAAAATAATTTAAAATCTGTGTCTCATTTTTTTCACTAAATTTTTGTAAATTAAATCACCAAACTTTAATCTTAATTACATCATATCTCTAGCATGTCAACTCTTCCCTCTCAATTTCTAAGAAACCATTCAACAACTCAGTGACACTAATGAAGTAACCATGTAATCCGGTTAGGAACTGATTTGATTTTTGTTTTCTAAATTGGACATTTGTCAATCATGGACTGACACATTCACAGTGTCACCCCATGCTTTCGATATTGCTACATGTTGCCGTTATCAACTCTTTTGACTTGAAGAAGTTCATTTAAAGTTTTATCGTTGTTTAAAGTTTTCGTCTCTTTTCAACAAGGATTTGTTGCATTTCCAATTTGGCTATCACTCAACTTCTGCACCCTACAAAGCACTAGAGGAAGTAATAAATTTCATTTGTAAGCGTTTTATTTTTTCTTTCCTATGTTGCATTCGCCCATACATGCTTGGTTGGTATTCAATTTGTTGTTAACTTAAAAAGGCCAATTGATTTGACAAGAATGTTGAAAACATTTCGTTAAAGGACATGCAATAAAGATATCAGGGGAGAGAAACAAAATTAAATGCCAATTATTTAAGACTGAACTAGCGAAGGAGTGGAAGAGAAAGGAATTGAAAGTGAATTTTATATTGAAGAGTTTTTTATCATAGAAGAGTTTAAGAGGGAGTCAAGCTAAAGAGGAGCTGAAGAAGGAGCCGAAGGAATCTACTATAGATGAGCTTAGGAGTGAGTCTATATTTAGGTGAGGTGAAGGGGGAGTCTACCAAAAGACGAGATGAATATATTCTCTATTCCACGTTTTGTGGTATTCTTAAAAAAATATTATTTAAAAAATCCACGTTTTGTGGTATTCTTAAAAAAATATTATTTAAAAAATCCACGTTTTGTGGTATTCTTGAAAAAAATATTATTAAAAAAATCCACGTTTTTTGGTATTCTTGAAAAAATATTATTTAAAAAATCCACGTTTTGTGGTATTCTTGAAAAAAATATTATTAAAAAAATCCACGTTTTGTGGTCTTCTTGAAAAAATATTATTTAAAAAATCCACGTTTTGTGGTCTTCTTGAAAAAATATTATTTAAAAAATCCACGTTTTGTGGTCTTCTTGAAAAAATATTATTTAAAAAATCCACGTTTTGTGGTCTTCTTGAAAAAATATTATTTAAAAAATCCACGTTTTGTGGTCTTCTTGAAAAAATATTATTTAAAAAATCCACGTTTTGTGGTCTTCTTGAAAAAATATTATTTAAAAAATCCACGTTTTGTGGTCTTCTTGAAAAAAAAATTATTTAAAAAATCCACGTTTTGTGGTCTCCTTGAAAAAAAAAAAATTATTTAAAAATCCACGATTTGTGGTCTCCTTGAAAAAACATTATTTAAAATATCCACGTTTTGTGGTCTTCTTGAAAAAAAATTATTTAAAATATCCAAGTTTTGTGGTCTTCTTGAAAAAAAAAATTATTTAAAAAATCCACGTTTTGTGGTCTCCTTGAAAAAAAAAAATTATTTAAAAAATCCACGTTTTGTGGTCTTCTTGAAAAAAAATTATTTAAAATATCCAAGTTTTGTGGTCTCCTTGAAAAAATATTATTTAAAAAATCCACGTTTTGTGGTCTTCTTGAAAAAAATATTATTTAAAAAATCAACGTTTTGTGGTCTTCTTGAAAAAATATTATTTAAAAAATCCACGTTTTGTGGTTTTCTTGAAAAAATATTATTTAAAAAATCCACGTTTTGTGGTCTTCTTGAAAAAATATTATTTAAAAAATCCACGTTTTGTGGTCTTCTTGAAAAAATATTATTTAAAAAATCCACGTTTTGTGGTCTTCTTGAAAAAATATTATTTAAAAAATCCACGTTTTGTGGTCTTCTTGAAAAAATATTATTTAAAAAATCCACGTTTTGTGGTCTTCTTGAAAAAATATTATTTAAAAAATCCACGTTTTGTGGTCTTCTTGAAAAAATATTATTTAAAAAATCCACGTTTTGTGGTCTTCTTGAAAAAATATTATTTAAAAAATCCACGTTTTGTGGTCTTCTTGAAAAAATATTATTTAAAAAATCCACGTTTTGTGGTCTTCTTGAAAAAATATTATTTAAAAAATCCACGTTTTGTGGTCTTCTTGAAAAAATATTATTTAAAAAATCCACGTTTTGTGGTCTTCTTGAAAAAATATTATTTAAAAAATCCACGTTTTGTGGTCTTCTTGAAAAAATATTATTTAAAAAATCCACGTTTTGTGGTCTTCTTGAAAAAATATTATTTAAAAAATCCACGTTTTGTGGTCTTCTTGAAAAAATATTATTTAAAAAATCCACGTTTTGTGGTCTTCTTGAAAAAATATTATTTAAAAAATCCACGTTTTGTGGTCTTCTTGAAAAAATATTATTTAAAAAATCCACGTTTTGTGGTCTTCTTGAAAAAATATTATTTAAAAAATCCACGTTTTGTGGTCTTCTTGAAAAAATATTATTTAAAAAATCCACGTTTTGTGGTCTTCTTGAAAAAATATTATTTAAAAAATCCACGTTTTGTGGTCTTCTTGAAAAAATATTATTTAAAAAATCCACGTTTTGTGGTCTTCTTGAAAAAATATTATTTAAAAAATCCACGTTTTGTGGTCTTCTTGAAAAAATATTATTTAAAAAATCCACGTTTTGTGGTCTTCTTGAAAAAATATTATTTAAAAAATCCACGTTTTGTGGTCTTCTTGAAAAAATATTATTTAAAAAATCCACGTTTTGTGGTCTTCTTGAAAAAATATTATTTAAAAAATCCACGTTTTGTGGTCTTCTTGAAAAAATATTATTTAAAAAATCCACGTTTTGTGGTCTTCTTGAAAAAATATTATTTAAAAAATCCACGTTTTGTGGTCTTCTTGAAAAAATATTATTTAAAAAATCCACGTTTTGTGGTTTTCTTGAAAAAATATTATTTAAAATATCCACGTTTTGTGGTCTTCTTGAAAAAATATTATTTAAAAAATCCACGTTTTGTGGTCTTCTTGAAAAAATATTATTTAAAAAATCCACGTTTTGTGGTCTTCTTGAAAAAATATTATTTAAAAAATCCACGTTTTGTGGTCTTCTTGAAAAAATATTATTTAAAAAATCCACGTTTTGTGGTCTTCTTGAAAAAATATTATTTAAAAAATCCACGTTTTGTGGTCTTCTTGAAAAAATATTATTTAAAAAATCCACGTTTTGTGGTTTTCTTGAAAAAATATTATTTAAAAAATCCACGTTTTGTGGTCTTCTTGAAAAAATATTATTTAAAAAATCCACGTTTTGTGGTCTTCTTGAAAAAATATTATTTAAAAAATCCACGTTTTGTGGTCTTCTTGAAAAAATATTATTTAAAAAATCCACGTTTTGTGGTCTTCTTGAAAAAATATTATTTAAAAAATCCACGTTTTGTGGTCTTCTTGAAAAAATATTATTTAAAAAATCCACGTTTTGTGGTCTTCTTGAAAAAATATTATTTAAAAAATCCACGTTTTGTGGTCTTCTTGAAAAAATATTATTTAAAAAATCCACGTTTTGTGGTCTTCTTGAAAAAATATTATTTAAAAAATCCACATTTTTTTTTGTAGTCTCCTTGAAGAAATATTATTTAAAAAATTCATGTCTTTTAGTCGTTCCGACTTTGAGAAAAAGGCAGGTTTTGTGGTCTTTTGTTTTTTAAAAAATATTATTAAAAAATGGCAATTTCTTGATTTGTTGAATTTTGAAACGTGAATTTTTAAAAAAATATTTTTTCAAGGAGACCACAAAACGTGGATTTTTTAAAAAATATTTTTTTCAAGGAGACCATAAAGCGTGGATTTTTTAAAAAATATTTTTTTCAAGGAGACCACAAAGCGTAGATTTTTAAAAATTTTTTTTTTCAAGGAGACCTCAAAACGTAGATTTTTTAAATAACATTTTTTCAAGGATACCACAAAACGTGGATTTTTTAAATAATATTTTTTCAAGGAGACCACAAAACGTGGATTTTTTAAATAATATTTTTTTCTAGGAGACCACAAAACGTGGATTTTTTTTAATAATATTTTTTCAAGTAGACCACAAAACTTGGATTTTTTAAAAAATATTTTTTTAAGGAGACCACAAAGCCTGGATTTTTCAAAAAATATTTTTTCAAGGAGACCACAAAGTATGGATTTTTTAAAAAATATTTTTTTCAAGGAGACTGCAAAGCGTGAATTTTTTTAAAAATATTTTTTTCAAGGAGACCACAAAACGTGGATTTTTTAACTAATATTTTTTTCAAGTAGACCACAAAACTTGGATTTTTTAAAAAATATTTTTTTCAAGGAGACCACAAAACGTTGATTTTTTTAAATAATATTTTTTCAAGTAGACCACAAAACTTGGATTTTTTAAAAAATATTTTTTTCAAGGAGACCACAAAACGTGGATCTTTTAAATAATATTTTTTCAAGTAGACCACAAAACGTGGATTTTTTAAATAATATTTTTTCAAGTAGACCACAAAACGTGGATTTTTTAAATAATATTTTTTCAAGTAGACCACAAAACGTGGATTTTTTAAATAATATTTTTTCAAGTAGACCACAAAACTTGGATTTTTTAAAAAATATTTTTTCAAGGAGACCACAAAGCGTGGATTTTTTTAAAAAATATTTTTTCAAGGAGACCACAAAGCGTGGATTTTTTAAAAAATATTTTTTCAAGGAGACCACAAAGCGTGCATTTTTTAAAAAATATTTTTTTCAAGGAGACCACAACGCGTGGATTTTTAAACAAATATTTTTTTTAAGGAGACCACAAAACGTGGTTTTTTTAAATAATATTTTTTCAAGTAGACCACAAAACGAGGATTTTTTAAATAATATTTTTTCAAGTAGACCACAAAACGTGGATTTTTTAAATAATATTTTTTCAAGTAGACCACAAAACCTGGATTTTTTAAATAATATTTTTTTCTAGGAGACCACAAAACGTGGATTTTTTTTAATAATATTTTTTCAAGTAGACCACAAAACTTGGATTTTTTAAAAAATATTTTTTTCAAGGAGACCACAAAGCGTGGATTTTTTAAAAAATATTTTTTTAAGGAGACCACAAAGCCTGGATTTTTCAAAAAATATTTTTTCAAGGAGACCACAAAGTATGGATTTTTTAAAAAATATTTTTTTCAAGGAGACTGCAAAGCGTGAATTTTTTTAAAAATATTTTTTTCAAGGAGACCACAAAACCTGGATTTTTTAAATAATATTTTTTTCAAGGAGACCACAAAACTTGGATTTTTTAAAAAATATTTTTTTCAAGGAGACCACAAAACGTTGATTTTTTTAAATAATATTTTTTTAAGTAGACCACAAAACTTGGATTTTTTAAAAAATATTTTTTTCAAAGAGACCACAAAACGTGGATCTTTTAAATAATATTTTTTCAAGTAGACCACAAAACGTGGATTTTTTATATAATATTTTTTCAAGTAGACCACAAAACGTGGATTTTTTAAATAATATTTTTTCAAGTAGACCACAAAACGTGGATTTTTTAAATAATATTTTTTCAAGTAGACCACAAAACTTGGATTTTTTAAAAAATATTTTTTCAAGGAGACCACAAAGCGTGGATTTTTTAAAAAATATTTTTTCAAGGAGACCACAAAGCGTGGATTTTTTAAAAAATATTTTTTCAAGGAGACCACAAAGCGTGCATTTTTTAAAAAATATTTTTTTCAAGGAGACCACAACGCGTGGATTTTTAAACAAATATTTTTTTTAAGGAGACCACAAAACGTGGTTTTTTCAAATAATATTTTTTCAAGTAGACCACAAAACGTGGATTTTTTAAATAATATTTTTTCAAGTAGACCACAAAACGTGGATTTTTTAAATAATATTTTTTCAAGTAGACCACAAAACGTGGATTTTTTAAATAATATTTTTTCAAGTAGACCACAAAACGTGGATTTTTTAAATAATATTTTTTCAAGTAGACCACAAAACGTGGATTTTTTAAATAATATTTTTTCAAGTAGACCACAAAACTTGGATTTTTTAAAAAATATTTTTTTCAAGGAGACCACAACGCGTGGATTTTTAAACAAATATTTTTTTTAAGGAGACCACAAAACGTGGTTTTTTTAAATAATATTTTTTCAAGTAGACCACAAAACGTGGATTTTTTAAATAATATTTTTTCAAGTAGACCACAAAACGTGGATTTTTTAAATAATATTTTTTCAAGTAGACCACAAAACGTGGATTTTTTAAATAATATTTTTTCAAGTAGACCACAAAACGTGGATTTTTTAAATAATATTTTTTCAAGTAGACCACAAAACTTGGATTTTTTAAAAAATATTTTTTTTCAAGGAGACCACAAAGCGTGGATTTTTTAAAAAATATTTTTTTAAGGAGACCACAAAGCCTGGATTTTTCAAAAAATATATTTTCAAGGAGACCACAAAGTATGGATTTTTTAAAAAATATTTTTTCCAAGGAGACTGCAAAGCGTGAATTTTTTTAAAAAATATTTTTTTTTCAAGGAGACCACAAAGCGTGGGTTTTTTAAAAAATATTTTTTTCAAGGAGACCATAAAGCGTGGATTTTTTAAAAAATATTTTTTTCAAGGAGACCACAAAGCGTAGATTTTTTAAAAAATTTTTTTTCAAGGAGACCTCAAAACGTAGATTTTTTAAATAAAATTTTTTCAAGGATACCACAAAACGTGGATTTTTTAAATAATATTTTTTCAAGGAGACCACAAAACGTGGATTTTTTAAATAATATTTTTTCTAGGAGACCACAAAACGTGGATTTTTTTTAATAATATTTTTTCAAGTAGACCACAAAACTTGGATTTTTTAAAAAATATTTTTTCAAGTAGACCACAAAACGTGGATTTTTTAAATAATATTTTTTCAAGTAGACCACAAAACGTGGATTTTTTAAATAATATTTTTTCAAGTAGACCACAAAACGTGGATTTTTTAAATAATATTTTTTCAAGTAGACCACAAAACGTGGATTTTTTAAATAATATTTTTTCAAGTAGACCACAAAACGTGGATTTTTTAAATAATATTTTTTCAAGTAGACCACAAAACGTGGATTTTTTAAATAATATTTTTTCAAGTAGACCACAAAACGTGGATTTTTTAAATAATATTTTTTCAAGTAGACCACAAAACGTGAATTTTTTAAATAATATTTTTTCAAGTAGACCACAAAACGTGGATTTTTTAAATAATATTTTTTCAAGTAGACCACAAAACGTGGATTTTTTAAATAATATTTTTTCAAGTAGACCACAAAACGTGGATTTTTTAAATAATATTTTTTCAAGTAGACCACAAAACGTGGATTTTTTAAATAATATTTTTTCAAGTAGACCACAAAACGTGGATTTTTTAAATAATATTTTTTCAAGTAGACCACAAAACGTGGATTTTTTAAATAATATTTTTTCAAGTAGACCACAAAACGTGGATTTTTTAAATAATATTTTTTCAAGGAGACCACAAAACGTGAATTTTTTAAATAATATTTTTTCAAGGAGACCACAAAACGTGGATTTATTTAAAAATATTTTTTCAAGTAGACCACAAAACGAGGATTTTTTAAATAATATTTTTTCAAGGAGACCACAAAACGTGGATTTTTTAAATAATATTTTTTCAAGTAGACCACAAAACGTGGATTTTTTAAATAATATTTTTTCAAGTAGACCACAAAACGTGGATTTTTTAAATAATATTTTTTCCACCCTATTATATTTAAATATAATTTATAGCATTTTACGGTAGGAAACTATGGCTGTATTGTCAACTCTTGTTTATTTATTCAATTTTTTCAAGTAGACCACAAAACTTGGATTTTTTAAAAAATATTTTTTTTCAAGGAGACCACAAAGCGTGGATTTTTTAAAAAATATTTTTTTCAGGAGACCACAAAGCCTGGATTTTTCAAAAAATATATTTTCAAGGAGACCACAAAGTATGGATTTTTTAAAAAATATTTTTTCCAAGGAGACTGCAAAGCGTGAATTTTTTTAAAAAATATTTTTTTTCAAGGAGACCACAAAGCGTGGGTTTTTTAAAAAATATTTTTTTCAAGGAGACCATAAAGCGTGGATTTTTTAAAAAATATTTTTTTCAAGGAGACCACAAAGCGTAGATTTTTTAAAAATTTTTTTTTCAAGGAGACCTCAAAACGTAGATTTTTTAAATAAAATTTTTTCAAGGATACCACAAAACGTGGATTTTTTAAATAATATTTTTTCAAGGAGACCACAAAACGTGGATTTTTTAAATAATATTTTTTCTAGGAGACCACAAAACGTGGATTTTTTTTAATAATATTTTTTCAAGTAGACCACAAAACTTGGATTTTTTAAAAAATATTTTTTCAAGTAGACCACAAAACGTGGATTTTTTAAATAATATTTTTTCAAGTAGACCACAAAACGTGGATTTTTTAAATAATATTTTTTCAAGTAGACCACAAAACGTGGATTTTTTAAATAATATTTTTTCAAGTAGACCACAAAACGTGGATTTTTTAAATAATATTTTTTCAAGTAGACCACAAAACGTGGATTTTTTAAAATAATATTTTTTCAAGTAGACCACAAAACGTGGATTTTTTAAATAATATTTTTTCAAGTAGACCACAAAACGTGGATTTTTTAAATAATATTTTTTCAAGTAGACCACAAAACGTGGATTTTTTAAATAATATTTTTTCAAGTAGACCACAAAACGTGGATTTTTTAAATAATATTTTTTCAAGTAGACCACAAAACGTGGATTTTTTAAATAATATTTTTTCAAGAAGACCACAAAACGTGGATTTTTTAAATAATATTTTTTCAAGTAGACCACAAAACGTGGATTTTTTAAATAATATTTTTTCAAGTAGACCACAAAACGTGGATTTTTTAAATAATATTTTTTCAAGTAGACCACAAAACGTGGATTTTTTAAATAATATTTTTTCAAGTAGACCACAAAACGTGGATTTTTTAAATAATATTTTTTCAAGTAGACCACAAAACGTGGATTTTTTAAATAATATTTTTTCAAGTAGACCACAAAACGTGGATTTTTTAAATAATATTTTTTCAAGAAGACCACAAAACAAGAATTTTTTAAATAATATTTTTCAAAGACACCACAAAACGTGGATTTTTTTAAATAATATTTTTTTAAGAAGACCACAAAACGTGGATTTTTTAAATAATATTTTTTCAAGTAGACCACAAAACGTGGATTTTTTAAATAATATTTTTTCAAGTATTTTTTCAAGTAGACCACAAAACGTGGATTTTTTAAATAATATTTTTTCAAGTAGACCACAAAACGTCGATTTTTTAAATAATATTTTTTCAAGTAGACCACAAAACGTCGATTTTTTAAATAATATTTTTTCAAGTATTTTTTCAAGTAGACCACAAAACGTGGATTTTTTAAATAATATTTTTTCAAGTAGACCACAAAACGTGGATTTTTTAAATAATATTTTTTCAAGTATTTTTTCAAGTAGACCACAAAACGTGGATTTTTTAAATAATATTTTTTCAAGTAGACCACAAAACGTCGATTTTTTAAATAATATTTTTTGTAAGAAGACCACAAAACGTGGATTTTTTAAATAATATTTTTTCAAGAAGACCACAAAACAAGAATTTTTTAAATAATATTTTTCAAAGACACCACAAAACGTGGATTTTTTTAAATAATATTTTTTTAAGAAGACCACAAAACGTGGATTTTTTAAATAATATTTTTTCAAGTAGACCACAAAACGTGGATTTTTTAAATAATATTTTTTCAAGTATTTTTTCAAGTAGACCACAAAACGTGGATTTTTTAAATAATATTTTTTCAAGTAGACCACAAAACGTGGATTTTTTAAATAATATTTTTTCAAGGAGACCACAAAGCGCGGATTTTTTAAAAAATATTTTTTTCAAGTAGACCACAAAACGTGGATTTTTTAAATAATATTTTTTCAAGTAGACCACAAAACGTGGATTTTTTAAATAATATTTTTTCAAGTAGACCACAAAACGTGGATTTTTTAAATAATATTTTTTCAAGGAGACCACAAAACGTGGATTTTTTAAATAATATTTTTTTAAGGAGACCACAAAACGTGGATTTTTTAAATAATATTTTTTCAAGGAGACCACAAAACGTGGATTTTTTAAATAATATTTTTTCAAGGAGACCACAAAACGTGGATTTTTTAAATAATATTTTTTCAAGGAGACCACAAAACGTGGATTTTTTAAATAATATTTTTTCAAGGAGACCACAAAACGTGGATTTTTTAAATAATATTTTTTCAAGGAGACCACAAAACGTGGATTTTTTAAATAATATTTTTTCAAGGAGACCACAATACGTGGATTTTTTAAAAAATATTTTTTTCAAGCAGACCACAAAGCGTGGATTTTTTAAATAATATTTTTTCAAGGAGACCACAAAACGTGGATCTTTTAAATAATATTTTTTCAAGGAGACCACAAAACGTGGATTTTTTAAATAATATTTTTTTAAGGAGACCACAAAACGTGGATTTTTTAAATAATATTTTTTCAAGGAGACCACAAAACGTGGATTTTTTAAATAATATTTTTTCAAGTAGACCACAAAACGAGGATTTTTTAAATAATATTTTTTCAAGTAGACCACAAAACGTGGATTTTTTAAATAATATTTTTTCAAGTAGACCACAAAACGTGGATTTTTTAAATAATATTTTTTCAAGTATTTTTTCAAGTAGACCACAAAACGTGGATTTTTTAAATAATATTTTTTCAAGTAGACCACAAAACGTGGATTTTTTAAATAATATTTTTTCAAGGAGACCACAAAGCGCGGATTTTTTAAAAAATATTTTTTTCAAGTAGACCACAAAACGTGGATTTTTTAAATAATATTTTTTCAAGTAGACCACAAAACGTGGATTTTTTAAATAATATTTTTTCAAGTAGACCACAAAACGTGGATTTTTTAAATAATATTTTTTCAAGGAGACCACAAAACGTGGATTTTTTAAATAATATTTTTTTAAGGAGACCACAAAACGTGGATTTTTTAAATAATATTTTTTCAAGGAGACCACAAAACGTGGATTTTTTAAATAATATTTTTTCAAGGAGACCACAAAACGTGGATTTTTTAAATAATATTTTTTCAAGGAGACCACAAAACGTGGATTTTTTAAATAATATTTTTTCAAGGAGACCACAAAACGTGGATTTTTTAAATAATATTTTTTCAAGGAGACCACAAAACGTGGATTTTTTAAATAATATTTTTTCAAGGAGACCACAATACGTGGATTTTTTAAAAAATATTTTTTTCAAGCAGACCACAAAGCGTGGATTTTTTAAATAATATTTTTTCAAGGAGACCACAAAACGTGGATCTTTTAAATAATATTTTTTCAAGGAGACCACAAAACGTGGATTTTTTAAATAATATTTTTTTAAGGAGACCACAAAACGTGGATTTTTTAAATAATATTTTTTCAAGGAGACCACAAAACGTGGATTTTTTAAATAATATTTTTTCAAGTAGACCACAAAACGAGGATTTTTTAAATAATATTTTTTCAAGTAGACCACAAAACGTGGATTTTTTAAATAATATTTTTTCAAGTAGACCACAAAACGTGGATTTTTTAAATAATATTTTTTCAAGTAGACCACAAAACGTGGATTTATTTAAAAATATTTTTTCAAGTAGATCACAAAGCGTGGATTTTTTTAGATAATGTTTTTTCCACCCTATTATATTTTAATATCATTTATAGCATTTCACGGTAGGAAACTATGTATTTGTTGTCAACTCTTGTTTATTTATTTAACTCTTTTCTTCTGTCTTGTTATTTTTGTTTTTCGCCAAGAGGCCACAATGAGAGCTTAACAAACGTAAAATATTTATAAAGAAATGTTGACCCAGTTAATTGGCAGAAGTGATGTTTTACTTATTGTGAGTGGTATTTAATTGGTGTTGGTCTAGTAGAAAGGACAAACAATTAAATGAAAGGATAACAAGTAAGAAATTTGCAAGGAATTTAGGTGTTGGTTTCGCTCAAGGATATTTTTCTCTTTGAGGATAAATGCAGGCTAAGCATTGGAAGCGACAATCAATTAAGTAAAAGAAAAATAATACAAAGCATTATTGCCCCGTGGCTATGAGAGCGAAAAGAACAAGGGGAGATTTTCTGGATACCAGAAAGTCTTCTTTCCTAAATTGGGATTTATTTATTTCATATCACACCCCAATATGTTGTTGCGAGAAGTCCACATGGAAGTGTGGCAATTTGTCCATCATATTAGTGCTCCACACACTAAGCCTGCTTCAGTATCATTCAACCACATCATATCAACCATTTCCGCCATGGTCGTCATTCTCTGTATGTGTGGTGTGTCCTTAACATCCTTTAATTTTGGCGCGTTGTTGTGTTTCAATATACATTTATTTGAAGGATTTATATATTTTGGTTGATTGTTTTTTCTCCTGACCACTGTTTGTATTTATTTTCGTCACGTTATTTGTATATTGTTATCCATGAATTTTTATGGTCACCACCACATAAATGTATGGTTGTGATATTTTAGTTTGAGGTCGTGTGGGTCGTTAAAATTTATGGCATATTGAAAACTGGGTTAGCCAGTCATTTGGTTCTTTTTGTTTCAGGAGAGCTTTAAAATTTAATGTTTTTTATATTGGAAATTGTTGTAAGTGGATTATAATGTTGATAGACATGTGTAATCAACAAAGATAAGGAAGATTACATGACATTAATATATTTTTGTGAGAATTTGATCTCAATTAAAGGGAACTCCATTAATAATATTTTTGAAAATTTTAAACACAACAGAGAAGCTCTTTAAAATTAAAGAATCTTTTGTTTTGAACAGTGCCACGTATACGTGCTGACAACACTAATACATCGTTGGTACCAAAGGTGAGAAAAAATATTTTTGGTAGTTGGTTTGTTATAGAGAGAAAGTCTTCTTCACAAAGGACCCGAAGGCCATCACAAAAAATCCACGTTATCTTGGCTGATGTTTTCTCAAAAAAATTGTTTAAAAAATCCTCGTTTTCTTTACTGAAGTTCCCTCAGAAAATTTGTTTAAAAGATCCACGTTTTCTTAACTGATGTTCCCTCAGAAAAATTGTTAAAAAAATTTACGTTTTCTTAACTGATGTTCTCTCAGAAAAATTGTTTAAAAAATCCACGTTTTCTTAACTGATGTTCTCTTAGAAAAATTGTTCAAAAAATCCACGTTTTCTTAACTGATGTTCCCTCAGAAAAATTGTTTAAAAAATCCACGTTTTCTTAACTGATGTTCCCTCAGAAAAATTGTTTAAAAAATTCACGTTTTCTTAACTGATGTTCCCTCAGAAAAATTGTTTAAAAAATCCACGTTTTCTTAACTGATGTTCCCTCAGAAAAATTGTTTAAAAAAATCCACGTTATCTTAACTGATGTTCCCTCAGAAAAATTGTTTAAAAAATCCACGTTTTCTTAACTGATGTTCCCTCAGAAAAATTGTTTAAAAAAATCCACGTTATCTTAACTGATGTTCCCTCAGAAAAATTGTTTAAAAAATCCACGTTTTCTTAACTGATGTTCCCTCAGAAAAATTGTTTAAAAAATCCACGTTTTCTTAACTGATGTTCCCTCAGAAAAATTGTTTAAAAAATCCACGTTATCTTAACTGATGTTCCCTCAGAAAAATTGTTTAAAAAATCCACGTTTTCTTAACTGATGTTCCCTCAGAAAAATTGTTTAAAAAATCCACGTTTTCTTAACTGATGTTCGCTCAGAAAAATTGTTTAAAAAATCCACGTTTTCTTAACTGATGTTCGCTCAGAAAAATTGTTTAAATAATCCACGTTTTCTTAACTGATGTTCGCTCAGAAAAATTGTTTAAAAAATCCACGTTTTCTTAACAGATGTTCGCTCAGAAAAATTGTTTAAAAAAATCCACGTTTTCTTAACTAATGTTCGCTCAGAAAAATTGTTTAAAAAATCCACGTTTTCTTAACTGATGTTCTTTGAGAAAAATTGTTTAAAAAAATCCACGTTTTCTTAACTGATGTTCGCTCAGAAAAATTGTTTAAAAAATCCACGTTTTCTTAACTGATGTTCTTTGAGAAAAATTGTTTAAAAAATCCAACTTTTTTTGGCTGATGTTCTTTGAGAAAAATTGTTTAAAAAATCCACGTTTTTTTGGCTGATGTTCTTTGAGAAAAATTGTTTAAAAAATCCACGTTTTTTTGGCTGATGTTCTTTGAGAAAAATTGTTTAAAAAATCCACGTTTTTTTGGCTGATGTTCTTTGAGAAAAATTGTTTAAAAAATCCACGTTTTCTTAACTGATGTTCCCTCAGAAAAATTGTTTAAAAAAATCCACGTTTTCTTAACTGATGTTCGCTCAGAAAAATTGTTTAAAAAATCCACGTTTTCTTAACTGATGTTCCCTCAGAAAAATTGTTTAAAAAAATCCACGTTTTCTTAACTGATGTTCGCTCAGAAAAATTTTTTAAAAAATCCACGTTTTCTTAACAGATGTTCGCTCAGAAAAATTGTTTAAAAAATCCACGTTTTCTTAACTGATGTTCCCTCAGAAAAATTGTTTAAAAAATCCACGTTTTCTTAACTGATGTTCCCTCAGAAAAATTGTTTAAAAAATCCACGTTTTCTTAACTGATGTTTCCTCAGAAAAATTGTTTAAAAAATCCACGTTTTCTTGGCTGATGTTCTTTGAGAAAAATTGTTTAAAAAATCCACGTTTTCTTAACTGATGTTCGCTCAGAAAAATTGTTTAAAAAATCCATGTTTTCTTAACTGATGTTCGCTCAGAAAAATTGTTTAAAAAATCCACGTTTTCTTAACTGATGTTCGCTCAGAAAAATTGTTTAAAAAATCCACGTTTTCTTAACTGATGTTCGCTCAGAAAAATTGTTTAAAAAATCCATGTTTTCTTAACTGATGTTCGCTCAGAAAAATTGTTTAAAAAATCCACGTTTTCTTAACTGATGTTCGCTCAGAAAAATTGTTTAAAAAATCCACGTTTTCTTAACTGATGTTCGCTCAGAAAAATTGTTTAAAAAATCCACGTTTTTTTAACTGATGTTCGCTCAGAAAAATTGTTTAAAAATCCACGTTTTCTTAACTGATGTTCCCTCAGAATTTTTTTTAAAAATCCCCTCTTTCTTAACTGATGTTCGCTCAGAAAAATTGTTTAAAAAAATCCACGTTTTCTTAACTGATGTTCGCTCAGAAAAATTGTTTAAAAAAATCCACGTTTTCTTAACTGATGTTCGCTCAGAAAAATTGTTTAAATAATCCACGTTTTCTTAACTGATGTTCGCTCAGAAAAATTGTTTAAAAAATCCATGTTTTCTTAACTGATGTTCGCTCAGAAAAATTGTTTAAAAAATCCACGTTTTCTTAACTGATGTTCTCTCAGAAAAATTGTTTAAAAAATCCACGTTTTCTTGGCTAATGTTCTTTGAGAAAAATTGTTTAAAAAATCCACGTTTTCTTGGCCGATGTTCTTTGAGAAAAATTGTTTAAAAAATCCACGTTTTCTTGGCCGATGTTCTTTGAGAAAAATTGTTTAAAAAATCCACGTTTTCTTGGCTGATGTTCTTTGAGAAAAATTGTTTAAAAAATCCACGTTTTCTTGGCTAATGTTCTTTGAGAAAAATTGTTTAAAAAATCCACGTTTTCTTGGCTGATGTTCTTTGAGAAAAATTGTTTAAAAAATCCACGTTTTCTTGGCTGATGTTCTTTGAGAAAAATTGTTTAAAAAATCCACGTTTTCTTGGCTGATGTTCTTTGAGAAAAATTGTTTAAAAAATCCACGTTTTCTTGGCTGATGTTCTTTGAGAAAAATTGTTTAAAAAATCCACGTTTTCTTGGCTGATGTTCTTTGAGAAAAATTGTTTAAAAAATCCACGTTTTCTTGGCTGATGTTCTTTGAGAAAAATTGTTTAAAAAATCCACGTTTTCTTGGCTGATGTTCTTTGAGAAAAATTGTTTAAAAAATCCACGTTTTCTTGGCTGATGTTCTTTGAGAAAAATTGTTTAAAAAATCCACGTTTTCTTGGCTGATGTTCTTTGAGAAAAATTGTTTAAAAAATCCACGTTTTCTTGGCTGATGTTCTTTGAGAAAAATTGTTTAAAAAATCCACGTTTTCTTGGCTGATGTTCTTTGAGAAAAATTGTTTAAAAAATCCACGTTTTCTTGGCTGATGTTCTTTGAGAAAAATTGTTTAAAAAATCCACGTTTTCTTGGCTGATGTTCTTTGAGAAAAATTGTTTAAAAAATCCACGTTTTCTTGGCTGATGTTCTTTGAGAAAAATTGTTTAAAAAATCCACGTTTTCTTGGCTGATGTTCTTTGAGAAAAATTGTTTAAAAAATCCACGTTTTCTTGGCTGATGTTCTTTGAGAAAAATTGTTTAAAAAATCCACGTTTTCTTGGCTGATGTTCTTTGAGAAAAATTGTTTAAAAAATCCACGTTTTCTTGGCTGATGTTCTTTGAGAAAAATTGTTTAAAAAATCCACGTTTTCTTGGCTGATGTTCTTTGAGAAAAATTGTTTAAAAAATCCACGTTTTCTTGGCTGATGTTCTTTGAGAAAAATTGTTTAAAAAATCCACGTTTTCTTGGCTGATGTTCTTTGAGAAAAATTGTTTAAAAAATCCACGTTTTCTTGGCTGATGTTCTTTGAGAAAAATTGTTTAAAAAATCCACGTTTTCTTGGCTAATGTTCTTTGAGAAAAATTGTTTAAAAAATCCACGTTTTCTTGGCTGATGTTCTTTGAGAAAAATTGTTTAAAAAATCCACGTTTTCTTGGCTGATGTTCTTTGAGAAAAATTGTTTAAAAAATCCACGTTTTCTTGGCTGATGTTCTTTGAGAAAAATTGTTTAAAAAATCCACGTTTTCTTGGCTGATGTTCTTTGAGAAAAATTGTTTAAAAAATCCACGTTTTCTTGGCTGATGTTCTTTGAGAAAAATTGTTTAAAAAATCCACGTTTTCTTGGCTGATGTTCTTTGAGAAAAATTGTTTAAAAAATCCACGTTTTCTTGGCTGATGTTCTTTGAGAAAAATTGTTTAAAAAATCCACGTTTTCTTGGCTGATGTTCTTTGAGAAAAATTGTTTAAAAAATCCACGTTTTCTTGGCTGATGTTCTTTGAGAAAAATTGTTTAAAAAATCCACGTTTTCTTGGCTGATGTTCTTTGAGAAAAATTGTTTAAAAAATCCACGTTTTCTTGGCTGATGTCCTCTCAGAAAATTGTTTAAAAAATCCACGTTTTCTTGGCTGATGTCCTCTCAGAAAATTGTTTAAAAAATCCACGTTTTCTTGGCTGATGTCCTCTCAGAAAATTGTTTAAAAAATCCACTTTTTCTTGGCTGATGTCCTCTAAGAAAATTGTTTAAAAAATCCACTTTTTCTTGGCTGATGTCCTCTAAGAAAATTGTTTAAAAAATCCACTTTTTCTTGGCTGATGTCCTCTAAGAAAATTGTTTAAAAAATCCACGTTTTCTTGGCTGATGTTCCCTTAGAAAAATTGTTTAAAAAAACCACGTTTTCTTGGCTGATGTCCTCTCAGAAAATTGTTTAAAAAATCCACTTTTTCTTGGCTGATGTCCTCTAAGAAAATTGTTTAAAAAATCCACTTTTTCTTGGCTGATGTCCTCTAAGAAAATTGTTTAAAAAATCCACGTTTTCTTGGCTGATGTTCCCTTAGAAAAATTGTTTAAAAAAACCACGTTTTCTTGGCTGATGTTCTTTGAGAAAAATTGTTTAAAAAATCCACGTTTTCTTGGCTGATGTTCTTTGAGAAAAATTGTTTAAAAAATCCACGTTTTCTTGGCTGATGTTCCCTTAGAAAAATTGTTTAAAAAATCCACGTTTTCTTGGCTGATGTTCTTTGAGAAAAATTGTTTAAAAAATCCACGTTTTCTTGGCTGATGTTCTTTGAGAAAAATTGTTTAAAAAATCCACGTTTTCTTGGCTGATGTTCTTTGAGAAAAATTGTTTAAAAAATCCACGTTTTCTTGGCTGATGTTCTTTGAGAAAAATTGTTTAAAAAATCCACGTTTTCTTGGCTGATGTTCTTTGAGAAAAATTGTTTAAAAAATCCACGTTTTCTTGGCTGATGTTCTTTGAGAAAAATTGTTTAAAAAATCCACGTTTTCTTGGCTGATGTTCTTTGAGAAAAATTGTTTAAAAAATCCACGTTTTCTTGGCTGATGTTCTTTGAGAAAAATTGTTTAAAAAATCCACGTTTTCTTGGCTGATGTTCTTTTAGAAAAATTGTTTTAAAAATCCACGTTTTCTTGGCTGATGTTCTTTGAGAAAAATTGTTTAAAAAATCCACGTTTTCTTGGCTGATGTTCTTTGAGAAAAATTGTTTAAAAAATCCACGTTTTCTTGGCTAATGTTCTTTGAGAAAAATTGTTTAAAAAATCCACGTTTTCTTGGCCGATGTTCTTTGAGAAAAATTGTTTAAAAAATCCACGTTTTCTTGGCTAATGTTCTTTGAGAAAAATTGTTTAAAAAATCCACGTTTTCTTGGCCGATGTTCTTTGAGAAAAATTGTTTAAAAAATCCACGTTTTCTTGGCTGATGTTCTTTGAGAAAAATTGTTTAAAAAATCCACGTTTTCTTGGCTAATGTTCTTTGAGAAAAATTGTTTAAAAAATCCACGTTTTCTTGGCTGATGTTCTTTGAGAAAAATTGTTTAAAAAATCCACGTTTTCTTGGCTGATGTTCTTTGAGAAAAATTGTTTAAAAAATCCACGTTTTCTTGGCTGATGTTCTTTGAGAAAAATTGTTTAAAAAATCCACGTTTTCTTGGCTGATGTTCTTTGAGAAAAATTGTTTAAAAAATCCACGTTTTCTTGGCTGATGTTCTTTGAGAAAAATTGTTTAAAAAATCCACGTTTTCTTGGCTAATGTTCTTTGAGAAAAATTGTTTAAAAAATCCACGTTTTCTTGGCTGATGTTCTTTGAGAAAAATTGTTTAAAAAATCCACGTTTTCTTGGCTGATGTTCTTTGAGAAAAATTGTTTAAAAAATCCACGTTTTCTTGGCTGATGTTCTTTGAGAAAAATTGTTTAAAAAATCCACGTTTTCTTGGCTGATGTTCTTTGAGAAAAATTGTTTAAAAAATCCACGTTTTCTTGGCTGATGTTCTTTGAGAAAAATTGTTTAAAAAATCCACGTTTTCTTGGCTGATGTTCTTTGAGAAAAATTGTTTAAAAAATCCACGTTTTCTTGGCTGATGTTCTTTGAGAAAAATTGTTTTAAAAATCCACGTTTTCTTGGCTGATGTTCTTTGAGAAAAATTGTTTAAAAAATCCACGTTTTCTTGGCTGATGTTCTTTGAGAAAAATTGTTTAAAAAATCCACGTTTTCTTGGCTAATGTTCTTTGAGAAAAATTGTTTAAAAAATCCACGTTTTCTTGGCCGATGTTCTTTGAGAAAAATTGTTTAAAAAATCCACGTTTTCTTGGCTGATGTTCTTTGAGAAAAATTGTTTAAAAAATCCACGTTTTCTTGGCTGATGTTCTTTGAGAAAAATTGTTTAAAAAATCCACGTTTTCTTGGCTGATGTTCTTTGAGAAAAATTGTTTAAAAAATCCACGTTTTCTTGGCTGATGTTCTTTGAGAAAAATTGTTTAAAAAATCCACGTTTTCTTGGCTGATGTTCTTTGAGAAAAATTGTTTAAAAAATCCACGTTTTCTTGGCTGATGTTCTTTGAGAAAAATTGTTAAAAAAATCCACGTTTTCTTGGCTGATGTTCTTTGAGAAAAATTGTTTAAAAAATCCACGTTTTCTTGGCTGATGTTCTTTGAGAAAAATTGTTTAAAAAATCCACGTTTTCTTGGCTGATGTTCTTTGAGAAAAATTGTTTAAAAAATCCACGTTTTCTTGGCTGATGTTCTTTGAGAAAAATTGTTTAAAAAATCCACGTTTTCTTGGCTGATGTTCTTTGAGAAAAATTGTTTAAAAAATCCACGTTTTCTTGGCTGATGTTCTTTGAGAAAAATTGTTTAAAAAATCCACGTTTTCTTGGCTGATGTTCTTTGAGAAAAATTGTTTAAAAAATCCACGTTTTCTTGGCTGATGTTCTTTGAGAAAAATTGTTTAAAAAATCCACGTTTTCTTGGCTGATGTTCTTTGAGAAAAATTGTTTAAAAAATCCACGTTTTCTTGGCTGATGTTCTTTGAGAAAAATTGTTTAAAAAATCCACGTTTTCTTGGCTGATGTTCTTTGAGAAAAATTGTTTAAAAAATCCACGTTTTCTTGGCTGATGTTCTTTGAGAAAAATTGTTTAAAAAATCCACGTTTTCTTGGCTGATGTTCTTTGAGAAAAATTGTTTAAAAAATCCACGTTTTCTTGGCTGATGTTCTTTGAGAAAAATTGTTTAAAAAATCCACGTTTTCTTGGCTGATGTTCTTTGAGAAAAATTGTTTAAAAAATCCACGTTTTCTTGGCTGATGTTCTTTGAGAAAAATTGTTTAAAAAATCCACGTTTTCTTGGCTGATGTTCTTTGAGAAAAATTGTTTAAAAAATCCACGTTTTCTTGGCTGATGTTCTTTGAGAAAAATTGTTTAAAAAATCCACGTTTTCTTGGCTGATGTTCTTTGAGAAAAATTGTTTAAAAAATCCACGTTTTCTTGGCTGATGTTCTTTGAGAAAAATTGTTTAAAAAATCCACGTTTTCTTGGCTGATGTTCTTTGAGAAAAATTGTTTAAAAAATCCACGTTTTCTTGGCTAATGTTCTTTGAGAAAAATTGTTTAAAAAATCCACGTTTTCTTGGCTAATGTTCTTTGAGAAAAATTGTTTAAAAAATCCACGTTTTCTTGGCTGATGTTCTTTGAGAAAAATTGTTTAAAAAATCCACGTTTTCTTGGCTGATGTTCTTTGAGAAAAATTGTTTAAAAAATCCACGTTTTCTTGGCTGATGTTCTTTGAGAAAAATTGTTTAAAAAATCCACGTTTTCTTGGCTGATGTTCTTTGAGAAAAATTGTTTAAAAAATCCACGTTTTCTTGGCTGATGTTCTTTGAGAAAAATTGTTTAAAAAATCCACGTTTTCTTGGCTGATGTTCTTTGAGAAAAATTGTTTAAAAAATCCACGTTTTCTTGGCTGATGTTCTTTGAGAAAAATTGTTTAAAAAATCCACGTTTTCTTGGCTGATGTTCTTTGAGAAAAATTGTTTAAAAAATCCACGTTTTCTTGGCTGATGTTCTTTGAGAAAAATTGTTTAAAAAATCCACGTTTTCTTGGCTGATGTTCTTTGAGAAAAATTGTTTAAAAAATCCACGTTTTCTTGGCTGATGTTCTTTGAGAAAAATTGTTTAAAAAATCCACGTTTTCTTGGCTGATGTTCTTTGAGAAAAATTGTTTAAAAAATCCACGTTTTCTTGGCTGATGTTCTTTGAGAAAAATTGTTTAAAAAATCCACGTTTTCTTGGCTGATGTTCTTTGAGAAAAATTGTTTAAAAAATCCACGTTTTCTTGGCTGATGTTCTTTGAGAAAAATTGTTTAAAAAATCCACGTTTTCTTGGCTGATGTTCTTTGAGAAAAATTGTTTAAAAAATCCACGTTTTCTTGGCTGATGTTCTTTGAGAAAAATTGTTTAAAAAATCCACGTTTTCTTGGCTGATGTTCTTTGAGAAAAATTGTTTAAAAAATCCACGTTTTCTTGGCTGATGTTCTTTGAGAAAAATTGTTTAAAAAATCCACGTTTTCTTGGCTGATGTTCTTTGAGAAAAATTGTTTAAAAAATCCACGTTTTCTTGGCTGATGTTCTTTGAGAAAAATTGTTTAAAAAATCCACGTTTTCTTGGCTGATGTTCTTTGAGAAAAATTGTTTAAAAAATCCACGTTTTCTTGGCTGATGTTCTTTGAGAAAAATTGTTTAAAAAATCCACGTTTTCTTGGCTGATGTTCTTTGAGAAAAATTGTTTAAAAAATCCACGTTTTCTTGGCTGATGTTCTTTGAGAAAAATTGTTTAAAAAATCCACGTTTTCTTGGCTGATGTTCTTTGAGAAAAATTGTTTAAAAAATCCACGTTTTCTTGGCTGCTGTTCTTTGAGAAAAATTGTTTAAAAAATCCACGTTTTCTTGGCTGATGTTCTTTGAGAAAAATTGTTTAAAAAATCCACGTTTTCATGGCTGATGTTCTTTGAGACAAATTGTTTAAAAAATCCACGTTTTCTTGGCTGATGTTCTTTGAGAAAAATTGTTTAAAAAATCCACGTTTTCTTGGCTGATGTTCTTTGAGAAAAATTGTTTAAAAAATCCACGTTTTCTTGGCTGATGTTCTTTGAGAAAAATTGTTTAAAAAATCCACGTTTTCTTGGCTGATGTTCTTTGAGAAAAATTGTTTAAAAAATCCACGTTTTCTTGGCTGATGTTCTTTGAGAAAAATTGTTTAAAAAATCCACGTTTTCTTGGCTGCTGTTCTTTGAGAAAAATTGTTTAAAAAATCCACGTTTTCTTGGCTGATGTTCTTTGAGAAAAATTGTTTAAAAAATCCACGTTTTCATGGCTGATGTTCTTTGAGACAAATTGTTTAAAAAATCCACGTTTTCTTGGCTGATGTTCTTTGAGAAAAATTGTTTAAAAAATCCACGTTTTCTTGGCTGATGTTCTTTGAGAAAAATTGTTTAAAAAATCCACGTTTTCTTGGCTGATGTTCTTTGAGAAAAATTGTTTAAAAAATCCACGTTTTCTTGGCTGATGTTCTTTGAGACAAATTGTTTAAAAAATCCACGTTTTCTTGGCTGATGTTCTTTGAGAAAAATTGTTTAAAAAATCCACGTTTTCTTGGCTGATGTTCTTTGAGAAAAATTGTTTAAAAAATCCACGTTTTCATGGCTGATGTTCTTTGAGACAAATTGTTTAAAAAATCCACGTTTTCTTGGCTGATGTTCTTTGAGAAAAATTGTTTAAAAAATCCACGTTTTCTTGGCTGATGTTCTTTGAGAAAAATTGTTTAAAAAATCCACGTTTTCTTGGCTGATGTTCTTTGAGAAAAATTGTTTAAAAAATCCACGTTTTCTTGGCTGATGTTCTTTGAGACAAATTGTTTAAAAAATCCACGTTTTCTTGGCTGATGTTCTTTGAGAAAAATTGTTTAAAAAATCCACGTTTTCTTGGCTGATGTTCTTTGAGAAAAATTTTTAAAAAATCCACGTTTTCTTGGCTGATGTTCTTTGAGAAAAATTGTTTAAAAAATCCACGTTTTCTTGGCTGATGTTCTTTGAGAAAAATTGTTTAAAAAATCCACGTTTTCTTGGCTGATGTTCTTTGAGACAAATTGTTTAAAAAATCCACGTTTTCTTGACTGATGTTCTTTGAGAAAAATTGTTTAAAAAATCCACGTTTTCTTGGCTGATGTTCTTTGAGAAAAATTGTTTAAAAAATCCACGTTTTCTTGGCTGATGTTCTTTGAGAAAAATTGTTTAAAAAATCCACGTTTTCTTGGCTGATGTTCTTTGAGAAAAATTGTTTAAAAAATCCACGTTTTCTTGGCTGATGTTCTTTGAGAAAAATTGTTTAAAAAATCCACGTTTTCTTGGCTGATGTTCTTTGAGAAAAATTGTTTAAAAAATCCACGTTTTCTTGGCTGATGTTCTTTGAGAAAAATTGGTTAAAAAATCCACGTTTTCTTGGCTGATGTTCTTTGAGAAAAATTGTTTAAAAAATCCACGTTTTCTTGGCTGATGTTCTTTGAGAAAAATTGTTTAAAAAATCCACGTTTTCTTGGCTGATGTTCTTTGAGAAAAATTGTTTAAAAAATCCACGTTTTCTTGGCTGATGTTCTTTGACAAAAATTGTTTAAAAAATCCACGTTTTCTTGGCTGATGTTCTTTGAGAAAAATTGGTTAAAAAATCCACGTTTTCTTGGCTGATGTTCTTTGAGAAAAATTGGTTAAAAAATCCACGTTTTCTTGGCTGATGTTCTTTGAGAAAAATTGTTTAAAAAATCCACGTTTTCTTGGCTGCTGTTCTTTGAGAAAAATTGTTTAAAAAATCCACGTTTTCTTGGCTGATGTTCTTTGAGAAAAATTGTTTAAAAAATCCACGTTTTCTTGGCTGATGTTCTTTGAGAAAAATTGTTTAAAAAATCCACGTTTTCTTGGCTGATGTTCTTTAAGAAAAATTGTTTAAAAAATCCACGTTTTCTTGGCTGATGTTCTTTGAGAAAAATTGTTTAAAAAATCCACGTTTTCTTGGCTGATGTTCTTTGAGAAAAATTGTTTAAAAAATCCACGTTTTCTTGGCTGATGTTCTTTGAGACAAATTGTTTAAAAAATCCACGTTTTCATGGCTGATGTTCTTTGAGACAAATTGTTTAAAAAATCCACGTTTTCTTGGCTGATGTTCTTTGAGAAAAATTGTTTAAAAAATCCACGTTTTCTTGGCTGATGTTCTTTGAGACAAATTGTTTAAAAATCCACGTTTTCTTGGCTGATGTTCTTTGAGAAAAATTGTTTAAAAAATCCACGTTTTCTTGGCTGATGTTCTTTGAGAAAAATTGTTTAAAAAATCCACGTTTTCTTGGCTGATGTTCTTTGAGAAAAATTGTTTAAAAAATCCACGTTTTCTTGGCTGATGTTCTTTGAGAAAAATTGTTTAAAAAATCCACGTTTTCTTGGCTGATGTTCTTTGAGAAAAATTGTTTAAAAAATCCACGTTTTCTTGGCTGATGTTCTTTGAGAAAAATTGTTTAAAAAATCCACGTTTTCTTGGCTGATGTTCTTTGAGAAAAATTGTTTAAAAAATCCACGTTTTCTTGGCTGATGTTCTTTGAGAAAAATTGTTTAAAAAATCCACGTTTTCTTGGCTGATGTTCTTTGAGAAAAATTGTTTAAAAAATCCACGTTTTCTTGGCTGATGTTCTTTGAGAAAAATTGTTTAAAAAATCCACGTTTTCTTGGCTGATGTTCTTTGAGAAAAATTGTTTTAAAAATCCACGTTTTCTTGGCTGATGTTCTTTGAGAAAAATTGTTTAAAAAATCGACGTTTTCTTGGCTGATGTTCTTTGAGAAAAATTGTTTAAAAAATCCACGTTTTCTTGGCTAATGTTCTTTGAGAAAAATTGTTTAAAAAATCCACGTTTTCTTGGCCGATGTTCTTTGAGAAAAATTGTTTAAAAAATCCACGTTTTCTTGGCTAATGTTCTTTGAGAAAAATTGTTTAAAAAATCCACGTTTTCTTGGCTAATGTTCTTTGAGAAAAATTGTTTAAAAAATCCACGTTTTCTTGGCCGATGTTCTTTGAGAAAAATTGTTTAAAAAATCCACGTTTTCTTGGCTAATGTTCTTTGAGAAAAATTGTTTAAAAAATCCACGTTTTCTTGGCTAATGTTCTTTGAGAAAAATTGTTTAAAAAATCCACGTTTTCTTGGCTGATGTTCTTTGAGAAAAATTGTTTAAAAAATCCACGTTTTCTTGGCTGATGTTCTTTGAGAAAAATTGTTTAAAAAATCCACGTTTTTTGGCTGATGTTCTTTGAGAAAAATTGTTTAAAAAATCCACGTTTTCTTGGCTGATGTTCTTTGAGAAAAATTGTTTAAAAAATCCACGTTTTCTTGGCTGATGTTCTTTGAGAAAAATTGTTTAAAAAATCCACGTTTTCTTGGCTGATGTTCTTTGAGAAAAATTGTTTAAAAAATCCACGTTTTCTTGGCTGATGTTCTTTGAGAAAAATTGTTTAAAAAATCCACGTTTTCTTGGCTGATGTTCTTTGAGAAAAATTGTTTAAAAAATCCACGTTTTCTTGGCTGATGTTCTTTGAGAAAAATTGTTTAAAAAATCCACGTTTTCTTGGCTGATGTTCTTTGAGAAAAATTGTTTAAAAAATCCACGTTTTCTTGGCTGATGTTCTTTGAGAAAAATTGTTTAAAAAATCCACGTTTTCTTGGCTGATGTTCTTTGAGAAACATTGTTTAAAAAATCCACGTTTTCTTGGCTGATGTTCTTTGAGAAAAATTGTTTAAAAAATCCACGTTTTCTTGGCTGATGTTCTTTGAGAAAAATTGTTTAAAAAATCCACGTTTTCTTGGCTGATGTTCTTTGAGAAAAATTGTTTAAAAAATCCACGTTTTCTTGGCTGATGTTCTTTGAGAAAAATTGTTTAAAAAATCCACGTTTTCTTGGCTGATGTTCTTTGAGAAAAATTGTTTAAAAAATCCACGTTTTCTTGGCTGATGTTCTTTGAGAAAAATTGTTTAAAAAATCCACGTTTTCTTGGCTGATGTTCTTTGAGAAAAATTGTTTAAAAAATCCACGTTTTCTTGGCTGATGTTCTTTGAGAAAAATTGTTTAAAAAATCCACGTTTTCTTGGCTGATGTTCTTTGAGAAAAATTGTTTAAAAAATCCACGTTTTCTTGGCTGATGTTCTTTGAGAAAAATTGTTTAAAAAATCCACGTTTTCTTGGCTGATGTTCTTTGAGAAAAATTGTTTAAAAAATCCACGTTTTCTTGGCTGATGTTCTTTGAGAAAAATTGTTTAAAAAATCCACGTTTTCTTGGCTGATGTTCTTTGAGAAAAATTGTTTAAAAAATCCACGTTTTCTTGGCTGATGTTCTTTGAGAAAAATTGTTTAAAAAATCCACGTTTTCTTGGCTGATGTTCTTTGAGAAAAATTGTTTAAAAAATCCACGTTTTCTTGGCTGATGTTCTTTGAGAAAAATTGTTTAAAAAATCCACGTTTTCTTGGCTGATGTTCTTTGAGAAAAATTGTTTAAAAAATCCACGTTTTCTTGGCTGATGTTCTTTGAGAAAAATTGTTTAAAAAATCCACGTTTTCTTGGCTGATGTTCTTTGAGAAAAATTGTTTAAAAAATCCACGTTTTCTTGGCTGATGTTCTTTGAGAAAAATTGTTTAAAAAATCCACGTTTTCTTGGCTGATGTTCTTTGAGAAAAATTGTTTAAAAAATCCACGTTTTCTTGGCTGATGTTCTTTGAGAAAAATTGTTTAAAAAATCCACGTTTTCTTGGCTGATGTTCTTTGAGAAAAATTGTTTAAAAAATCCACGTTTTCTTGGCTGATGTTCTTTGAGAAAAATTGTTTAAAAAATCCACGTTTTCTTGGCTGATGTTCTTTGAGAAAAATTGTTTAAAAAATCCACGTTTTCTTGGCTGATGTTCTTTGAGAAAAATTGTTTAAAAAATCCACGTTTTCTTGGCTGATGTTCTTTGAGAAAAATTGTTTAAAAAATCCACGTTTTCTTGGCTGCTGTTCTTTGAGAAAAATTGTTTAAAAAATCCACGTTTTCTTGGCTGATGTTCTTGAGAAAAATTGTTTAAAAAATCCACGTTTTCTTGGCTGATGTTCTTTGACAAAAATTGTTTAAAAAATCCACGTTTTCTTGGCTGATGTTCTTTGAGAAAAATTGTTTAAAAAATCCACGTTTTCTTCGCTGATGTTCTTTGAGAAAAATTGTTTAAAAAATCCACGTTTTCTTCGCTGATGTTCTTTGAGAAAAATTGTTTAAAAAATCCACGTTTTCTTGGCTGATGTTCTTTGAGAAAAATTGTTTAAAAAATCCACGTTTTCTTGGCTGATGTTCTTTGAGAAAAATTGTTTAAAAAATCCACGTTTTCTTGGCTGATGTTCTTTGAGAAAAATTGTTTAAAAAATCCACGTTTTCTTGGCTGATGTTCTTTGAGAAAAATTGTTTAAAAAATCCACGTTTTCTTGGCTGATGTTCTTTGAGAAAAATTGTTTAAAAAATCCACGTTTTCTTGGCTGATGTTCTTTGAGAAAAATTGTTTAAAAAATCCACGTTTTCTTGGCTGATGTTCTTTGAGAAAAATTGTTTAAAAAATCCACGTTTTCTTGGCTGATGTTCTTTGAGAAAAATTGTTTAAAAAATCCACGTTTTCTTGGCTGATGTTCTTTGAGAAAAATTGTTTAAAAAATCCACGTTTTCTTGGCTGATGTTCTTTGAGAAAAATTGTTTAAAAAATCCACGTTTTCTTGGCTGATGTTCTTTGAGAAAAATTGTTTAAAAAATCCACGTTTTCTTGGCTGATGTTCTTTGAGAAAAATTGTTTAAAAAATCCACGTTTTCTTGGCTGATGTTCTTTGAGAAAAATTGTTTAAAAAATCCACGTTTTCTTGGCTGATGTTCTTTGAGAAAAATTGTTTAAAAAATCCACGTTTTCTTGGCTGATGTTCTTTGAGAAAAATTGTTTAAAAAATCCACGTTTTCTTGGCTGATGTTCTTTGAGAAAAATTGTTTAAAAAATCCACGTTTTCTTGGCTGATGTTCTTTGAGAAAAATTGTTTAAAAAATCCACGTTTTCTTGGCTGATGTTCTTTGAGAAAAATTGTTAAAAAAATCCACGTTTTCTTGGCTGATGTTCTTTGAGAAAAATTGTTTAAAAAATCCACGTTTTCTTGGCTGCTGTTCTTTGAGAAAAGTTGTTTAAAAAATCCACGTTTTCTTGGCTGATGTTCTTTGAGAAAAATTGTTTAAAAAATCCACGTTTTCTTGGCTGATGTTCTTTGAGAAAAATTGTTTAAAAAATCCACGTTTTCTTGGCTGATGTTCTTTGACAAAAATTGTTTAAAAAATCCACGTTTTCTTGGCTGATGTTCTTTGAGAAAAATTGTTTAAAAAATCCACGTTTTCTTCGCTGATGTTCTTTGAGAAAAATTGTTTAAAAAATCCACGTTTTCTTCGCTGATGTTCTTTGAGAAAAATTGTTTAAAAAATCCACGTTTTCTTGGCTGATGTTCTTTGAGAAAAATTGTTTAAAAAATCCACGTTTTCTTGGCTGATGTTCTTTGAGAAAAATTGTTTAAAAAATCCACGTTTTCTTGGCTGATGTTCTTTGAGAAAAATTGTTTAAAAAATCCACGTTTTCTTGGCTGATGTTCTTTGAGAAAAATTGTTTAAAAAATCCACGTTTTCTTGGCTGATGTTCTTTGAGAAAAATTGTTTAAAAAATCCACGTTTTCTTGGCTGATGTTCTTTGAGAAAAATTGTTTAAAAAATCCACGTTTTCTTGGCTGATGTTCTTTGAGAAAAATTGTTTAAAAAATCCACGTTTTCTTGGCTGATGTTCTTTGAGAAAAATTGTTTAAAAAATCCACGTTTTCTTGGCTGATGTTCTTTGAGAAAAATTGTTTAAAAAATCCACGTTTTCTTGGCTGATGTTCTTTGAGAAAAATTGTTTAAAAAATCCACGTTTTCTTGGCTGATGTTCTTTGAGAAAAATTGTTTAAAAAATCCACGTTTTCTTGGCTGATGTTCTTTGAGAAAAATTGTTTAAAAAATCCACGTTTTCTTGGCTGATGTTCTTTGAGAAAAATTGTTTAAAAAATCCACGTTTTCTTGGCTGATGTTCTTTGAGAAAAATTGTTTAAAAAATCCACGTTTTCTTGGCTGATGTTCTTTGAGAAAAATTGTTTAAAAAATCCACGTTTTCTTGGCTGATGTTCTTTGAGAAAAATTGTTTAAAAAATCCACGTTTTCTTGGCTGATGTTCTTTGAGAAAAATTGTTTAAAAAATCCACGTTTTCTTGGCTGATGTTCTTTGAGAAAAATTGTTTAAAAAATCCACGTTTTCTTGGCTGATGTTCTTTGAGAAAAATTGTTTAAAAAATCCACGTTTTCTTGGCTGATGTTCTTTGAGAAAAATTGTTTAAAAAATCCACGTTTTCTTGGCTGCTGTTCTTTGAGAAAAGTTGTTTAAAAAATCCACGTTTTCTTGGCTGATGTTCTTTGAGAAAAATTGTTTAAAAAATCCACGTTTTCTTGGCTGATGTTCTTTGACAAAAATTGTTTAAAAAATCCACGTTTTCTTCGCTGATGTTCTTTGAGAAAAATTGTTTAAAAAATCCACGTTTTCTTGGCTGATGTTCTTTGAGAAAAATTGGTTAAAAAATCCACGTTTTCTTGGCTGATGTTCTTTGAGAAAAATTGTTAAAAAAATCCACGTTTTCTTGGCTGATGTTCTTTGAGAAAAATTGGTTAAAAAATCCACGTTTTCTTGGCTGATGTTCTTTGAGAAAAATTGGTTAAAAAATCCACGTTTTCTTGGCTGATGTTCTTTGAGAAAAATTGGTTAAAAAATCCACGTTTTCTTGGCTGATGTTCTTTGAGAAAAATTGTTTAAAAAATCCACGTTTTCTTGGCTGCTGTTCTTTGAGAAAAATTGTTTAAAAAATCCACGTTTTCTTGGCTGATGTTCTTTGAGAAAAATTGTTTAAAAAATCCACGTTTTCTTGGCTGATGTTCTTTGACAAAAATTGTTTAAAAAATCCACGTTTTCTTGGCTGATGTTCTTTGAGAAAAATTGTTTAAAAAATCCACGTTTTCTTCGCTGATGTTCTTTGAGAAAAATTGTTTAAAAAATCCACGTTTTCTTCGCTGATGTTCTTTGAGAAAAATTGTTTAAAAAATCCACGTTTTCTTGGCTGATGTTCTTTGAGAAAAATTGTTTAAAAAATCCACGTTTTCTTTATTGATGGTTTCTCTAAAAAGTCCTTAAAAATCCACATTTTCAACATCTCCAAGGCACTCCCAAGCGTATACGTTGTGACAACAGTAATACGCTCTTATGAATGTTATAATAAAACCCTCTTAATTTTACACAATTTACTTAAATTCTTAAAATTTCAAAAGCTTTTAAAATTTATTACCCTTTAAAATTTCTACAATTTCGCTTAACAACAAACACTTTTAACTTGTGTTTCAAGTTGTTGTTGTAATTAAGATTATTTTCTATAAATAATAGAAAAAGCAACAACAATAGAAGCAAAAGAAAATAGCGACTCACCTGTTTCCACTCAACTTTATCGATGCCTTCACCACCTGTCTGTTCAACTGGAGGTCGTAAAATTGAAACGTACTGCAGCACGAAAAATGCCAAGAGGACATGGCAGCAGGAACCATCAGTTGTAGTAGATAATCAGCCATAGCCAAAAGACCACAATCCACATCCATGGTTGGTTAGATGGTCGGTATTGGTTAAAGCCAATTTCAAAACGGAAACGTTCATAAATAATAAATGGAATAAAACGAAAAAAGAAGAAAGAAAAAAAATTATTGAAATACAACAGGAAACATGAAAAACGTGATGGCAACCAACTACAGGGAATGGGTCGCCACTAGAGGAAATTTGTGTTGGTGGTGGTGGCATTTAGCAATTGTGCTGTGTTTTAGTTTGTGACTTCTATAGATGAAATGCTTATGAAAATGTTATTAGTTTTAATGTACTCCGGATAAATGTTGTCTTTCGGTTTAATGAAGTGAAATTTGCCAACAAATTTTGTGTGGCAGGAGGAGGGGAGGAGGACACATAGTGGGAAAATCAACACATTTATTTCTTTGAGCTCAGTGTATTGACACGTTTTCCACTGCTGCATTCATGCCATCAAAGTGACACTAAATTTATCCTGGGAATAAGCAAAAGCAAAACTAAAGAATCTTAAAATGCTGTTCAATTTCCACTTGATTATGCAAATGAGACAGAGAAGTGAGTTATTGAAGAGCTTTAAAGACTAAGTAGTATGATTTTGTTGTAGAAAATTTAAGATCAATTCAATTCCAAGGACAAACAAACTGCAAAACCTAGAAATGTTTTTCTAGGTCTTCGTCAAATTGTCCGATTGCGTATAACTGACGACAGGTGTTATACGCGCCCATGGCCAGTCAGCAATATTTCCTTCTTCCTTTAAAAATTCTGAAGAATAGTCTACTTCTTTAAAAACCCCACGTTTCGTATGCTGATAGTAGGTGAAAAATATTTTTTTTTAAATCCACGTCGATAAAAATATTTTTTTATTTAAAAAAAACAGGTCGATAAAAATATGTTTAAAAAAAAAAACACGTCGATAAAAATATTTTTTTAAAAAATCCACGTCGATAAAAATATTTTTTAAAAAATCCACGTCAATAAAAATATTTTTGAAAAAAATCCACGTCGATAAAAATATTTTTGAAAAAAATCCACGTCGATAAAAATATTTTTGAAAAAATCCCCGTCTATAAAAATATTTTTTTTTTAAAATCCACGTCTAAAAAAAAAGCTTTTAAACAATCCAATTCGATAAAAAGTATTTTTTTAAAAAATCCACGTCGATAAAAAATAGTTTTTAAAAAATCCATTTCCAGTTTTAAACCCATCTCGATAAAAAAAATATTTGTTTTTAAAAAATTTCACGTCGATAAAAACATTTTTTTAACCCACTCTTTGTAAAAATCCCATCGTTAAAAATATTTTTTTAGAAAATCCAAGTCGATAAAAATATTTTTTTAAAAAAATCGACGTCGATACAAATTTTTTTTAAAAAAATCCACGTCAATAAAAACATTTAAAAAAAAATCCACGTCGATAGAAACATTTAAAAAAATCCACGTGTATAAAAACATTAAAAAAAATCCACGTCGATAAAAATATTTTTTTTAAAAAATCCACGTCGATAAAAATTTTTTTTTTAAAAAAATCCACGTCGATAAAAAATAATTTTTAAACAATCCAGTTCGATAAAAAACATTTTTTTAAAAAATCCACGCCGATAAAAAACAGTTTTTAAAAAATCCATTTCCATAATTTTTTTTTTAACCCATTTCGATAAAAAAATATTTTTTTAAAAAAATCCACGTCGATAAAAATATTTTTGTAAAAAACATACGTCGATAAAAATATTTTTTTAAAAAAAACCTACGTCGATAAAAATATTTTTTTAAAAAAATCCACGTCGATAAAAATATTTTTTTAAAAAAAACCTACGTTGATAAAAATATTTTTTTAAAAAAATCCACGTCGATAAAAATATTTTTAAAAAAAAAATCCACGTTGATAAAAATATTTTTTTAAAAAAATCCAAGTCAATACAAATATTCTTTAAAAAAATCCACGTCGATAAAAATATTTTTTAAAAAAATCCACGTCGATAAAAATATTTTTTAAAGAAAAACCACGTTGATAAAAATATTTTTTTAAAAAAATCCACGTCGATAAAAATATTTTGTTAAAAAATCCACGTCGATAAAAATATTTTTTTTTAAAAATCCACGTCGATAAAAATATTTTTTTTTAAATCTACGTCGATAAAAATATTTTTTTAAAAAAATCCACGTCGATAAAAATATTTTTTTAAAAAACTCCACGTCGATAAAAATATTTTTGTAAAAAAATCCACGTCGATAAAAATAATTTGTTAAAAAAATCCAGGTCGATAAAAATAATTTTTTTAAAAAAATTCACGTCGATAAAAATATTTTTTTAAAAAAATCCACGACGATAAAAATATTTTTTAAAAAAATCCACGTCGATAAAAATATTTTTTTAAAAAAATCCACGTCGATAAAAATATTTTTTTTTTAAAAATCCACGGCCATAAAAATATTTTTTTAAAAAAATCCACGACGATAAAAATATTTTTTTAAAAAATCTACGTCGATAAAAATATATTTAAAAAAAATCCACTTCGATAAAAATATTTTTTTAAAAAAATCCACGTCGATAAAAATATTTTTTTTTTTAAAAAAATCCACGTCGATAAAAATATTTTTTTTTTTAAATCCACGTCGATAAACATATTTTTATATCTACGTCGATAATAATATTTTTAAGAAAAATTCACGACGATAAAAATATTTTTTTTAAAAAATCCACGTCGATAAAAATATTTTTTTTTTAAAAATCAACGTCGATAAAAAATAGTTTTTAAACAATCCAATTCTATAAAAAATATTTTTTTAAAAATCCACCTCGATAAAATATAGTTTTTAAAAAATCCATTTCAATAATTTTTTTTTAAATCCATTTCGATGAAAAAATATTTTTTTTAAAAAATTTCACGTCGATAAAAACATTTTCATAAAATTTTGTTGACCTTTGATCAGTATCTTCTTCTTCTATTCGTTTGGCTTGAGGTCATAATCCAAGTCGATAAACATATTTTTTTAAAAAAAGCCACGTCGTTAAAAATATTTTTTTAAAAAAAGCCACGTCGATAAAAATATTTTTTTAAAAAAATCCACGTCGATAAAAATATTTTTGTAAAAAACATACGTCGATAAAAATATTTTTTTAAAAAAAACCTACGTCGATAAAAATATTTTTTTAAAAAAATCCACGTCGATAAAAATATTTTTTTAAAAAAAACCTACGTTGATAAAAATATTTTTTTAAAAAAAATCCACGTCGATAAAAATATTTTTAAAAAAAAATCCACGTTGATAAAAATATTTTTTTAAAAAAATCCAAGTCAATACAAATATTCTTTAAAAAAATCCACGTCGATAAAAATATTTTTTAAAAAAATCCACGTCGATAAAAATATTTTTTAAAGAAAAACCACGTTGATAAAAATATTTTTTTAAAAAAATCCACGTCGATAAAAATATTTTGTTAAAAAATCCACGTCGATAAAAATATTTTTTTTTAAAAATCCACGTCGATAAAAATATTTTTTTTTAAATCTACCTCGATAAAAATATTTTTTTAAAAAAATCCACGTCGATAAAAATATTTTTTTAAAAAACTCCACGTCGATAAAAATATTTTTGTAAAAAAATCCACGTCGATAAAAATAATTTGTTAAAAAAATCCAGGTCGATAAAAATAATTTTTTTAAAAAAATTCACGTCGATAAAAATATTTTTTTAAAAAAATCCACGACGATAAAAATATTTTTTAAAAAAATCCACGTCGATAAAAATATTTTTTTAAAAAAATCCACGTCGATAAAAATATTTTTTTTTAAAAAATCCACGGCCATAAAAATATTTTTTTAAAAAAATCCACGACGATAAAAATATTTTTTTAAAAAATCTACGTCGATAAAAATATATTTAAAAAAATCCACTTCGATTAAAATATTTTTTTAAAAAAATCCACGTCGATAAAAATATTTTTTTTTTTTTAAAAAATCCACGTCGATAAAAATATTTTTTTTTTAAATCCACGTCGATAAACATATTTTTATATCTACGTCGATAATAATATTTTTAAGAAAAATTCACGACGATAAAAATATTTTTTTTAAAAAATCCACGTCGATAAAAATATTTTTTTTTTTTTAAAATCAACGTCGATAAAAAATGGTTTTTAAACAATCCAATTCTATAAAAAATATTTTTTTAAAAATCCACCTCGATAAAATATAGTTTTTAAAAAATCCATTTCAATAATTTTTTTTTTAAATCCATTTCGATGAAAACATATTTTTTTTAAAAAATTTCACGTCGATAAAAACATTTTCATAAAATTTTGTTGACCTTTGATCAGTATCTTCTTCTTCTATTCGTTTGGCTTGAGGTCATAATCCAAGTCGATAAACATATTTTTTTAAAAAAAGCCACGTCGTTAAAAATATTTTTTTAAAAAAAGCCACGTCGATAATAATATTTTTTTAAAAAAATCCACGTCGATAAAAATATTTTTTTAAAAAAATCCACGTCGATAAAAATATTTTTTTAAAAAAATCCACGTCGATAAAAATATTTTTTTAAAAAAATCCACGTCGATAAAAAATATTTTTTAAAAAAATCCACGTCGATAAAAATATTTTTTTTTAAAAATCCACGTCCATAAAAATATTTGTTTAAAAAATCTACGTCGATAAAAGTAATTTTAAAAAAATCCACGACGATAAAAATATTTTTTTAAAAAAATGCACGTAGATAAATATTAGGTTTTAAACAATCCAATGCGATAAAAAATATTTTTTAAAAAATCCACCTCGATAAAAAATAGTTTTTAAAAAATCCGTTTCAATATTTTTTTTTTTTAAATCCATTTCGATAAAAAAAATATATTTTAAATAAATTTCACGTCGATAAAAACATTTTTTTAACCCACTCTTTGTAAAAATCCACGTCGTTAAAAATATTTTTTTAAAAAACCAAGATAAAAAAATATTTTTTTTAAATCCACGTCGATAAAAATAGTATAGATTTTAAAAAATCCATTTCGATAAAAAAATATTTTTTTTAAAAAATCCACGTCGACAAAAATATTTTTTACAAAATCCACGTTGATAAAAAATTGTTTTTAAAAATCCATTTCGATAAATGGTATTTTTTAAAAAATTCCCGTCTTTAAAAAATATTTTTTAAAAAATCGATTTCGATAA
This sequence comes from Musca autumnalis, assembly GCF_047663935.1. NCBI lineage: Eukaryota > Metazoa > Arthropoda > Insecta > Diptera > Muscidae > Musca > Musca autumnalis. Next base: position 219,303,193 of record NW_027411977.1, on the reverse strand, counting down.
AAAATATTTTTAGAAATCCATTTCGATAAAAAATATTTTTAGATAAAAAATATTTTTTTTAAAAAATCCACTTCGATAAAAATATTTTGAAAAAAATCCTAGTCGGTAAAAATATATATTTTTAAACCCACGACCATAAAATCATTTTTTAAAAAATGTACGTCTCTAAAAACATTTTTAAAAAATCCGCTTCGTTAAAAATATTTTTTAAAAAATCTACGTTGATAAAATATTGTTTTTAAAAATCCACGTCTATAAGATTATTCTTTTTTTTTAAATCCACGTCGAAAAAAATACTTTTTTAAAAATCCAAGACGATAAAAATATTTTTCAAAAAATCCAAGTCGATAAGGAATAATTTTTTTTAATCCACGTCGAAAAAGAATATTTTTTTAAAAATCCACGTCGATAAAGAATATTTTTTCTTAAAAAAATTCACGTCGATGAAGAATATTTTTTTTTAAATGCACGTCCATAAAAATATTTTTTTTTAAATCCACGTCGACAAAAGATATTTTTTTAAAAATCCACGTCCATAAAAATATTTTTTTTTTTTTTTTTGTAAAATCCAGGTCGATAAAAATATTTTTTTTTTAAAAAATCAATGTCGAGAGAAATATTTTTTTCTTCAAAAAATCAACGTCGAGAGAAATATTTTTTTAAAAATCCACTTCGATATGTTTTATTTCAAGTCTATAAAAATATTTTTTTAAAAAATCCACTTCGATAAAAATATTTTTTTAAACAATCCACTTCGATAAAAATATTTTTTTAAAAAATCTACTTCGATAAAAATATTCGTTTTTTTAATCCACGTCGATAAAAAAATATTTTTTAAAAAATCAACGTCGATAAAAATATGTTTTAAAATAATTTTTAATAATAATATAATAATAATAATATTTTTTAAATCGATATTTTTTTAATCAAGGTCGAGAGAAATGTTTCTTAAAAAATCCACGTCGATATTTTGTTAATTCAAGTCTATAAAAATATTTCGTAAAAAATTCACTTCGACAAAAATATTTTTTTTAATCCGCTCCGATAAAAATATTTTTTTTTTGTTAATCCTCATCGACTAAAGATATTTTTAAAAAATCCACGTCGATTAAAACAATATCACCACGATGACAAAAAATTAAAAAAATCGATGTCCATTACAAATATTTAAAAAAAATTAAAAAATGTACGTCGATGATAAATATTAAAAAAAACAGGGGCTGGATTCTTGTTTTACGAAAATTTTAAATGAAAAATATTTCCTTTATAATTTTTTTCATTTGACAGTTTTCTCCTTTATAAAAGTTTTCATTTCACATTTTCATAGAAACAGAATTGAGCCCCAGCTCAATGAAGAAAAAAATTAAAATCTACTTCTAAGACAGCAACAGTTATACGCTCCCCTCTCCTACTAAATTTCTCTCATTGCTTCCAAAAATTGTTTTATAATTTGAAAAACATTTTCCTTTCCACCTCAAATAGCTTTAATTCAAGCTACCTAGCGCAGAACTAGACACACGTATAATAGATAATGTCACAACTCTACCGAATAATGAATGCTTATTTATGCAGACCATTGAATGCTAACAAATTTTGTGCCCCCACCACCATTACTTTCCTTCTAGAGATACATGACCTCTACTGTCAGTAACAATAACACTGAACCCCCCTTTCTTTGCCTTTAATAAAAAGTTACTTGACTTTCCCACAGGAGTCTTTGTCACAGAAGCTTAGTGAGAAGAACATTAACATACAAAGACAAGTGTGAAAAAGACGAAGAAAAACAAGCAACTGCAGCAAAAACCAGGGGGACAAAAAAATCCATTCACTGCAGAAAAATAAATGATAAGAATTCCCTAAGCATTCTCCATCCTCCATACCCCTCACCAACAAAACCATGAACAAAAAAAACTAAATGAATTAAGTAGAAAATGTCATTGAACCAACCAGACCATCAGGGATTTCCAACATCACTAATAACCGTTGTACAGTAGTTTGCTGACACGGCCAAAATGCACACAAAACTTACCTTTCCTCTATCTAGACTTTTAATTAAATCCAAATTGGTTGTATCGGATATCCCACCGTGCACCACCAATACCCGATTGTTTATTACGGTACCCAAGGGCAACCAACGATATACTTCATCTATAAGTTTTAGCAGTTTGGTTGAGTTACGCTGCAAGAAAGAAAATAACACAATTTCACATAGAAGTGATGATGACAACCAAAAGGAGACATGTTAATTACCCGATATTTAGCTTGAACTTCTCGTATGAAACCATAGCGTGCATTCATCACAGAATCTTCATGATTGCCACGATTTAGAAAAACACCATTTGGAAAAGCTAAGAAGCAGGCCAGCAGTAGCAGGAATACTTCCAGCCCCTTTTTGCCACGATCCACAAAATCACCATTGAAGACATAGGGATTTTCCGATGAGGGTAGGCCATTCTGTAAATGAAAGGAAGAAAACATAAATAGTAAGAGATTTGAAATTAACAAAATGAGATAATCTTTTATTTTGAACACTACGACGTCTACGTCCTGACAACACTAATACGTCATTGGTACCATGAGTGAAGAATTAATTGTTGGTCAAAATAAAAAAAAAATATATCCACGCTGTTTAAAATGTATTTGTAATAAAATCTACGTTCGTCAACTTTATATCAAAAATTATTAAAAAAAAAAAACAAATTGGTGAAAAATATTTTTAAAAAATCCGGGTTTTTGAAAAATATTTTAAATAAATAAAATAATTTTTTAAAATATTAAAATAAAAAGTTGGTTGAAAATTATTTAAAAAAAATCCGAAGTTTAAAAAGTCTTTTTTTAAAAAAACCACGATGGCTAAAAATTCTTTTTTAAAAAATCCACGTTGGAGAAAAATAATTTTTAAAAAAGTCACGTTGCTGAAACATTATTTTTTTACGTAGTTGAAAATGATTTTTTTTTAAAAAAATCGAGTTAAGAAATTATATTTCAAAAAAAATTCACGTGTTTGACAAAAATATATTTTAAAAAATACACGTTGTTGAAAAATTATTTTTTAAAAAATTCACGTTGTTGACAAATTATTTTTTAAAAAATTGACGTTGTTGAACATTTTTTTAATCCACATTGTTGAAAAATGATTTTTTAAAATCCACAAGAATTGTTTTTAAAGTAATCTACGTTGTTGATTTTTTTTTTTAATTAATTTACGTTGTTGATTTTTTTTAATTAATTTACGTTGTTGAAATTTTATTTTAAAAAATCCACGTTGTTGTAAAATTATTTTTTTAAAAATGCACATTTGTTAAAAAAATAATGTTTTAAAAAATACACGTTTGTGTGATGAAAAATTAATTTTAAAAAATCCAAGCTTTGAAAAATTATTTTTAAAAAGTCCACGTTGTTGAAAAATTATTTTTTAAAAAATGCACGTTTGTTGTAGAATTATTTTTTCAAAGAATCCACGTTGTTGAAAAAATATTTTCTAAAAAATGCACGTTTGTTGAAAAATTATTTTTAAAAAAATCCACGTTGTTGAAAAATTTTTTTTAAATCCACTTTGTTTAACAATATTTAAAAAAATCCAAGTTGTTGAAAAATTATTTTTTTAAATCCACGTTGTTGAAAAATTATTTTTTTAAATCCACGTTGTTGAAAAATTATTTTTTAAAAAATCCACGTTGTTGAAAAATTATTTTTTAAAAAATCCACGTTGTTGAAAAATTATTTTTTAAAAAATCCACGTTGTTGAAAAGTTATATGTTTTAAAAAATCCACGGTATTAAAACATTATTTTAAAAAAAATCCACGTTCTTGAAAATTATTTTTCGAAAAATCCACGTAGTTGGAAAATTATTTTTCGAAAAATCCACGTAGTTGGAAAATTATTTTTCGAAAAATCCACGTAGTTGGAATATTATTTTTTTAAAAAATCCACGTTGTTGAAAAATTATTTTTAAAAAATCCACGTTGTTGAAAAATTATATGTTTTAAAAAATCCACGGTATTAAAAAATTATTTAAAAAAAAATATTTTTCGAAAAATCCACGTAGTTGGAAAATTATTTTTCGAAAAATCCACGTAGTTGGAATATTATTTTTTAAAAAAATCCACGTTGTTGAAAAATTATATGTTTTAAAAAATCCACGGTATTAAAAAATTATTTAAAAAAAATCCACGTAATTGGAAATTATTTTTCGAGAAATCCACGTAGTTGGAAAATTATTTTTCGAAAAATCCACGTAGTTGGAATATTATTTTTTTAAAAAATCCACGTTTGTTGAAATATTATTTATTAAAAAATCCACGTTTGTTGAAATATTATTTTTTAACAAATCCACGTTTGTTGAAATATTATTTTTTAAAAAATCCACTTTTGTTGAAAATTAATTTTTTTAAAAAATCCACGTTTATTGAAAATTAATTTTTTAAAAAATCCACGTTTATTGAAATATTATTTTTTAAAAAATCCACGTTTGTTGAAATATTATTTTTTAAAAAATCCACTTTTGTTGAAAATTAATTTTTTAAAAAATCCACGTTTATTGAAATATTATTTTTTAAAAAATCCACGTTTGTTGAAATATTATTTTTTAAAAAACCCACCTTTGTTGGAATATTATTTTTTAAAAAATCCACGTTTGTTGAAATATTATTTTTTAAAAAATCCACGTTTGTTGAAATATTATTTTTTAAAAAATCCACGTTTGTTGAAATGTGATTTTTTAAAAAATTCCCGTTTGTTGAAATATTATTTTTTAAAAAATCCACGTTTGTTGAAATATTATTTTTTAAAAAATCCACGTTTGTTGAAATGTTATTTTTTAAAAAATTCCCGTTTGTTGAAATATTATTTTTTAAAAAATTCCCGTTTGTTGAAATATTATTTTTTAAAAAATCCACGTTTGTCGAAATATTATTTTTTAAAAAATCCACGTTTTTTGGAATATTATTTTTTAAAAAATTCACGTTTGTTGGAATATATTTTTTAAAAAATCCACGTTTGTTGAAATATTATTTTTTAAAAAATCCACGTTTGTTGAAATATTATTTTTTAAAAAATCCACGTTTGTTGATTCACGTTTGTTGAAATATTATTTTTTAAAAAATCCACGTTTGTTGATTCACGTTTGTTGAAATATTATTTTTTAAAAAATCCTCGTTTGTTGAAATGTTATTTTTTAAAAAATCCACGTTTGTTGAAATATTATTTTTTAAAAAATCCACGTTTGTTGAAATATTATTTTTTAAAAAATCCACGTTTGTTGAAATATTATTTTTTAAAAAATCTACGCTTGTTGAAATATTATTTTTTAAAAAATCCACGCTTGTTGAAATATTATTTTTTAAAAAATCCACGTTTGTTGAAATATTATTTTTTAAAAAATCCACGTTTGTTGAAATATTATTTTTTAAAAAATCCACGTTTGTTGGAATATTATTTTTTAAAAAATCCACGTTTGTTGAAATATTATTTTTTAAAAAATCCACGTTTGTTGAAAAATAATTTTTTAAAAAATCCACGTTTGTTGAAATATTATTTTTAAAAAAATCCACGTTTGTTGAAATATTATTTTTTAAAAAATCCACGTTTGTTGAAATATTATTTTTTAAAAAATCCACGTTTGTTGAAATATTATTTTTTTAAAAATTCACGTTTGTTGAAATATTATTTTTTAAAAAATGCACGTTTGTTGAAATATTATTTTTTAAAAAATGCACGTTTGTTGAAATATTATTTTTTAAAAAATCCACGTTTGTTGAAATATTATTTTTTAAAAAATGCACGTTTGTTGAAATATTATTTTTTAAAAAATGCACGTTTGTTGAAATATTATTTTTTAAAAAATGCACGTTTGTTGAAATATTATTTTTTAAAAAATGCACGTTTGTTGAAATATTATTTTTTAAAAAATCCACGTTTGTTGAAATATTATTTTTTAAAAAATGCACGTTTGTTGAAATATTATTTTTTAAAAAATGCACGTTTGTTGAAATATTATTTTTTAAAAAATGCACGTTTGTTGAAATATTATTTTTTAAAAAATGCACGTTTGTTGAAATATTATTTTTTAAAAAATGCACGTTTGTTGAAATATTATTTTTTAAAAAATGCACGTTTGTTGAAATATTATTTTTTAAAAAATGCACGTTTGTTGAAATATTATTTTTTAAAAAATGCACGTTTGTTGAAATATTATTTTTTAAAAAATGCACGTTTGTTGAAATATTATTTTTTAAAAAATCCACGTTTGTTGAAATATTATTTTTTAAAAAATGCACGTTTGTTGAAATATTATTTTTTAAAAAATGCACGTTTGTTGAAATATTATTTTTTAAAAAATGCACGTTTGTTGAAATATTATTTTTTAAAAAATGCACGTTTGTTGAAATATTATTTTTTAAAAAATGCACGTTTGTTGAAATATTATTTTTTAAAAAATGCACGTTTGTTGAAATATTATTTTTTAAAAAATGCACGTTTGTTGAAATATTATTTTTTAAAAAATGCACGTTTGTTGAAATATTATTTTTTAAAAAATGCACGTTTGTTGAAATATTATTTTTTAAAAAATCCACGTTTGTTGAAATATTATTTTTTAAAAAATGCACGTTTGTTGAAATATTATTTTTTAAAAAATGCACGTTTGTTGAAATATTATTTTTTAAAAAATGCACGTTTGTTGAAATATTATTTTTTAAAAAATGCACGTTTGTTGAAATATTATTTTTTAAAAAATGCACGTTTGTTGAAATATTATTTTTTAAAAAATGCACGTTTGTTGAAATATTATTTTTTAAAAAATGCACGTTTGTTGAAATATTATTTTTTAAAAAATCCACGTTTGTTGAAATTTTATTTTTTAAAAAATGCACGTTTGTTGAAATATTATTTTTTAAAAAATCCACGTTTGTTGAAATATTATTTTTTAAAAAATCCACGTTTGTTGAAATATTATTTTTTAAAAAATGCACGTTTGTTGAAATATTATTTTTTAAAAAATGCACGTTTGTTGAAATATTATTTTTTAAAAAATCCACGTTTGTTGAAATATTATTTTTTAAAAAATGCACGTTTGTTGAAATATTATTTTTTAAAAAATGCACGTTTGTTGAAATATTATTTTTTAAAAAATCCACGTTTGTTGAAATATTATTTTTTAAAAAATGCACGTTTGTTGAAATATTATTTTTTAAAAAATCCACGTTTGTTGAAATATCATTTTTTAAAAAATCCACGTTTGTTGAAATATTATTTTTTAAAAAATCCACGTTTGTTGGAATATTATTTTTTAAAAAATCCACGTTTGTTGAAATATTATTTTTTTAAAAAATCCACGTTTGTTGAAATATTATTTTTTTAAAAATCCACGTTTGTTGGAATATTATTTTTTAAAAAATCCACGTTTGTTGGAATATTATTTTTTAAAAAATCCACGTTTGTTAGAATATTATTTTTTAAAAAATCCACGTTTGTTGAAATATTATTTTTTTAAAAAATCCACGTTTGTTGAAATATTATTTTTTAAAAAATCCACGTTTGTTGAAATATTATTTTTTAAAAAATCCATGTTGTTGACAAATAATTTTTTAAAAAAATTAGGTTTATTGAAGTATTATTTTTTAAAAAATTCAGGTTTATTGAAGAATTATTTAAAAAAAATCCATGCTGTTGAAAAATTATTTTTTTTTAATCTACTTTGTAGAAAAATATTTAAAATAAAATCCACGTTGCTGGAAAATTATTTTTTTTATAAAAAAAACCACGTTGTTGGAAAATTATTTTTTTTTTTAAATCAACGTTGTTGAAAAATTATAATTGTTAAAATCCACGTTGTTGACAAACATTTCTTTAAAAAAAATCCAAGTTGATGAAAAATGATTTTTTTAAAAATCCAAGTTATTGACAAATATTTTTTAAAAAATCCACGTTGTTAAAAATTATTTTTAAAAAATTCACGTTGTTGAAATTTTATTTTTTAAAAAATTCTTGTAGTTGACAAATTATTTTGGAAAAATCCTAGTTGTTAAAAAATATTTTTTTTAAAAAATCCAAGTTGGTGAAAAATTATTTTTAAAAAATCCACAATGGCCAAAAATGATTTTTAAAAAATGCAATATGTGAAAAATTATTTTTAAAAAATCTTCTTATTTCCTTTTTAATCCACGTTGGTTAAAAATTATTTCTTAAATCGATGTAAAACAGAAAGTAAAAAAAATTAAAATTGTTTCTATCTTAATAGAAAGCTCATTCGATGCGGCGTATACGTATTGTCAGTAGTTATACGCCTAATTTCCAATTGAACATAATATGTGTTTATTTTGGTATTCTCTGATTTACTTATCCTCTACAACTTACCTTATAAAATACCACCAGCAAATCATCCAATTTACCATGAAGATCACCACATATTGTTATCTGTTTTGAAATTGATGTTGAGGCCGCATTTAAATTGGGCAATGTGCGCAATTTTATGGCTGCTTCTTTTAATATGGCGCCCACATAACGGGCATGAAGACGATTTGACTGGAAAGAATAAATAAAACAATGCAAATGGAAAAATCTCAGGTTTGTGCTTTCCCCAACTTTCCATTACTTACCTTTTTCTTGCGAAATAAATCGATTAAAACATCAATATCCTTTTTTGTCAATGGAAAGTTGATTTGTGGTCCTTTATAACGATAACCCGAATTATCATATTCCTCATGATAATCAGATTCATCGGAATATTTGGAATCATATTGATCTGAAAGGGAGAAAAAGTATTTGTATTGAGAAATTTCAAGAACAGGAATATTTAGCTGCAACTTATAAAAGTAATTGAAGAGGAGGGTCACTTACCTAATGATGAAGCTCTTGAGGAAGCATATGAACGACTTTTTTCGGCAGCAGCATTTGGAATGTGTGTTAATAAAGCATTGAAAAAATTGTAAAGCTGTAAAGAAAGGAGAGAGAAAGACACGTGAAAACAAAAAATCATATATATCTAAAGTATAAGTGTGACGTATACTTTGTGACAATAGTCATACGCAACAGGGGACAATTTTCTATATGCCGTAAAAATTAAAGAAAAACTAATACTTGAATGGAATTTCAAAGGACATTAGCTGAACAACCTACTGATCACAAAACGAAATTTTTAAAGAAAGCTTTTAGGGACTACGTGTATACGTGTATTGTTAATATAATATTCTAGGAGAAGGCGATCGGCCACAAAAGGCGGATCTTTTAATAATATTTTTGGAGGAGATATTAGACCAAAAAAACGTGGATTTTAAATTAAATATTTGGAGGATCCATTGGATTTTTTGTCCTTAAACGTATATCCGCTTCACCTCTTAAACATTTTTCATAACTTAAATTAAATGTTTTTGTATCTAAACTATAATCGCATTTCCTGCAGGATTTCATGTTCTGGCATTCCTCCATGCCATGTAGTAAATAACGTATGCCTTGAAAGCAAAAAAAAAAAAAACAAGCATCAACCTGTCCGCCATACATTTTTTCTCTCTAGTTAGGAGTTATGTGAATATTTCATGAAATGTCAAAAAACGGAAAAGCAACATTTATCACCCTGGTCATGGCATGGCCATGTTTCTTTCTAAACTAGTTTGATTGCAAAGCAAGCGGAAAATTCCGCATTTTTTTCTCGATTTTCTCAACAACAACAAAAAAACGAAAGGGTTACGTGTTTTGTTAACATTTCATGTTTTCTATACAATAAATTTGTTGTATCTCTGCGTATCGCCGTTTATGAACATATCAGAATAAAATTTATGTTAGAGACAGTTTATTGAACGGAAATAAAGAACAGAACAAAATAGGAAATGGGAATGGTCATTTTAAATTCATAGAATTGGTAACAAATATGTTTGTTATCAATATGGATTTGAATGAAAGGGTTTTCATATTTAAACTTCAATTTTATTAACGTTCTACATATTAGTTGGCGTATGATTAATGACAGCATTAATAGGCTCCCATGTGTTGGAAAATAATTTTCGTAATATAAAACATCTTTAAATCTAGTCACTTTAAGTTTATGACGGAAAAGTCAAATGTGATACACTTTTTTAATTATTCATATTGAAAGCTTCAAATTTAAAGGACTATTAATAAAGCTACGCTTTAATTTTGTTTTAAAAAAACAGAATTTTTAAAAAACTGCACGACAGCCAAAAAATATTTAAATCTACGTGGGTCAAGAAATATTTAAATCCACGTGAGTTAAAAATATTTAAATATTTAAATCACTTCAATCAAAATTATTTAAATATTTAAATCCAAGTCAGTCAAATATATTTAAATATTTAAATCCACGTCAGTCAAAAATATTTAAATCCGCGGCAGGCAAAAATATTTAAACCACGTCAGGCAAAATTATTTAAATATTTAAATCACGTCAGTCAAAATTATTTAAATATTTAAATCACGTCAGTCAAAATTATTTAAATATTCAGATCCACGCCAGTCAAAAATATTTAAATCCGCGGCAGGCAAAAATATTTAAATATTTAAATCACGTCAGTTAAAATTATTTAAATATTTAAATCACGTCAGTCAAAATTATTTAAATATTTTTATTTATTTATTTAAAATATTTATTATAATAAAATTACAATAAAATTATATAAAAAATAGCACTAGCATCTAAGGCTATCGGCTATATTTAAATATTTAAATCACGTCAGTCAAAATTATTTAAATATTTAAATCACGTCAGTCAAAATTATTTAAATATTTAAATCACGTCAGTCAAAATTATTTAAATCACGTCAGTCAAAATTATTTAAATATTTAAATCACGTCAGTCAAAATTATTTAAATATTTAAATCACGTCAGTCAAAATTATTTAAATATTTAAATCACGTCAGTCAAAATTATTTAAATATTTAAATCACGTCAGTCAAAATTCTTTAAATATTTAAATCTGTCAAAATAAGTAAAAAGATTGACGTTAGTCAAAAATTATTGAAAAAAAATCCACGTCAGTCAAAATTCTTTAAATATTTAAATCTGTCAAAATAAGTAAAAAGATTGACGTTAGTCAAAAATTATTGAAAAAAAATCCACGTCAGTCAAAAATTATTTTAAAAAATCCACGTCAGTCAAAAATTATTTAAATACTTAAATCTACCTGAGTAAAAAATTTAAAAAAAAATCCACGTCAGTTAGAAAATATTCAAATATTTAAATCCACATCAATCAACAATTATTTCAACTGTCAAAATTCGAAACATTTAAAATAATTACTACAAATGATCGAGTACACGGGCAGGTATATTATAAAAATATTTAAATTCATGTCAGCCAAAAATTATTAAAAAAATCAAAGTCAATAAAAATTTTTAAAAAAATCGACGTCAGTAAAAAATTATTGAACAAATTACGTCAGTCAAAAATTATTAAAAAAATCCACGTCATTTACAAAATTTGAAACTTGGTATTTAGTCCTCCTTTGGGCCACGGAAAGCTGTCGGTATCGGTCCACGTTTTGATATACCCCCATAAAACGGTACATCCTGATTTTCGGTATTTTGACGGTTTTAGCCTCAATATCTCACCGAAGTGGCTAAAATTTGGTATTTAGTCTTCTTCGGGAAACAAAACTTCCCCCCAGAAATACCTCATACAGAAGCTACATTCCGATTTTCGGTATTTTCAAAGTTTTAGCCTCAATAACCACTAAAATGGCTGGAATCTGGTATTTAGTCTTCGTTTGTTATATAAAACTTTCCACCTTAATTTTTTCGGCACAGGTTAACGTTTTCATATAGCCCACATAGAACGGTACCACGCGATTTTAGGTATTTTCAAGGTTTTATCCTCAATATACCACTGAAAAAGCTGAAATTTGGTATTAAGTTTTCGTTGGAGCTAACAAAATTTCCACTTGAAATGTGTCGGTATAAGTTAACGTCTCAAAATAGCCCAAATTTAACGGTACCTCCCGATTTTCGGTATTTCCAAGGTAATAACCTCAATATCCCACCAAAATGGCTGACATTTTTACCTGAAATTTGTTGGTATAGGCCCACGTCTTCATACGGTATTTCCCGATTTTCGATATTTTGAATGTTGTTGCCTCAATATATGACTGGAATTGGAGTATAAAACTTTCTGCCAGAAATTTGTCCGTATAAGTCTTTATATAGTCCCCTAGAACGGAACTCAAAAATTTTTGACATTTTGAAAGTTTTAAAAACATTATAACAGGGACAAAACATTCCTTGCAAGAAATCAGACAACATACGTCCACATCTTGCCAAGGGCCCCATGTATGAATACCACCCAATTTAAAATTTGTTTGAAATTTTTCCTATCGAATTGGTTGTTAATTGGAATTTTTTGTTCCCAGAAGATACAAAACTAACTCACAAAAAACAACCCATTCAAATATATGTAGAATTAATTTAAATTTCATGAATCGGTATTGCCCAATTTTATGTATATCGAAGAGTTTTGTTAAATTTTGGAACAGATATTGCTATAATTTGGTATTGTGTTTAGTCAGAGGATAAAAAGAAGAACGACTAGCCCTTTTAATAAGTGTTGCTACATTTTCCTTCTGAAGTGGATGTAACTTGGTATTTTGGGATCTCACTGGGTAGACCACCCCTAAAAAAAGAAAAAAGTGACTATCATCAGTTGTTGGTGGAGGGTATAAAAAGTTCGTCCCGGGCGAACTTAACGCTTTCAAACTTGTTTAAATTCATGTTGGTCAAAAATTATTTTCTTTAAAAGATCCACGTTGGTCAAAAACATTTTCTTTTAAGCAATCCACGTTGGTGACAAATTATTTTCTTTAAAAGATCCACGTTGGTAAAACTTGCACGGGTCAAAAATTATTTTTCAAAAATCAAGGTAGGCCTCTAAACATCCAGGTTTTGTTGTCTTAAAGAAAACGAATTCAATACGGCGTATACGTGTTGTCAGTAGTTATACGCCTCATGTACAGTTAGACGCAAGCTTGTTTTTTTTTGCAAAAGTAAGTTTTTAAAAAATCCACATCAAAAAATTCTTCAGTAACAATTCGATCATGAAGTAATATATGGCGTATACTTCATGTCAGTACTATTACTCACCATCATTGAATTAAATATTAATTAAAATCGGCGTATACGTATTGTCAGTAGTTATACGCCTCATGTACACTTGGACGCAACTTTGGTTTTTGTTTGCCATAAATATGTTTTTAAACAAATCCAAGTCCCTAATACCTCAATAACTATTGGAACATTAAGTAATATATGGCGTATACTTCATGTCGGCACTAATACGCACACTCATTTAATTCAATATTATAATAATTACACATAACTGAATTATGCATCCACAGTGCCGGATATGAAAATATTTCATGTATAATGTGTATTTAATGCAACAGCTCCAAAATGGCCCATGCAGCTACTAAACGATGTATTATAAATAGAAATACACCTAAAGGGGTCATCCGTACAAAGACGAAGAAGAATAGGAAGAAGAGATGAGAGAAAGCTATCCTATAAACAGAAGAGTCTTCTATAGGATGAAGAAATTCCTAGTCGTTTTGTTTTAGGTAGAAGGCATGTTTATTCGTTTTATAAAGTACTTCTGTAGGAGTTATGCTACAGCTAGAACACTTTGCAAGAGGTATTTTTTAGATAGAAGAACTCCTGAGGAATGAAAGTGATGCAAGTATTCATCGAGAAGCGGATGTAAGGAATCTTTTATGACTAGAGGATCCACAAATACATCGTATGGGATCTTTTGTAAATGAAAAACTTCCTACAGAGGCCTTCTGTAAGTTTCCTAAAATAATTGTTTGTAGATGAAAGACCCCCCAAAAAAACTTATCTAAACAGAAGACATCTTAATGGATTTTGCTACAAAAAATAGAAATGACCTGCAATAAGATTCCTCTGCTAATGGAGCACCTCCTATAAACAGAAGACATCTAAATGGATTTTGCTACAAAAGAAAGAACATCTCCTATAAAAAGAGAAGATATCCTAAAGGGTGTTTATATTGACAGAAGATTTCGATAGGCAGTCTTCTAATGATAGGACATCTTTCAAAGGGGTAGTTGACCGATAACGGGCCTCCTAAGGGGATCTCATATAGGGTTCCTTTACTAATGGAACAACTCCTGGAACTGCCAAAGGACCTGATCAGAAGATAGCAGACATAAAGGGCGACCAAAAGGGTCTTCTTTTACATAAAGTGAAAGCGAAGACTTCTTCAATTGATAGAAAATATCTTAGAAACGTCTTCTTGTGATAGAATAAGTGCACTTCTAATGAAAGAAGGCCTTCCAAAAAAGTCTCTATTGAAATAAGGTCAGGTATAGGAGTCTTTTCTTGATAATGTTGTTTAATCTGTTAAAGTGGCCTTCTGTTAAGAAAATACTCCTAACGTGGGCCCAAAAAGGTCTTCAATGGATAGAACTTCCTAAAGTTAAAACGACGGACTCTTCAATTGACAGAAGACACCCGAAAACAGTCTTATTGCCATACCCCATACCCGGTTAACTTAAAGTTAAAAGTGATGATTGAATTTCAAGGAGGAGCTTCCCAAAATTAACTTTAAATGTAAAAATTATATTTTTAATGCCTCCAAATTGGTTTATTTTGCGTTTTGAAATCCATCAGATAGTAAAAGAACACATATAATAATGACCCATAGAGTACTTTCTTAAGTGGCCTTCTAACTATGGAAGACCTCCCAAAGGGAGTATCTGTTGATATAAAACCACGTAAAGGGATATTTTCTTGATACAAACCTCTAAGGATGTATAAATTCTTAATGGGATCTTCACTGAAAGGTACACCGCCTCAAGGTAATTTGTATTGATAGAAGACCTCCTAAAGAATTTTCTAATGATATTTAATATCACAAGGGGTCTTCTCTTGATAGGCTGCCTCCTAAAGTTGGCTTCTGTTGATAAAATACCTCCTTACGGGGTCTTCCACGGAGAGAAAATCCCTCAAAGGAGGTTTCTGTTCAGAGAAGACCTTCTACAGACAGAATACCTCCTCAGCAACTAGTCTTTTGAAAAATACCTCTTACGTACGATGTTGTTACAAATTATTTTTTGTATTCTGATTCTACGCTTAAAACCACAAAAATCTTTAACAATCTTCTCTATGACAGGAGCGTATACATGTTGACAGCAGTTATACGTACCATGATCCTTCTATAACTTCAGACATACATACATTTTCAGATGCATAGCTTTGGCAAAATTTAATTAATTTTAGTGAAATTAAGGCTACATCTACTTTATGTCAATAATCAGACTACCCAGAGTACCTTGTTTAGAAAATACAAGTTCTAAATCAATTCCGAAATACCTTAGTCAAGGTAAATCTATTGGCTGAAATAACGAGATAAATACTTAAATGGTACCGTATGGGTACTGACATTGTGTATACGTAATGGTATAAATTTATAAAATCAATTAAAGCTGTGAAACAAGAAGAACCAGAGCCTGTAATGCCACTATGTGACTTTTGGGAAGATTTCCATCCATGAACGAATATACGAGGGTAAAATGTGGCGTATTACTGCTGTCATAATGTATACGACCTGTTATACATTTTAAAAGATCTCTGATTAGTTAATATTGAATACCATACCGTTATTTTAGCGTAGGATTAATTTTTCTGCAAAAATATATTGTATAAAAATTCATATTTTCAATCGTTTCTAAAGTACATTTTGCACAAAAAACACAATTGCTTGTCCTTGTCATGAGGCATGAAAAGCCTTCATCCTCTTCCTATTATTATGATGTTTTAAGGTTTTTTATAGTTTTTTGTTAATTTTTATTTGTCCTTGTCATGAGACATGAAAACCCTTTTTTCGCTTCCTATTATTATGATTTCTTAAGGTTCTTTATCGTTTTTGTTAATTTTTACTTTTTTTAATTTTTCTACTTCCTTCGTTAAGTGTGTTTTCAAAAGGCTTCATTATGCAGTCCACAATTGACCTTTCTTCATTTTTTGGCTGACTAATGTCGATATCAAGTTCTTCTCTCCTATACTTTAGTCCTGAACAAATTGCATGATTTCTGGGGGGAAAAGAATAAATGCCAAAAAAATGGAGAAGAAAACGACAAAACAAATGGTAATTTTAGGACATTACCAAATGTCTCTCATGTCTCATGCAGTTACAGCAAATGGGGAAAATTGTTCTTATGATGCATGGCAGAAAATTATAAATATTTTTATAATAATACTTGAAGCACATGAGTAATTGAAATAAAAGCAATATCCATAAACAAAAAATAAAATACATACCGGAAGACATTACAAATATTGTGTAAATTCTAATATTTTTTTTTCAAAGACAATCACAGTAATAATATTCGATTTTTTATCAAAAATTTCCAAGGACCATTACAGCAATAATTGTGGATTTCAATTTTTTCATGGAGCATTGCAGCAATAATCGTGGATTTTATAATCAAATTATTTTAAAGTACCATTTCAGCAATAAACATAGTTTTTTTAATCAATTTATTTTCAAGGACCATTACAGCAATAAACGTGGATTTTTAGTAAATTTTTTCATGGACAATTACAGCAATAAATGCCGATTTGTAATCAACTCTTTTCGAGGAACTTTACAGCAATAATCGTATATGTATATTATAATAAATTTTTTCATCCTGTTGCTTGAATAAATTTGTATTTAAAAATCAACGTCTTATTGGTAGTCTTAGAAAAAACATTCTTTAAAAATCCACGTTTTGTGGGTCGTCTTGGAAAAAATATTCTTAAAAAATCCCCGTCTCGTTTTCGACTTGAAAAAATATTCTTAAAAAATCCCCGTCTTGCTTTTGACTTGAAAAAATATTCTTTAAAAATCCACGTCTTGTTGGTCGACTTGAAAAAAATATTCTTTAAAAATCCACGTCTTCTTGGTCGACTTGAAAAAATATTCTTTAAAAATCCTCGTCTTGTTGGTCGACTTGAAAAATATTCTTAAAAAATCCACGTCTTGTTGGTCGACTTGAAAAAATATTCTTAAAAATCCACGTCTTGTTGGTCGACTTGAAAAAATATTCTTTAAAAATCCACGTCGTGTTGTTCAATTTGAAAAATATTCCTTAAAAACCCACGTCGTTTTCTTTAAGAATTCACGTCTTGTTGGTCGACCTAAAAAAATATTCTTTAAAAATCCCCGTCTTCGTGGTCGACTTGAAAAAATATTCTTTAAAAATCCACGTTCTGTTGGTCGACTCGAAAAATATTCTTTAAAAATCGAAGTATTGTTTTCGACTTGAAAAAATATTCTTTAAAAATCCACGTATTGTTTTCGACTTGAAAAAATATTCTTTAAAAATCCACGTATTGTTTTCGACTTGAAAAAATATTCTTTAAAAATCCACGTATTGTTTTCGACTTGAAAAAATATTCTTTAAAAATCGAAGTATTGTTTTCGACTTGAAAAAATATTCTTTAAAAATCCACGTATTGTTTTCGACTTGAAAAAATATTCTTTAAAAATCCACGTATTGTTTTCGACTTGAAAAAATATTCTTTAAAAATCGAAGTATTGTTTTCGACTTGAAAAAATATTCTTTAAAAATCCACGTATTGTTTTCGACTTGAAAAAATATTCTTTAAAAATCCACGTATTGTTTTCGACTTGAAAAAATATTCTTTAAAAATCCACGTATTGTTTTCGACTTGAAAAAATATTCTTTAAAAATCCACGTATTGTTTTCGACTTGAAAAAATATTCTTTAAAAATCCACGTATTGTTTTCGACTTGAAAAAATATTCTTTAAAAATCCACGTATTGTTTTCGACTTGAAAAAATATTCTTTAAAAATCCACGTATTGTTTTCGACTTGAAAAAATATTCTTTAAAAATCCACGTATTGTTTTCGACTTGAAAAAATATTCTTTAAAAATCCACGTATTGTTTTCGACTTGAAAAAATATTCTTTAAAAATCCACGTATTGTTTTCGACTTGAAAAAATATTCTTTAAAAATCACCGTCGATTTTTTTGGTCGAATCGAAAAAAATATTCTTTAAAAATATACGTTTTGTTGGTCGACTCGAAAAAACAAATTCTCTAAAAAGCCACGTCCTACTGGTCGAATTGAGAAAATATTCTTTAAATATCCACGTGTTGTTGGTCGACTCGAAAAAATATTCTTTAAAAATTCACGTCTTGTTGGTTAACTTTAAAAATCCATTAGATTTTAGTCGACTTATTATGCTTAATTGATGTGACCAAATCCCCAGAAATCTGCTAAACTACGTAGTACGTATGCTGTATGTCATACGCCCGGGGTACCGGTTAGATAGTACACCGAATAAATATTGGATTTGTTTACACTTTGGTTTGTAGGCTTTCAAATTTATATTTTATAAGGGTGACCACGTACGTATGCTTTATGTCAACAAACATGTGTACAGGGGTACTTGGTAGTCCAATACCAACTAAAGTTTATTTTTATTTAAAATTTCACAAGAATTTTCAAATTATTTTAGCTTTTATTCAATGTTAAATGTTCCTTATGTGCCGTGAGAAATGCACATCTTTCTTAAGCCTCATATTCATATAATTTCTACTGACATCCCTAAGTACTGCAGATACAATCTGGGTATTTTTTCAGAAGCCTTCATTATGCAGTCCACAATTGATCTTCTCTCATTTTTGGAGGACTAATGTCGATATCAACTGCATCTCTATTCTAATTAAGTCATGACCAAATTGCATGACTGCTGAGGGTCAAACATTAAATACCAAAAATGGAAAGAAAAGACAAAAACAAAAGTCAGTAATTTTAGGAAATTTCCAGCTTTGCCTCATGCAATGAAACGAATTATTCTTATGATGTATGGTCGAAAATGACAGAGATTTTATCTAAATATTAGTAGTAGAGGTAAATAGAAATAAAATAATTGCATGAGAACATGAAATAAAATTATATTCAAACGCTTTGTAAATTATATGTGCTATAGTGTGCTTGATTTGTGATAAACTTATACTAAACATGCACCGAAAAATACCGTTTTAATGAGGTCTTTAACACAGCTAATGAGCTGTGCCATTAGTTGCCGTTAACTAGATATATAGATTTAATAGTATATGTATGTGTATGAAAGTATACATGGAATCTGTTGTACTTATTGTTGTGAAGAAATTCCTTTAATAAAATATATTTCGTGCTTTATATAAAGCTGCAAAAGTTGTAGAACTTTAAAGCGATATGCGATAGAGCAGGGAAAGGAAATGCATAGAGAAAACCTATCTTGAGGCCAAAATAAGGTATTTTAAAATTTAAAAATACATATTGTTGTCTTAGCACATATTGTGGTGTTTGCCATGATATACATGGTTACAGCAACAATATATAATCTTAACAAGTTACAGCGTCGTCCAATTTTGGTCTTGATCGATCGGATCAGAATAAATTCTGACCATATTATTTCATGTCTATAGTGCGGCAAATTGTTGACACAACGTATACGCCACAGTTAACTTTGTTTATATAAACGTTATTCTAACACATTTCTGACCAGCTGTGCCAAACTAACCAAGGAGAAAAATTATTCTGACTCCCATCAAAGTCAAGAACTTATCTTGGGTTCTACTTAATATCTATTGAACACGGTGGAGTCTTACAAATAACAATGGAGTTTGGAATTTCAATTAACTGCAATAATTTCGCATATGCATTTATTTAATGAAGTGCGATATATATACTAGTTACCAAGCTTTGCCTTCGTCTGGCTTAACCACCCGTGAAACGTAGCGTAATGGTTGGATGCGTGGGACTTCGGTAGACTTCTAATTTTTCTATGTATCTCTTAGGTGTAACAGCTCAACACGAAAGAGAATTAATTAACAATGTTCTTAGTTGCTTACAAGATAAAAAACTCCTCGTCAGTCTCCTCTAAAAAATCAATATTTCATGCTTAATAAGATATTACAAATTTCGGTTCAACATCCTCATCTTTCACAGCCTTAGGTGCATCAACCTCCCCCTCATTTACGTCAACCACTGACAACGATTATTCAGCCATAGTCTTTGATAGACCGAAAAAAACCACTTGAGGTATTCAATAGATCGATAGACTGAAAAAGACCTCTTGAGGTCTACGAAAGACCGAAGAAAATCTCTTAAGGTCTTCGATAAACCGTAGAAGAACTCTTTATCTCTTCTACAGACGAATAAGAAGACCGCATATGAACATTTGAGGTTTTCGATAGACCAAGAAGACCTCTTGAGGTCTCCAATAGACCGAAAAAGACCTCCTGAGGTCTTCGACAGATCGCAAAAGATCTCTTGAGATCTTCTATAGACCGAAGAAGACCTCTGCATGGTAGTTGCGATCAGAAACGACATATCAAAGCTTGACGCAGCCAATGTAAGCTTAGCTTAACGGAGTTGGTCACTCCCTTACTTTATAGAAGAGACTTTTCCCCAGACGACGATTTTCACTTCTTGATGAAGTGGCACTAGAAATTTCTACCAAAGCTAAATACCTTGGTATAATCCTGGACCACCGCATAAACTGAAAAATTATCGTGGAGTGGACAAAGAAAGGTATTTTGCACTCTGTTCCTGCAAGACATACATTGTCAAAAGTAGAGGACTCAAACCATAGGCTATGTTAGCGTGGTTTTATGTCTCCGTGGATCTGCCAATCCTAAACTATGGTACATTTGTCTGATGGCAAGCCCGCTATAGCCACTTTAAAGCATATTCTTGCCATTACGAAAGCAGAGTTGGTTAGAAAGCTTGATAGCACTCTCACAGGACCAGAGTCAGGGAGCTGAAACTACAAGTTAACAGGTTGGTCGGGGAGCATAAGCGTAACGAGTGGTTAAATAATCTGCAGAGTTGCAACATCAGAGCCGGTAAAAGTGAACTGTGAGCAACGGTAAAGTCACTATGGAACCCTGGAAAGAAGGAAGATAGGACCTCAGTCACGTTTGGCGACATTGGCGTTGACTGACCCGAAGAGGTGTGCAAGTTATTTCAATCGACAGTTTGTCGAGCTACCCGTGAGTGACAGGGCAAAGAGAAGAGTACCACGTAGCATCAAATCTCTTCCGGCCGAGAATGAAACACCATAGTTTACAATGGATGATGTTGCGAATGCCATAAATCATTCAAAGCGCTGGGTCCTCATGAAATCTCCATGGTTATGCCGAAACAGTTGGATGAGCCGGGAGTGAAGAATCTCACTAAAGTTCTCAATTTGTTGCTAGTCATCCTCATGCTGTTCCCGATGTCTGGAAAATGGGCAGGGTGGTCCCGCTACTGGAGTCAAGCAAGGATGTCAGCAAAAGTGAATCGTACAGGCCGATTTCGCTTTTGACGCCAGTAGCAAAGACCCTGGAGGCCTTAGTCCTTTCCAGCGTTAGATAAAGCTATTCAGTGGCCGATCATTAGCATGAATTTCGTAAGCAGCTGCAAGCCATCTCCACACATACTTGTCGAGGTCTCAAGCAGAGACCGCCGTGGGATGGAACAGTTATGGTGGCGCTTGACTTATCAAAAACCTTTGATACTGTCAGACACTCCACGCTGTTTGAGGATATTGAGCAGGCAACCCTCCGGCCAAGCTTGAAACTTTGTATAAACAATTGTATGTGTGGACACCAGTCGTACGTGCAATTCAGGAACAAGAAGTCCAAACCCAGTAGAGTGAAACAGGGAGTTCCCCAATGTGGGGTGATATATCCGGAACTGTTTAACCCCTACCTCTCCTGTACACGCCCCCTCCAGACCGCATCGAGATTGTCAGGACGATCTTGGCGTCAGGTACCTTGCCTGATGACATCAGTGAAAGACTGAACTCCTTTTTTACCAATCTTATCACCTTTTTCCACGCGAGGAATATGCAGATATCCGCCACTAAATCTACAGCCACTCTGTTCACCACATAAATGGAGCAGGTGAGAAGAGAGTTAAATGTCGTGGCCGACGGTAGCAAAATTCCGACCACAAACTGCCCCAAAATTCTAGGGGTCACATTCGACACTATGTTCACGTAGTTCGCGCATGCCGCAGCCATCTATGACAAACTGAAATGTAGGAACAAGGTCCTCAAGTCGCCAGCTGGCAGCACTTAACGTGCAGTGCACTTTTGTCCAAATTATCTAGCGTTCAAAGAGCCGCATCTCTGCTAATCTCTGGTGCCATTAGAAGTACACCTCAAGCCGCCCTGAATGTTATACTGGATCTCCAACCTCTGGATATCACTATCAACTTTCAGGCGGCGAGAACGGCTTTCAGGCTTAGAGAGGCAGGTATGTATGTGGCAGTGTTCACGATTTGGACATGCAAAGGTCCTCTTCCCCTTCACCGATTTACTTGAGTCCAGTGGACTCGATCACATCAGTGATTATATACCCACTGCACTCAATTTCAACCAAATTAACGTCATAATCCCAAGCAGAGATGCCTGGTCTAGTGCCCTCCTCTTGGCGGCCTGGCCATCTACACAGACGGTTCAAAGATGGAGGATGGCACAGTTGCCGGGGTCTTCTGCGAAAACCCACAAATTAAGCAATCCTTCAAACTCAACGATAACTGCAGCGTCTTTCAGGCAGAGATTTTTGCAATTAGGAAAGCAGCGGAGATGATCAAAGAACTTGGGAGTGTCCTGAAAGGACCGGTGACTATTTTTGTCGATAGTCTAGCGGCCCTTAAGGCTCTCAAGTCATGGACCATAAACTCAAAAGCTATCCTCGATTGCAAAAACGCTCTGCTTGAAGTACGCGACTTCGTTGATCTTTGCTGGGTTCCAGGACGCAGTGATATAAAGGGAAACGAAGAGGCGGATGAATTAGCACGGGGTGGCTCTCAGTCGTCTGACTTACCAGTCGAGTCATCTATCAGACCACCAAAGTGCTACTACATTCGGAAACTTCGAGGTTACTTCCTTGAGAAGGCGGGGCAAAGATGGCAAATGGAAACTGGCTGTAAGGTATCCAAGGCAATCTGGCCCAGCTATTCTCTGCATAGAACCAACTCTCTTTTCTCACTAAATAAGTTAGGGATAAAGATCACTGTAGGTCTCATTACCGGTCACAACATGGTCAGGTCCCTAACTTCTAGATGGGACAACAGTAGTGTAGACTACTGTAGGCTATGTCAAGATCCAGAAGAAACAGAGAAGGTCAAACATCTACTATGTAGGTGCCCCTCGTTACTCACGAGGAGACATCGATTCTTCGGTAGATATGAGATAAATACTCTGACTTTCTTCTCCGACATAGACCCCATCTACTTGTACCAATTTGCCAAAACCTCACATGGCTGGCAAACAAGACTAATTAATCATTGTTTTTCTTTCTCCTTCACACAGGGGGATAGAAATCGGCTCAACACTGAACAACAGCCTCAGCGGCAACACACCCACATCACATCCACTACATCATCATCTTTGTCACAATCACAGCAGCCGCGCATCCATATACATTACTCATCGCACCCATCACACCAAACCACTTTACATCAACAAACCGGAAATAGACCAACCACCTCATATTACTTCAGAATAAACCAGTCACCACTTTCAACACCCATCTTATAAATCAGCATCCATCATAATCATATCCAACCCATCAAAACCACTCTACAATTATAAACTTACATCCACCATCACAACCTCAGCAACAACCTATAAACTCACATCCATCATCACAGCATCACCTACATACTCAACTTCACAACAAATCCGCAATAGTCCAGCATCTATCATCATCACATATAGCCCAACCACAACACACAGTTTCTTTAAGGATGATCACAATGGACCTCAAGGTCTCCGAGTGAAGTAGCTGCCAACAACGGTAGCTGCGCGTCCTAAAACCAAACCAAACCTAACGTGCAGATAAAGAAACCTTGCTAGCCACATATAACGCGATAGGTCGATCTATGGTAAGACAGTTTGGTCCCCGAATTTATGTGATACGCAATTGATAACCATTCAAACTTGTCGGAATACCGCTCTGCGAACAGCAACAGGGTGCCAACTCATGTCTTCAGTGGACCATCTACATGAGGAGGCAAAGATTCTTCTAGTACAGCAAAACAATGAGATGCTTCCGTTGCAGAACTTGCTTGAGTGCTACCGTGAGAGCCATCCCAATCACTATCTGGTGGGTAGGCCAACACACGCAGGCACATCAAGTAGGATATCCACGTTCTAGAGGAAGCGTTCCAACGATACGGGAGAGATCCCCTAGATCAACAGTCATATCAAGCAGGTTTAAATAGCATTCACACGGACGCAGTTGCTAAGGCCATAAGCAAATTTAGTGTGAATAAAGTACTCGGAGTACATCCCCCAGTCTATCGCAGCTGAGGAGCGCCAGCTGCCACGACAAACTAGAGTAGTTTGGCTCATCTACGCTCGGGATATTGCAGTCGCCTAAATCCTTATAGACTAAACTAAACCTTTTCAACTTCCTTGCCAAACCAACTCATCTAACTCCAGTGGATCTGTGGTTATGTCCCATCGAAGCAGGCACTTTCCTGGAACTGGGGATATACCCAGAGCCAAATTGAGCAGAAGAACGAACGCACAAACGTATAATAATAAACGCTGCTACAACAACAACAGGTCCAGTGACTATATGTGATTACTCCTGCGGCCCTAAAGGCTTTCAAGTCAGAGTGGCTCTTAGTCGATCGACGTAACATTTGCTGAATATGTCATGCTAAAATATCGGCAAACTTCACAAGGTTTACCTCAAGAAGATGGGATGAAGAAGGCAAATTGAATGCCTTGCCAAACCAACTCATCTAACTCCAGTGGATCTGTGGTTACATCCCATCGAAACAGGCACGTCCCTGGAACTGAAGATAGACCCAGAGCCAGATGGAGCAGAAGAACGAACGCACAAACGTATAATAATAAACACTGTTACAACAACAACAGGACCAGTGACTTTATACGTGAATACTCCTGCGGCCCTAAAGGCTCTCAAGTCACAGTGAGTCTCAGTCGATCGATGTAACATTTGATGAATGAACATTTGACCAATGTGCCAATATATCGGCAAACTTCACAAGGTTTATCTCAAGAAGATGGGATGAAGAAGTCAAATTGAACGCGGCTTCAAAAAAAATCCCTCCAGTTGTAGTCTTCTAACTAAGTAGAACCCATTCCCTATTTCCATTTGATAAGCTAGAGAAGTGGTGATTATAACAGCTCCCTTTTGCCTAGAGATTAGACCCGTGGATGAAAATCTAGTAAAAATTCGAGCAAATGTTCATCAGTCGGTTCGAAGACAAGTTCAATAGGCAAAAGATACATTTTAGAAGCGCTATGGATTCGAGAACTTTCATTGAAACATGAAAAATACAAATGTATGTTTGGTCACAGCTTGCGTATAATTACTACCGTATATCATACGCCATGGTGGGCATTAATTTAAAATTGACCATGTTTTACTTCTACTAAAATGTTTATACATTTCTATTTGAAACAAGTAAAAAAGTATAAGTCGGCTTTGTCGACAGAGATATGCCCTCAGCCTGTATATATTGAAAATTTTTAGGGGTAGTATTTAGGGTTTTTTTTTAATTTTTGGAATTTGAACCGACAAAAATGTTCATTAAGATTAGAGATCAAAAGTTTTGCGGAGGAGATACTAAAAGGAATGGACCTACATTGACCATTATGGAAGTGGATTTCCAGCCACTACATATGGTACCATAGGGGGTTTTTACATCCTTCGGGATGTTTGATCAAGAATTATGGACTTGCCCCTAAAAAAGCGCTTACCATCGTAATTGAGGAAGCGAATGCAACTTGCTTCAACAAAAATCAAAGTGGTTCGATTGCAGGTCTTAAAGTCAACTTATCCGAAATTTTGTGTGGGAGGTACCAGATGGAGTGAACAAATATAGTCCATATTTGAACCTGATCTATATCTAGTAGATATATTAGGATGTGTAAAGTATGGACCAATTCGGCCACTCCCTTCAAGAGTTACCGTATGAACAAATTTTCCGAACATTTTTGAACGTTTGTGGGGGAGGTACCTGAAGGAATGGACCGATGTGGCTTATCTTCAAACTATGTTTGGACAAAATATTACTAAGGCCAAATTGTGGACCGAATCGGCAGATCCGTTCTAGAGTTATACTGCGCTTCATCCACCTCACACGGTGTCATAGGGATTTTTTGCAACTTTCAGGCTATATTCTAAGGAAGTATGGAATTGCCCCTAATGAAACTTGTACCGTCGTATCGAGGGTAGTGAATACAAGTTGCTAAAATAAAAATCAGAGCGACTCGAGAGAGGGCCCTAAACCGAACTCTTCCAAAATTTTGTGTGGGAGGTACCCGAAGGAGTGGGTCGATTGAGTCTATATTGAAACATTATCTAAGTCTGGTACACATTTTACGATGGACAAAGTATGGACCAAATCGCCTATTCCCTTCAAGAGTTATCGTGCGCACAAATTTTCCGAACGTTTTCGAACTTCTGTGGGGGAGGTACCGGAAGGAGTGAACCGACATAGCCCATCATCGAACTTAAACTAAGTTTGGGCAAAATATTGCGAAAGCCAAAATTTGAACCAAATCGGTTCATGCGTTCGAGAGTTATCGTGCGCTCCAGCCAGCCAGCCAGACAGACAGACGGACATTGCTCAATCGACTCCAAATTGTCCGAAACACATTTCGTCCAAACATACTTAGGGTCTAAAACCATTATTTCGATGAGGCACATTTTGCCCGTATGAAAGTGTATAATACCCTCGTTAGCATAAATGCTGAGGGTATAAAAATCACAGCTATGCTTGTAATTATTTCCTGTTCCATTGCTTAAATCACTAATTTTGATATTGACTGTGGTTTTTGTGGTCTACCTACAGCAAATGTCAATTTGATGTTTTTAAATAGTTTTTTTCCTAGTTCTCCTAGTTCTCTTTCATCAAAAATAGTGGCCAATATAGTGACCAGTTTTTTATATTTATATTTTATTGTGGTCGTATTTAGATGGAATTTTGTGGTTTGCCTTTTTGCCGTTTCGGCTATTCCTTCTTTTTAGTTTTTGTCACAACCTGGTTGGAAATGAAATAACCTCCAAAAAACGTCATACTATTACCACAACAACAACAATAATGGGAAAAAGGTAAACAAAGTCCACACACAACATTTCTATGGCTGCAATATTCAATACCATAAAAATAGTGAAATGACGAAAAAAACTAAAAAAAACAACTACAATTTAAATGTAACTGGAATTAGGAAATAAAACTTTTCAATTCTGATGAAATTTATGACGAAATTCAAGCAACAAAATAAATTAAAAATTAAACAAATTGTGGTTGAAGAGTAGGACAAAAATTATAATTGTTCTTTAGGGACAATGTAGAATTATTAAAAAATATAAGTAATCAAAAAAAAAAAAAATAAATAAAATGACGAAATAAATTAAAAATTTATAAAATCGTCAACCACAATTTATTTAATTTTTAATTTTCATTATGACCATAATTAAAATTGTTTGTTTTATTATTTTATATATTTTTGTTATTATAAAAAAAAAAGGAAAAATAAAAATTAAATAAATAGTAAACCACAATTTATTAAATGTTTAATTTTTATTATGACCATAATTAAAATTGTTTGTTTTATTATTTTGTATATTTCTGTTACAATAAAAATAGTAAACAAATTAAATTTAAGTTTAAATGGAGTTGGAAAACAACATTCCTGTTCTGATGAAATTTATGTGGTTATAAAACCAACAAAATATAACTTAATTTTTTGTTTAAAATTTAACAAATTGTGGTTGGCGATTATGTCCACCATTAAAATTTTTATTTGTTGTCCACATAAAATGTTTTTATTTTTTGTTGAGGCTTTTAAAAACTTTCTCATAAATTTGGGCCATCAATTATGTTTAAATTCCTATGGACTTGTAATTATTTTCCCACAAATGCCACATTATGTCCCCACTAACCAAAGCAATTCCATGCCTAATCCAAAGTAAATTAAATTAATAATAAAAAGGCAAATACTGCCGTTGTCAAGCAGCGGCTATATTTCGTTTGTCTGGTGACGTTTTCAACCTTTGTTAATTATTAATGTTATAGCCATAGAACGTCACCAAACCTGGAAGGCATTCAACCTTGACCTTTGCCCTGGAATTCTTTGTGGCAAACCATTAGGAGGACATTTGTAGTTAGATATGTCATGGCGATGATGTATTAGGCATAAACGCCTAAATAATTAATTTCTAAACGTTACTGCTTATGCTGCTCAAAGGCATACAGTCTTCTTCTATGGGCATTTGGGGGATTTGGTGCTTATACGTAGTGTCAACATGTATACGTATGTTGGTCAGGTCAAAATGATTGAAATGTGAGAAAACTATATTTTCGAAATAATGTGCAAGGGCACTTCTCACTTAAAAATGAGAGAGATGTCCGACTATATTTGTAGTTCGATAATTTTGGATTACCCTGTTTACCGCCAACATCTAATGTTATGCCCAACGTAGGCAAACATCAGTTATATAAGGAAGTTTTCCACTACTGAAATACTAAAAAAAGGTAATAACATCATGACGAGGGGCTAAAACAATGAAAAATGTGGTCTAGGTATAGATTTTTAAAACCACAAAGGTAGTATTGCTAACCTTGCTTACTTCATACCAGCCTCACGATAATATTTCAAATTGCACATACCTCAACCTGATCCTGTTCTCCAGCGTATTCCAAATTTGTGAATATCGACCAGGTATAACGTCTTTTGATTTCCATGCGGGCATTGTGTCGACGATACCAGCGTTGGATAAGCAGAGCGGCTTTCATAGCTGTAATGAAAAATGAAAAAAATTAATAAAATTTCATTTAGTAGAAAAAAGAAAATTACTTTGTTTAGAAAAGATTTTTTTAAGAATTTTTCTGAGGGAACATCAGCTATGAAAACGTGGATTTTTAAAGAATTTTTCTGAGAGAACATTAGCCAAGAAAACGTGGATTTTTTAAACAATTTATCTGAGAAACCAACAGCCAAGAAAACGTGGATTTTTTAAACAATTTTTCTGAGAAACCAACAGCCAAGAAAACGTGGATTTTTTAAACAATTTTTCTGAGAAACCAACAGCCAAGAAAACGTGGATTTTTTAAACAATTTTTCTAAGAAACCAACAGCCAAGAAAACGTGGATTTTTTAAACAATTTTTCTGAGAAACCAACAGCCAAGAAAACGTGGATTTTTTAAACAATTTTTCTGAGAAACCAACAGCCAAGAAAACGTGGATTTTTTAAACAATTTTTCTAAGAAACCAACAGCCAAGAAAACGTGGATTTTTTAAACAATTTTTCTGAGAAACCAACAGCCAAGAAAACGTGGATTTTTTAAACAATTTTTTTGAGAAACCAACAGCCAAGAAAACGTGGATTTTTTAAACAATTTTTTTGAGAAACCAACAGCCAAGAAAACGTGGATTTTTTAAACAATTTTTCTGAGAAACCAACAGCCAAGAAAACGTGGATTTTTTAAACAATTTTTCTGAGAAACCAACAGCCAAGAAAACGTGGATTTTTTAAACAATTTTTCTGAGAAACCAACAGCCAAGAAAACGTGGATTTTTTAAACAATTTTTCTGAGAAACCAACAGCCAAGAAAACGTGGATTTTTTAAACAATTTTTCTGAGAAAACATTAGCCAAGAAAACGTGGATTTTTTAAACAATTTTTCTGAGAGAACATTAGCCAAGAAAACGTAGATTTTTTAAACAATTTTTCTGAGAGAACATTAGCCAAGAAAACGTGGATTTTTTAAACAATTTTTCTGAGAAACCAACAGCCAAGAAAACGTGGATTTTTTAAACAATTTTTCTGAGAAACCAACAGCCAAGAAAACGTGGATTTTTTAAACAATTTTTCTGAGAAACCAACAGCCAAGAAATCGTGGATTTTTTAAACAATTTTTCTGAGAAACCAACAGCCAAGAAAACGTGGATTTTTTAAACAATTTTTCTGAGAAACCAACAGCCAAGAAAACGTGGATTTTTTAAACAATTTTTCTGAGAAACCAACAGCCAAGAAAACGTGGATTTTTTAAACAATTTTTCTGAGAAACCAACAGCCAAGAAAACGTGGATTTTTTAAACAATTTTTCTCAGAGAACTTCAGCCAAGAAAACGTGGATTTTTTAAACAATTTTTCTCAGGGAACTTCAGCCAAGAAAACGTGGATTTTTTAAACAATTTTTCTGAGAGAATATTAGCCAAGAAAACGTGGATTTTTTAATCAATTTTTCTGAGAGAACATTAGCCAAGAAAACGTGGATTTTTTAAACAATTTTTCTGAGAGCACATTAGCCAAGAAAACGTGGATTTTTTAAACAACTTTTCTCAGGGAACATCAGCCAAGAAAACATGTTTTTTTAAACAATTTTTCTAATGGAATATCAGCCAAGAAAACGTGGATTTTTTAAACAATTTTTCTGAGGCAACATCAGCCAAGAAAACGTGGATTTTTTTAACAATTTTTCTGAGAGATCAATAGCCAAGAAAACGTGGACTTTTTAACAATTTTTCTGAGAGAACATTAGTCAAGAAAACGTGGATTTTTTTAACAATTTTTCTGAGAGAACATTAGCCAAGAAAACCTGGATTTTTTAAACAATTTTTCTGAGAAAACATTAGCCAAGAAAACCTGGATTTTTTAAACAATTTTTCTGAGAGGATATTAGCCAAGAAAACGTGGATTTTTTAAACAATTTTTCTGAGAGGACATTAGCCAAGAAAACGTGGATTTTTTAAACAATTTTTCTGAGAGGACATTAGCCAAGAAAACGTGGATTTTTTAAACTATTTTTCTATGGGGAAAACCTGGGTCTTTTAAAGAATTTTTCTTTGCATTTTTTAAAGGCTTGAAAGACCTTCAATAATATTCTAAAGAGTCACAAAAATATTCTTTACAAATCTTAGTTTTGAAGTCTGAGATTCCTTCAAAAAATCTTTAACAAATCTTAGTTTTTAAGTCTGAGATTCCTTCAAAAAATCGTTAACAAATCTAAGTTTTAAGGACTGAGAGTCCCAAAAAATATTCTTTAAAAAATCCACGTTTAGTGGCCTTTTAATCCTTCAAAAATATTCTTTAAAAAATCCACGTTTAGTGGCCTTTTAATCCTTTAAAAATATTCTTTAAACAATCCACGTTTAGTGGCCTTTAAATCCTTCCTTTAGTGGCCTTTAAATCCTTCAAAAATATTCTTTAAAAAATCCACGTTTAGTGGCCTTTTAATTCTTCAAAAACATTCTTTAAAAAATCCACGTTTAGTGGCCTTTTAATTCTTCAAAAACATTCTTTAAAAAATCCACGTTTAGTGGCCTTTTAATTCTTCAAAAACATTCTTTAAAAAATCCACGTTTAGTGGCCTTTTAATTCTTCAAAAATATTCCTTAAAATCCACGTTTATTGGCCTTTAAATCCTTCAAACATATTCCTTAAAATCCACGTTTATTGGCCTTTAAATCCTTCAAACATATTCTTTAAAAAATCCACGTTAATTGGCCTTTTAATCCTTCAAAAATATTCTTTAAAAAATCCACGTTTAATCCTTCAAAAATATTCTTTAAACAATCCACGTTTAATCCTTCAAAAATATTCTTTAAAAAATCCACGTTTAATCCTTCAAAAATATTCTTTAAAAAATCCACGTTTAATCCTTCAAAAATATTCTTTAAAAAATCCACGTTTAATCCTTCAAAAATATTCTTTAAAAAATCCACGTTTAATCCTTCAAAAATATTCTTTAAAAAATCCACGTTTAATCCTTCAAAAATATTCTTTAAAAAATCCACGTTTAATCCTTCAAAAATATTCTTTAAAAAATCCACGTTTAATCCTTCAAAAATATTCTTTAAAAAATCCACGTTTAATCCTTCAAAAATATTCTTTAAAAAATCCACGTTTAGTGGCCTTTTAATCCTTCAAAAATATTCTTTAAACAATCCACGTTTAATCCTTCAAAAATATTCTTTAAACAATCCACGTTTAATCCTTCAAAAATATTCTTTAAAAAATCCACGTTTAATCCTTCAAAAATATTCTTTAAACAATCCACGTTTAATCCTTCAAAAATATTCTTTAAAAAATCCACGTTTAATCCTTCAAAAATATTCTTTAAAAAATCCACGTTTAATCCTTCAAAAATATTCTTTAAAAAATCCACGTTTAGTGGCCTTTTAATCCTTCAAAAATATTCTTTAAAAAATCCACGTTTAGTGGCCTTTTAATCCTTCAAAAATATTCTTTAAAAAATCCACGTTTAATCCTTCAAAAATATTCTTTAAACAATCCACGTTTAATCCTTCAAAAATATTCTTTAAAAAATCCACGTTTAATCCTTCAAAAATATTCTTTAAAAAATCCACGTTTAATCCTTCAAAAATATTCTTTAAAAAATCCACGTTTAATCCTTCAAAAATATTCTTTAAAAAATCCACGTTTAATCCTTCAAAAATATTCTTTAAAAAATCCACGTTTAATCCTTCAAAAATATTCTTTAAAAAATCCACGTTTAATCCTTCAAAAATATTCTTTAAAAAATCCACGTTTAATCCTTCAAAAATATTCTTTAAAAAATCCACGTTTAATCCTTCAAAAATATTCTTTAAAAAATCCACGTTTAATCCTTCAAAAATATTCTTTAAACAATCCACGTTTAATCCTTCAAAAATATTCTTTAAAAAATCCACGTTTAATCCTTCAAAAATATTCTTTAAAAAATCCACGTTTAATCCTTCAAAAATATTCTTTAAAAAATCCACGTTTAATCCTTCAAAAATATTCTTTAAACAATCCACGTTTAATCCTTCAAAAATATTCTTTAAAAAATCCACGTTTAATCCTTCAAAAATATTCTTTAAAAAATCCACGTTTAGTGGCCTTTTAATCCTTCAAAAATATTCTTTAAACAATCCACGTTTAATCCTTCAAAAATATTCTTTAAACAATCCACGTTTAATCCTTCAAAAATATTCTTTAAAAAATCCACGTTTAGTGGCCTTTTAATCCTTCAAAAATATTCTTTAAACAATCCACGTTTAATCCTTCAAAAATATTCTTTAAAAAATCCACGTTTAATCCTTCAAAAATATTCTTTAAACAATCCACGTTTAATCCTTCAAAAATATTCTTTAAAAAATCCACGTTTAATCCTTCAAAAATATTCTTTAAAAAATCCACGTTTAATCCTTCAAAAATATTCTTTAAAAAATCCACGTTTAGTGGCCTTTTAATCCTTCAAAAATATTCTTTAAACAATCCACGTTTAATCCTTCAAAAATATTCTTTAAACAATCCACGTTTAATCCTTCAAAAATATTCTTTAAAAAATCCACGTTTAATCCTTCAAAAATATTCTTTAAAAAATCCACGTTTAATCCTTCAAAAATATTCTTTAAACAATCCACGTTTAATCCTTCAAAAATATTCTTTAAAAAATCCACGTTTAATCCTTCAAAAATATTCTTTAAAAAATCCACGTTTAATCCTTCAAAAATATTCTTTAAAAAATCCACGTTTAATCCTTCAAAAATATTCTTTAAAAAATCCACGTTTAATCCTTCAAAAATATTCTTTAAAAAATCCACGTTTAATCCTTCAAAAATATTCTTTAAAAAATCCACGTTTAATCCTTCAAAAATATTCTTTAAAAAATCCACGTTTAATCCTTCAAAAATATTCTTTAAACAATCCACGTTTAATCCTTCAAAAATATTCTTTAAAAAATCCACGTTTAATCCTTCAAAAATATTCTTTAAAAAATCCACGTTTAATCCTTCAAAAATATTCTTTAAAAAATCCACGTTTAGTGGCCTTTTAATCCTTCAAAAATATTCTTTAAAAAATCCACGTTTAGTGGCCTTTTAATCCTTCAAAAATATTCTTTAAAAAATCCACGTTTAATCCTTCAAAAATATTCTTTAAAAAATCCACGTTTAATCCTTCAAAAATATTCTTTAAACAATCCACGTTTAATCCTTCAAAAATATTCTTTAAAAAATCCACGTTTAATCCTTCAAAAATATTCTTTAAAAAATCCACGTTTAATCCTTCAAAAATATTCTTTAAAAAATCCACGTTTAGTGGCCTTTTAATCCTTCAAAAATATTCTTTAAAAAATCCACGTTTAATCCTTCAAAAATATTCTTTAAACAATCCACGTTTAATCCTTCAAAAATATTCTTTAAAAAATCCACGTTTAATCCTTCAAAAATATTCTTTAAACAATCCACGTTTAATCCTTCAAAAATATTCTTTAAAAAATCCACGTTTAATCCTTCAAAAATATTCTTTAAAAAATCCACGTTTAATCCTTCAAAAATATTCTTTAAAAAATCCACGTTTAATCCTTCAAAAATATTCTTTAAAAAATCCACGTTTAATCCTTCAAAAATATTCTTTAAAAAATCCACGTTTAATCCTTCAAAAATATTCTTTAAAAAATCCACGTTTAATCCTTCAAAAATATTCTTTAAAAAATCCACGTTTAATCCTTCAAAAATATTCTTTAAAAAATCCACGTTTAATCCTTCAAAAATATTCTTTAAAAAATCC
The DNA here is from genome assembly GCF_047663935.1 of Musca autumnalis. Lineage (NCBI taxonomy): Eukaryota > Metazoa > Arthropoda > Insecta > Diptera > Muscidae > Musca > Musca autumnalis. The sequence continues at coordinate 219,268,631 of NW_027411977.1, read as the reverse complement.
ACGTTTAATCCTTCAAAAATATTCTTTAAAAAATCCACGTTTAATCCTTCAAAAATATTCTTTAAAAAATCCACGTTTAATCCTTCAAAAATATTCTTTAAAAAATCCACGTTTAATCCTTCAAAAATATTCTTTAAAAAATCCACGTTTAATCCTTCAAAAATATTCTTTAAAAAATCCACGTTTAATCCTTCAAAAATATTCTTTAAAAAATCCACGTTTAATCCTTCAAAAATATTCTTTAAAAAATCCACGTTTAATCCTTCAAAAATATTCTTTAAAAAATCCACGTTTAATCCTTCAAAAATATTCTTTAAAAAATCCACGTTTAATCCTTCAATAATATTCTTTAAAAAATCCACGTTTAATCCTTCAAAAATATTCTTTAAAAAATCCACGTTTAATCCTTCAAAAATATTCTTTAAAAAATCCACGTTTAATCCTTCAAAAATATTCTTTAAAAAATCCACGTTTAATCCTTCAAAAATATTCTTTAAAAAATCCACGTTTAATCCTTCAAAAATATTCTTTAAAAAATCCACGTTTAATCCTTCAAAAATATTCTTTAAAAAATCCACGTTTAATCCTTCAAAAATATTCTTTAAAAAATCCACGTTTAATCCTTCAAAAATATTCTTTAAAAAATCCACGTTTAATCCTTCAAAAATATTCTTTAAAAAATCCATGTTTAATCCTTCAAAAATATTCTTTAAAAAATCCACGTTTAATCCTTCAAAAATATTCTTTAAAAAATCCACGTTTAATCCTTCAATAATATTCTTTAAAAAATCCACGTTTAGTGGCCTTTTAATCCTTCAAATATATACTTTAAAAATCCACGTTTAGGGGACTTTTTCACTTATTATTTATATTCAAAGAAAAAAATTTGTATAAGTCCGTATCTCATTTCCTAAAATCCTCGTTTATATGGTCCCTTAACAATACACAAATAACCATTTTTAACTCGAACCAATTTTGTATCCATTGCGTATACATAGCGACAACACTTATACGCCTGAATGTCCAAATTATAAATACACAACTCTTTTTATTCCAAATCCATTTGAATGACTGCAAAAACTTGAAACTATCTCAACATTTCTATTTTTCTACTCCGCTGACATTTATGTCGCAACTATAAAAATATATTTTTTTAATCTTAAACATTATCCGCTTTCTCGGTCTCAAGCAATCCTCCTACAAAACAATAAAGACATTTCACATTAATGCAATATCCCTGGCATGGTTCAGTGTAGAGTTGTGCCAAAGGAACTATATGGAACTATCTAGTTCACTTCGCAGTTCCAATGGCCCACAATTTTTCTTTGAACAAACTGCGTATACTTAACAGCACCCGTTATATTTCATGATGTTACTCATACGTTTTGGAACTAGTACAAGGAACTAGGAACTAGATTGCCCAACTCTAGTTCAGTGATTATGCATGCAATTTTTTCTGTTAACCCAAAACGTTATTAACAGCAAAAAAAAAATATGGAAAAATTTATTCACCATGAAACTCACCCACTCGTCCTCACCCCACACATTAATTCATGGCATTTGCCATTTTCACTACTTCTGTTCTTCTGCGCAAATTATGAAAAATTCATAAAAATAATTTTTATATCAGATTAATGCAAATAGAAATTATGATTATTCGTTGTAATCATTTACTTGTCTGGAAATTATTTTAGTTGGGGATTTGTTGTTGTTTTTTTCTTTCTTTTAATGGTGGGATACTTTTTATAACCGGCGATTTGTCCATAACTTTTAAGAGGAAAATAAACAGAGATTCCTAGAAATGGTAATGATTTTTATTCAAATTGCAGACATTTGAAGGTATCATTAGTGTACAAAAACACATTTATGTAAATAAGGAATGTTGAACAAATGTTTGTCCATTTACTTTAATCCAATTCACGGGTCATGATACTATCCTGCTTTTCATTTGAATATTATACGGAAAATTATTTTTAATGCAATGTAAATAAATTTAAATAAATAGAAGAGGAATTTGAATGAAATCAAACTGAAACAGTAATTTCGAGGTAATATATTTAAAATCATACACTACGCATACGTGACGTCATTAGTTATACGCTCTATTGTACCAAAGAAACGATTTTACAATTATCATTAGCAAGGAATCAGCTGATTGGCACGTTTACTGGCCATTGACTACTTCAACATTTTTCTTTAAAAAATCAACGCATAGTGGCCTTTTACTGCTTGAAAAATTTTCTCCCAAAAATCTACGTTTAGTGGCCTTTAACTGCTTCAACAGTTTTCTTTAAAAAATTAACGTTTAGTGGCCTTTGACTGCTTGAAAATTTTTCTTTAAAAAATCCACGTTTAGTGGCCTTTGACTGCTTGAAAATGTTTCTTTAAAAAATCCAGGTTTAGTGGCCTTTGACTGCTTGAAAATTTTTCTTTAAAAATTCCAGGTTTAGTGGCCTTTGACCGCTTGAACAATTTTCTTTAAAAAATCCACGTTTAGTGGCCTTTGACTGCTTGAAAATTTTTCTTTAAAAATTCCAGGTTTAGTGGCCTTTGACCGCTTGAACAATTTTCTTTAAAAAATCCACGTTTAGTGGCCTTTGACTGCTTGAAAAATTTTCTTTAAAAAATCCACGTTTAGTGGCCTTTGACTGCTTGAGAATTTTTCTTTAAAAAATCCACGTTTAGTGGCATTTGACTGCTTTAGAAATTTTCTTTAAAAATCCAAGTTTAGTGGCCTTTAAAAAATCCACGTTTAGTGGCCTTTGACTGCTTGAATTTTTTTCTTTAAAAAATCCACGTTTAGAGGCCTTTGACTGCTTCAGAAATTTTCTTTAAAAAATCCACGTTTAGTGGCCTTTGACTGCTTCAGAATTTTTCTTTAAAAAATCCACGTTTAGTGGCCTTTGACTGCTTGAAAATTTTTCTTTAAAAATCCACGTTTAGTGGCCTTTGACTGCTTGAAAATGTTTCTTTAAAAAATCCACGTTTAGTGGCCTTTGACAGCGTCAAAATTTTTCTTTAAAAAAATCCACGTTTAGTGGCCTTTGACTGCTTCAGATATTTTCTTTAAAAAATCCACGTTTAGTGGCCTTTGACTGCTTGAAAATGTTTCTTTAAAAAATCCACGTTTAGTGGCCTTTGACTGCTTGAGAATTTTGCTTTAAAAAATCCACGTTTAGTGGCCTTTGACTGCTTGAAAATGTTTCTTTAAAAAATCCACGTTTAGTGGCCTTTGACTGCTTGAAAATTTTTCTTTAAAAAATCCACGTTTAGTGGCCTTTGACTGCTTGAAAATTGTTCTTTAAAAAATCCACGTTTAGTGGCCTTTGACTGCTTGAAAATTTGTCTTTAAAAAATCCACGTTTAGTGGCCTTTGACTGCTAGAAAATTTGTCTTTAAAAAATCCACGTTTAGTGGCCTTTGACTGCTTGAAAATTTTTCTTTAAAAAATCCACGTTTTGTGGCATTTTACTGCTTGAAAATTTTAAAAAATCCACGTTTAGTGGCTTTTGACTGCTTGAAAATTTTTCTTTAAAAAATCCACGTTTGGTGGCCTTTGACTGCTTCGAAATTTTTTCTTTAAAAAGTCCACGTTTAGTGGCATTTGAATGCTTCAAAATGTTTCTTTAAAAAATCCACGTTTAGTGGCCTTTGACTGCTTGAAAATGTTTCTTTAAAAATCCACGTTTAGTGGCCTTTGACTGCTTGAAAATGTTTCTTTAAAAAATCCACGTTTAGTGGCCTTTGACTGCTTGAAAATGTTTCTATAAAAAAACCACGTTTAGTGGCCTTTGACTGCTTCAGAAATTTTCTTTAAAAAATCCACGTTTAGTGGCCTTTGACTGCTTCAGAAATTTTCTTTAAAAAATCCACGTTTAGTGGCCTTTGACTGCTTCAGAAATTTTCTTTAAAAAATCCACGTTTAGTGGCCTTTGACTGCTTGAAAATTGTTCTTTAAAAAATCCACGTTTAGTGGCCTTTGACTGCTTCAGAAATTTTCTTTAAAAAATCCACGTTTAGTGGCCTTTGACTGCTTGAAAATTGTTCTTTAAAAAATCCACGTTTAGTGCCCTTTGACTGCTTGAAAACTTTTCTTTAAAAAATCCACGTTTTATGGCCTTTGACTGCTTGAAAATGTTTCTTTAAAAAATCAACGTTTAGTGGCCTTTGACTGCTTGAGAATTTTTATTTAAAAAATCCACGTTTTATGGCCTTTGACTGCTTGAAAATGTTTCTTTAAAAAATCCACGTTTAGTGGCCTTTGACTGCTTGAGAATTTTTCTTTAAAAAATCCACGTTTAGTGGCCTTTGACTGCTTGAAAATGTTTCTTTAAAAAATCCACGTTTAGTGGCCTTTGACTGCTTGAAAATTTTTCTTTAAAAAATCCACGTTTAGTGGCCTTTGACTGCTTGAAATTTTTTCTTTAAAAAATCCACGTTTAGTGGCCTTTGACTGCTTGAAATTTTTTCTTTAAAAAATCCACGTTTAGTGGCCTATGACTGCTTGAAAATTTTTCTTTAAAAATCCACGTTTAGTGGCCTTTCACTGCTTGAAAATTTTTCTTTAAAAAATCCACGTTTAGTGGCCTTTGACTGCTTCAGAAATTTTCTTTAAAAAATCCACGTTTAGTGGCCTTTGACTGCTTGAAAAATTTTCTTTAAAAAATCCACGTTTAGTGGCCTTTGACTGCTTGAAAAATTTTCTTTAAAAAATCCACGTTTAGTGGCCTTTGACTGCTTGAAAATTTTTCTTTAAAAAATCCACGTTTAGTGGCCTTTGACTGCTTGAAAATTGTTCTTTAAAAAATCCACGTTTAGTGGCCTTTGACTGCTTGAAAATTTGTCTTTAAAAAATCCACGTTTAGTGGCCTTTGACTGCTAGAAAATTTGTCTTTAAAAAATCCACGTTTAGTGGCCTTTGACTGCTTGAAAATTTTTCTTTAAAAAATCCACGTTTTGTGGCATTTTACTGCTTGAAAATTTTAAAAAATCCACGTTTAGTGGCTTTTGACTGCTTGAAAATTTTTCTTTAAAAAATCCACGTTTGGTGGCCTTTGACTGCTTCGAAATTTTTTCTTTAAAAAGTCCACGTTTAGTGGCATTTGAATGCTTCAAAAAATTTCTTTAAAAAATCCACGTTTAGTGGCCTTTGACTGCTTCAGAAATTTTCTTTAAAAAATCCACGTTTAGTGGCCTTTGACTGCTTCAGAAATTTTCTTTAAAGAATCCACGTTTAGTGGCCTTTGACTGCTTCAGAAATTTTCTTTAAAAAATCCACGTTTAGTGGCCTTTGACTGCTTCAGAAATTTTCTTTAAAGAATCCACGTTTAGTGGCCTTTGACTGCTTCAGAAATTTTCTTTAAAAAATCCACGTTTAGTGGCCTTTGACTGCTTCAGAAATTTTCTTTAAAAAATCCACGTTTAGTGGCCTTTGACTGCTTCAGAAATTTTCTTTAAAAAATCCACGTTTAGTGGCCTTTGACTGCTTCAGAAATTTTCTTTAAAAAATCCACGTTTAGTGGCCTTTGACTGCTTCAAAATTGTTCTTTAAAAAATCCACGTTTAGTGGCCTTTGACTGCTTCAGAAATTTTCTTTAAAAAATCCACGTTTAGTGGCCTTTGACTGCTTGAAAATTGTTCTTTAAAAAATCCACGTTTAGTGCCCTTTGACTGCTTGAAAACTTTTCTTTAAAAAATCCACGTTTTATGGCCTTTGACTGCTTGAAAATGTTTCTTTAAAAAATCAACGTTTAGTGGCCTTTGACTGCTTGAGAATTTTTATTTAAAAAATCCACGTTTAGTGGCCTTTGACTGCTTGAAAATGTTTCTTTAAAAAATCCACGTTTAGTGGCCTTTGACTGCTTGAGAATTTTTCTTTAAAAAATCCACGTTTAGTGGCCTTTGACTGCTTGAAAATGTTTCTTTAAAAAATCCACGTTTAGTGGCCTTTGACTGCTTGAAAATTTTTCTTTAAAAAATCCACGTTTATTGGCCTTTGACTGCTTGAAATTTTTTCTTTAAAAAATCCACGTTTAGTGGCCTTTGACTGCTTGAAATTTTTTCTTTAAAAAATCCACGTTTAGTGGCCTATGACTGCTTGAAAATTTTTCTTTAAAAATCCACGTTTAGTGGCCTTTCACTGCTTGAAAATTTTTCTTTAAAAAATCCACGTTTAGTGGCCTTTGACTGCTTCAGAAATTTTCTTTAAAAAATATACATTTAGTGGCCTTTGACTGCTTCAGAAATTTTCTTTAAAAAATCCACGTTTAGTGGCCTTTGACTGCTTGAAAAATTTTCTTTAAAAAATCCACGTTTAGTGGCCTTTGACTGTTTCAGAAATTTTCTTTAAAAAATCCACGTTTAGTGGCCTTTGACTGCTTGAAAATTTCTCTTTAAAAAATCCACGTTTAGTGGCCTTTGACTGCTTGAAAATTTTTCTTTAAAAAATCCACGTTTAGTGGCCTTTGACTGCTTGAAAATTTTTCTTTAAAAAATCCACGTTTAGTGGCCTTTGACTGCTTCAGAAATTTTCTTTAAAAAATCCACGTTTAGTGGCCTTTGACTGCTTCAGAAATTTTCTTTAAAAAATATACATTTAGTGGCCTTTGACTGCTTCAGAAATTTTCTTTAAAAAATCCACGTTTAGTGGCCTTTGACTGTTTCAGAAACTTTCTTTAAAAAATATACATTTAGTGGCCTTTGACTGCTTCAAAAATTTTCTTTAAAAAATCCACGTTTAGTGGCCTTTGACTGCTTCAGAAATTTTCTTTAAAAAATATACATTTAGTGGCCTTTTACAGCTTCAAAAATGTTCTTTAAAAAATCCACGTTTAGTGGCCTTTTACAGCTTCAAAAATGTTCTTTAAAAAATCCACGTTTAGTGGCCTTTTACAGCTTCAAAAATTTTCTTTAAAAATCCACGTTTAGTGGCCTTTTACAGCTTCAAAAATGTTCTTTAAAAAATCCAAGTTTAGTGGCCTTTTACAGCTTCAAAAATGTTCTTTAAAAAATCCACGTTTAGTGGCCTTTTACAGCTTCAAAAATGTTCTTTAAAAAATCCACGTTTAGTGGCCTTTTACAGCTTCAAAATTTTTCTTTAAAAATCCACGTTTAGTGGCCTTTTACAGCTTCAAAATTTTTCTTTAAAAAAATCCACGTTTAGTGGCCTTTTACAGCTTCAAAAATTTTCTTTAAAAAATCCACGTTTAGTGGCCTTTTACAGCTTCAAAAATTTTCTTTAAAAAATCCACGTTTAGTGGCTTTTTACAGCTTCAAAATTTTTCTTTAAAAAATCCACGTTTAGTGGCCTTTTACAGCCTCAAAAATTTTCTTTAAAAAATCCACGTTTAGTGGCCTTTAGCTGCTTCGAAATTATTCTTTAAAAAAATCATGTTTAGTGGCCTTTGACTGCTTCAAAAATTTTCTATAAAAAAATCTTTAAAAAATCCATGTTTTGTTGGAAAAATATTCTTTAAAAATCTTGGTTTAGTTCCATGTTTTGAGTTTTTAAAGAAAGTTCCTTAGTGCGTATGACTATTGTCACAACGTATACGCCAGAGCGTGTCTTTGTATAAAGTAGTACATTTTCGTATAAAATTAAGATTATTTATAATTACAAATTATTATTAAAATCATTTTACATACTTTGTATGGGATCTAGGGATTTTGGTTTTAATGGTAAACAACCCATCGAGATGAAATTGTTTTTCAATTTAGTCAGCAATCCGGTATTTGGTGAACCCATGAAAAGGCACTTAACGCAAAGTCTACAACACCAACCACGAATAATTTGTAAAGAAAAAATCCGCCAATATTATTTCGTCAAAATGTATTTACTTCACGTATAATGAATGACTATAGTTTTTAAATTGCGCAATATTTATGCCATTTATTCACATCGGAGGGAAGAAAATTGTGCTTTGTGGTGTATGTATTTGATACTGGAATCCGTTTCCAAAAAAGGTAATATATTTATTTCTGTTGTTCACTTTTTCCAAAAGACTTCTTCTTTCAAGAATGCCTGTAGCAATCACTTATTCACTTGACTGATTCACAAATATTTTGCATTTTGTTTCAATTTTTCTTCTTCAATATATTTTTTTTATTTTTATTCCCTTTTAATTTCTGTAATTTGATTTGAATTTTATTTCATTATTTGTGTCAAAACCAGATTGTTTTTCAGTTGGAAACAAATATGTTTTTTTTTATTTTTTTGTTTTGTTAAACGATGTCTCGTCACAACTGACAGCTTGAATATTTACCATTGAACTGTTGTTCCATAATTTTCTAAGTAGCCTTTTCAATGAACTTTGCTTGTCTGACGCGCTGGTTCTCCCTGCTCCCACCTCTTGGTTAACAAGTGTTTATACCACAAAATATTCTATTGAAAATCCCCAAGTGGAATGAGAGCTACGGATGGTCACGGTAGCTGGAAGGTCTAATTACGAGACTATTATTTCTGTTTTCCTTCTCAAATGCTAACCACTCATTTGCAGGTGCCACAACAGACTATTATGGCCACAGCAATGCAACTAAGGTTACCATCCCTTAAAGCAAGACAATATACGCCCACATATGTTAAAAACAGGGTTTCCTTTTTGTCAGGTTTTTTTTCAACACTTTTTTCTTTACACTGTTCGACAAATGAATAAACAATAATTAATTGTGGACTGGGGAGCGTATACATGGTGACATCAGTTATACGCAACCAAGCTCCATGTAATTAATATGGGGATATTATGAATATTTACCATATGACGACAACTATTGAGTTCTACTATAACCATGAAATCTCAGGAAAAAAGTTTGTAAAACAATTTATCATCGGCTACTTTGTCATAAAATACATTACATATTACCATTACACGGCATTTAATATGTATGGGTGGTGTAGGAGGTGGTCTAGGTGATCAGTGTCCAATATGTATTCTCTTAGTGTAAAATAAACAACAAACAAACAAGCTGCGTATGCCAGCACCTAAAAGTTATTGCTCACAAGGCAAATGGACTAAGTCACATAACAGAACTAGACGTGGATTTTTTAAGGAAGGGCCTCTAAACCTGGATTTTTTAAAGAATATTTTTCAAGCAGTCCAAGGCCTCCAAACGTGGATTTTTTAAAGAATATTTTTCAAGCAGTCCAAGGCCTCCAAACGTGGATTTTTTAAAGAATATTTTTCAAGCAGTCCAAGGCCTCCAAACGTGGATTTTTTAAAGAATATTTTTCAAGCAGTCCAAGGCCTACAAACTTGGATTTTTTAAAGAATATTTTTAAAGCAGTCAAGGGCCTACAAACGTGGATTTTTTAAAGAATGTTTTTAAAGCAGTCAAGGGCCTACAAACGTGGATTTTTTAAAGAATATTTTTCAAGCAGTCCAAGGCCTCCAAACGTGGATTTTTTAAAGAATATTTTTCAAGCAGTCCAAGGCCTCCAAACGTGGATTTTTTAAAGAATATTTTTCAAGCAGTCCAAGGCCTCCAAACGTGGATTTTTTAAAGAATATTTTTCAAGCAGTCCAAGGCCTCCAAACGTGGATTTTTTAAAGAATATTTTTCAAGCAGTCCAAGGCCTCCAAACTTGGATTTTTTAAAGAATATTTTTCAAGCAGTCCAAGGCCTCCAAACGTGGATTTTTTAAAGAATATTTTTCAAGCAGTCCAAGGTTCCAAACGTGGATTTTTTAAAGAATATTTTTCGAGCAGTCCAAAGCCTCCAAACGTGGATTTTTTAAAGAATATTTTTCAAGCAGTCCAAGGCCTCCAAACGTGGATTTTTAAAAGATTATCTTTCAAGCATACAAAGGCCTGCAATCGTGGACTTTTTAAAGATTATCTTTCAAGCACACAAAGGCCTCCAAACGTGGATTTTTTAAAGATTATCTTTCAGCACACAAAGGCCTCCAAAAGTGGATTTTTTAAAGATTATCTTTCAAGCATACAAAGGCCTCCAAACGTGGATTTTTAAAGATTATCTTTCAAGCACACAAAGGCCTCCAAACGTCGATTTTTTAAAGATTATCTTTCAAGGACACAAAGGCCTCCAAACGTGGATTTTTTAAAGAATATATTTCAAGCTTTCAAAGGCCTCCAAACGTGGATTTTTTAAAGAATATTTTTCAAGCAGTCCAAGGCCTCCAAACGTGGGTTTTTTAAAGAATATTTTATAAGCAGTCCAAGGCCTCCAAACGTGGATTTTTTAAAGAATATTTTTCAAGCAGTCCAAGTCCTCCAAACGTGGACTTTTTAAAGAATATTTTTCAAGCAGTCCAAGTCCTCCAAACGTGGATTTGTTAAAGAATATTTTAGAAACAGTCAAAGGCTTTAAAACGTGGATTTTTTAAAGAATATTTTAGAAACAGTCAAAGGCTTTAAAACGTGGATTTTTTAAAGAATATTTTTGAAGCAGTCGAAAGCTTCTTTACGTGGATTTTTTTAAGAATATTTTGGAAGCAGTCAAAGGCCTCTAAATGTGGATTTTTTTAAGAATATTTTGGAAGCAGTCAAAGGCCTCTAAATGTGGATTTTTTAAAGAATATTTTTGAAGCAGTCAAAGCCCCCAAACGCGCATTTTTCAAAAAATATTTTTGAAGCAGTCAGGTGTCTCCTAACGTGGATTTTTTAAAATTTTTTTTTTCGCGTAATGATTATGGTCAATCATGGCAGTCATAGTCCCTCACGGCGTATGATAATCACCACCACGTATACGCAATGTCACCTCAATGCCCAGGCTTTGTTACCGTTCTGACTTTTCCAAACTAAACTTAATCAAATTGCCTCTTTCACAATTCAAAACATTTCTTAGAAACTGATTGTGTCTCGTTTTTCTTTTCAATGTTAGTAACAGTTGTAGTGCTAACCTTCTTTCTTTCCTTCCTTCCTTTCAACATTTCTCTAATGTTTTTTTTCCCTTATTTTGCTTTATGTTTATGTCACTGAGAATTGAAGGGAAAGACCGCCAGACTTGTTCATTTTTTGTTCTTCTTCTACATCTTGCCCTTTATACCGACCATTTTTTTCTGAACAGCTATCATGCGGTTCTTAAGCTCTACACTTATTATGTCTGTCTGCGGTTGTGTAGATGCTTGTGGTTGATGGTTAGACACCATTCAACAACCAAGGAAATATACTATAACCAAGTGTCCTAGTTCTTTTTTTTTTCTTTTTTTCTAACCTTTAAAACTGTCTGTAGGAAAAAAGTACCATTATGTGGTATTTTAACTTTGCTTCAGACAGATGATAAATAACCAGTTCACTCATTCCTGGAACCAAAACAAGAAAAACCCGTAAAATAGAATTGTATAATAATATGATGGGAACTATAAATTAAATATAAATTTGTTGCTTACATATGAATGGCAGCTGAGGACAATACATATGCTTATTTGCATACATATGTTTGTGACATTAAATGTTAAGAAAGGTAGGGATCACTTGTTCACCTTCAAGTGTTGTAATAAAAATGCATAATAAAGTGGTGGCACCTATGGTTTTATATGAGACATTGCACTCATAAATACTTAGCAGTAGGCTGGAGAAGTAAAGAAATTAGTTTGAGAAGGCGTGGCGTATACATTGCGACAATACTTATACGCTAAGGGGTACAGCAAAGTTTTCTTTTATAAGGTGCTGAACGTCTTGGATTTTTGAAAGTAATGCGTGGATTTTTCAAATGATTTTTTTCCATGTCCATTAGACCACAATGCTTTTTGTTTTTTTAGGAAATTTTTTCAAGGATCCACAGACATGAAAACGTGGATTTTTAAAGACAATTTTTTCAAGGATCCACAGACAAGAAAACGTGGATTTTTAAAGACAATTTTTTCAAGGATCCACAGACAAGAAAACTTGGATTTTTTAAGACAATTTTTTCAAGGATCCACAGACAAGAAAACGTGGATTTTTAAGGACAATTTTTTCAAGGATTCACAAACAAGAAAACGTGGATTTTTAAGGAAAATTTTTTCAAGGATTCACAAAGAAGAAAACGTGGATTTTTAAAGACAATTTTTTCAAGGATCCACAGACAAGAAAACGTGGATTTTTAAAGACAATTTTTTCAAGGATCCACAGACAAGAAAACGTGGATTTTTAAAGACAATTTTTTCAAGGATCCACAGACAAGAAAACGTGAATTTTTACAGACAATTTT